>NW_006399859.1:4015663-4058306 GCF_000299155.1 Elephantulus edwardii
GACAGCACATAACAACAACAACAAAATATATATATGTATATATAAAATGGCCAGCTTAGTAATAACAATTTAAACTCTTTGAGTCAGGCATTGTAGCAAGTAATTTAAGCATTTTACATCATAATATCTATGCAAAGTAGGTACTATCCTCCCCATTTCACAGATGGAAAAATGGAGGCTGAAAGAATAAATTATTTGGCCAGTATCATTCAGTCTGTATTGGAATTGGGTTTACAATGCAGAATTATCTCATTTCAAAGCTCCTTCAAAGTTGCCTTTCATAACGATTACCACAAAGAATTTAACTACTCAAGGTTTGCAGATATTATTATCACAAATGTTCATACTCATTCTCATAGACTACTATTATCCTTGTTTCTTAATGAGGACATAAGAAGTGCTGTCCAACTTCACTCTGCAAAGGCATGACAGACTGCAGACCCATTATACCTGCACTTGGAAGTTGGACAAGAGAAAGGAAGACTGAAGAAGAATTGATGCCTTTGAGTAGTGGCATTAGAGAAGAGTACTGAAACACAACTAGAGCATTCCTTACAAGCAAGTAGGGTGAAATTTCATCTCATATACTTTGGTCATATTGTTAGGAGTAGTCAGTCTTTGGAAAAAACAAACAAAAAAACCACATCATACTGGGAAAAGTGGAGAGTCAATAGTGAAATAGAAAATGTTGGCTTTTCTAGCCATTACGTTAGTCCCCTCTGGTCTCCAGCTACCTTAACTGCAGACACCTGGTCTTGCAAATCATCAAGAGCTGTGGGACAAGGATAAGAGAGAGAGTGCTCCCCACACGAGGCAGCAAGATGTGAGGGAGAATGGAGAAAAATCGTGGTAAGAGTGAAATTCTTGTAAAAAGACCCTAGTGATGGTGGTGGAAACAGTGTGGCATTGCTGTGGAGAAACTGTGGCAAGGTGCAACCCAGAGGAGCCTTGAGATAAAGGTCATAGTTAAAAGTTTTGCTGTTCTTGCCAGATGATGGAAGGAAAATTTGACTGCTAAACTGAAACCAGAGCCTAGACTAATGGAGGAATTGTACCTTGGGACTGTTCAGGTAAAACTTGGACTTGTACTGGGTGATATTCTTTGCCTCTGCAACTCTCCGACCTATTTCCCTAATACACTCCACTCTCTGGTACAATAACTATGAGCAAAGACTGTAAGTCAACAGTGAATATCCCATATGATTGACAGAAAAAGGTGCAGGAGCATGAGGAATGGCATATCTGATCTAGCAGAGGTCTACTGTTATTGATATTATCGATGGGGAGAGTTCCCCATTATGAAGTAGACTAAAGTCAAACTCCACCACCCTCATGGTGCATCTGCTCCTTTTGCACAGAGAAAAAAAGAAAAACACTTAAAGATGGTTTGATACACTGGACTTGAGCATGGTGGAGTTTGTGAAGATTTTGTTATAGGGTAGGGAAAGTTTTTGATTGGCTGGGTCACTATGAGTTATAATCAACTTGATGGCACTCAGCAACAACTAACTATGAGAAAATTCTAATTTGTTTTTAAAATGACTACAGACATATGGCTGAGAATCAGACAGGAAAATGTGGAAAGAATGCAGAAATCATTCAAGCAGTAAGTACATTAGTTGAATCCAATCAAGTGGCAAAGGAAATGAGGTCCAACCTAGGATTCAGGATGAAAGTCCATTGACTCAAGTCAAGTGGCAAATGATAAAAGGAGTTACAAATCTGATTAAGAATTACCACTTGAAAAAAATAATTCACGAAGTTTGTGTTTACTGTATGATGAAATAAAATTCCAGATATAGTTCTCAAAGTCATAGTTTTGTTGAAAATTTTAATCTGCTGAATCTGAATTAAAATTCTAATCAACAGAACAAGTTAAAATAAGCTTAATTTACATGCAAAAAATTACACAAATATTTATAGGGGAGGTTTGTGAGAAAAATCTAGGTTTAAAATATAAAAATTTGGAAATCTGATTAAATCTAAATTAATTCTAAACTAATTTAACCTTTCATCTTTTAATTGACAGAAGGACAATTGATGCCTTTGAGCTGTGGTGCTGAAGAAGAGTATTGAATATACCATGGACTGCTAAGAAAACAAACAGGTTCATCCTGAAGAGGGTGAAACCAGGCTGCTCCTTGGAGGCAAGGATTCTGAAGCTTCGTCTCTTATTTTGGACATGTTGCAAGGAAGGATCAATCCTTGGAGAGGGACATCATGTTTGGGAGGGTGGAAGGACGCAGCATGAGAGGAAGATCCTTGATAAGATGGTTTGACTCAGTGACTAGGGTAAAGAGGGTAGGTGTGTCAGAGACAATAGGCTGGCACAATATAGAGTAGGGTTTAGGGCTGTTGTGCATAGTCAATATGAGTTGCAGGCAACTTGACAACACATAACAACAACAACAACAACAACAACAACAACAACAATTTAACCTAGATTACTTTAGTAATTTTAAAACCTGATTAGGGAGCTATAGTGGCTCAATGGTAAGGAGTTGTGCTGCCAATGCAAAGGTATGTCGTAATCTCTTATAATGTGATTAGTTCCCTTTGAAAACCTGCCACAGGGTCAACCACGAGTCGGTTCTGACTTGACAGTACACACAAAAAAATCTAATTCTAAGAAGTTCTTGTATAAGCACAACCTTCCCCATATTAAAAAAAATAACTAAACTTGCTTAATTTTTTAAAATAAATGTATTTCATGTGACTGACTAGAAGAACGAACAAACCTGAAACAGAACCTTTTCTCATTAGTGCTTCCCACACTAGTTCACCTTTATGCTACAGCATAAGATTTACAGTATTTGAAACAGAGTGTGTCCTCCCAAAATGATAAGCACTACATTTGACAACCTTGCCAAAGAATTACACAAGAGGTGACTGCAACCTCAGGTTCTATTAATGGGAAACTAGAAGGATGTAGGGCATAGGGATGGGCTGGTTTCTTTTAAATTTGAATAGAGCATAACATGTGCCTTAAAAAAAAATCTCAGGAGCACATGGTTAAAGTTGTAGACTGCTAACTGAAGACTGGAAGTTCAAGTTTACCCAGAAGTACAGGAGAAAGGACTGGTTGTCCACTTCTGGAATTGTAGCCATTAGAAACCTTAAAAAGAACAGCTCTACTCTGACATACATGAGGCTGGCCTGAATCAAGAGTCTATCAGCTAGCAACTGGTTAGTCAATAAATAGAATCGTTGATTTTGACTCATAGAAAAACAGCAAGAAGATGATTCCATTGGTGTCTGGACCACAACTACACAATTTTTTTTCTCTCTCTCATCAATGAAATGCTCAACTTTAATCAAGGTCAAGTAATAGTACAACCAGAATTACAAGTGATCAGATAGGTATACAACTTCACCTATTTTTAACCAATGGATTGGTGAAAATTCCATCAAAAATTTACTATTTTTCTCCAAGACTTCTAAATTCACAATTTCTGTACCTGCACCTAAGAGATATGATTTGAATTCATTTATTCTTTTCATCAAGCCAGCTTGGACATTCAATGTGTTAGAAGCTGTATAAGTTAGTCAGGAAACAGACACACTTCTGTCTCTGCTTGGAAATCCAATGGATGCGACAGACAAGAACATGGACACAAAGGGAAAGGGCAAAAATGTGTATGTGTGTATGTGTATATCTATTTACTTAGTTAATTAGTTTGAGATGAAGATTTATACATCAAATTCATGTCCCATTCAACAAGTGATACACAGATTCTTCCCTAACATAGGGCTGCTGTACCCATAATGTGTGAGCACTCCCTCCATTTCCACCCTTGGTTTGCTGCTCCCATTCATGTACTTTTCCTATCCTGTTTTGTCTTTGTTTTGGGGCAAATATTGCTTGTTTGGTCTTCTACAGTTGATTGTTCTAAGGGGCATATTCCTCATGACTGTTACTTTTTTGCAGACTAATCTATGACTCAGCTTCAACTGCTGGTTAAAATAGTAGCCAACGGTGGTAAGACTTGAAGGTTCCTTCAGTCTCTTATGAATCTATTAAGTCTGATCATTTTTATGAGTTTGAGCATTGTTCTGCATTTTTCTCTCATTCTTGCTTTATTTTTCCCCTGGGTAATGCAGTAGTTATTGGTAATCAAACAATATCTAGTTCTCCTAGTCCTAGATTAGAGGAGGCTGTGGTTGAGGCATTTAGGTCTGTGAACTAATTGCTTCTTTAGGGAGCTCTGGTGGCCTAGTGGCAAGAAGCTGTACTGCAATGCCAAAGATGCACTGTTTGAATCCACCAGCTGCTCTGTAGAAGTTTGGGCAATCCCCTCCCATACGATTAAATGCCTTTGAAAATCGCACTTGAGGGTCGGCTCTGGTTGGTTCTGACTCTGGTACACAACAACTACAACAACAATTGCTTCCTTGAGTTTTAAGTTTCCTTCATGCTCCTTTGCTCTAAAAAGGGACAGAGAAACAACTGATAGTAGTATAATGGCTAATACTGTGTTTCAAAGTGGCCATGATTCTTAAAATAATGCAACTCTTACACGTGTTGTAAACTTTACCCTCCATGATATTAATGAGACAGGATTAGAGGCAGTTGTGAATATAAATATGATTGGTCATGATCTGATGCAGGGGAAGTCTCTTCCTGCACTGAGTATACACCTACTCTCAAACAAATCTAGATAGCTTTTTGCCCAATCCTGCGTCTCACTCATCATGTCTGAACTTGAACCAGCAGTTTGCTATATTTGCTAATCTTTGATTTCTCAGCCCCCAGAGCCAGCAGTCTGCAGCCCTGCCAAGAGACCGTGGGCTCTTTAACCTCCCCCTTGATACTTGCCCCCTGATGTCAGACCGATGGATGTGGACTTGCCAGCCTCTACAAGACTGTGAGCCAGGATATGAACGGACAGTTCACCAAGGACGACATTCAGATGGCCAACAAGCACATGAAGAAATGTTCAAAATCCCTAGCTCTAAGAGAGATGCACATCAAGACAACTATGAGATATCATCTCACCCCAATAAGACTTAGCAAAATTTGAGAGAACAGCAAGCAACAAATGCTGGCAAGGTTGTGGAGAGACTGGAACTCTTACTCAATGTTGGTGGAAGAGTAAAACAGTGCAACCACTGTGGAAGGCGGCATGGCACTTTCTCAGAAAGTTGCAAACAGAGATACCATTTGACCCAGAAATTCCACTACTGGGAATATACCCTAAAGAGACCATAACCACCATCCAAGCACATATATGCACACCCATGTTTATCATGGCTTTGTTCACAATAGCAAGGAGTTGGAAACAACCTAAGTGCCCATCAACAAAAGAATGAATAGAGAAGCTGTGATGTATTCACACAATGGAATACTATGCTGCATTGAAAAACAAGGAACTTATGCAATATTATTCAAAATGGGTGACCCTGGAGGACATTATGCTGAGTGAAATATCTCAGTCACAAAAGGACAAACATGGCATAGTGCCACTACTATAGAATGGGACTGACATCAGGGTTGGGGGAAGAATGAGAAAAACTGGATGAATTATGTAAACTGCACTAAAACCGATGAGGGAGAGAACAGTTTAAAAGCAATATATTTTAGGGCATTATGATTATCATAAGAGTCCGAATGAAGGTTGCAGAGTGGAGTATACTTAGGGTGGGGGAGAGGGGGATTGTATACCAATGAAGGAATTTTTCTTTCACTTTCAAAGAAAAGAGTGAAATGGGGGTGGGGGGTGGGTATGGGGGAGGGTGGGGAGAAAGGTGCAACAATGAATGAATGGAAATCCAAAATCTCTGTAAATGTTCATTGAAATTAATAATAATTAAAAAAAAAAGACTGTGAGCCATATTTATTTCACTGGTATTGCTTCCTAAAGAATCTAGTCCAAACAGATGGCCCTTCAAGCCTTTAAGATCCCAGATACTACTCATCAAACTAGGCTCTAGAACACTACCTTTATGAACTAAGTTATGCCAACCTAGATACTTCCCAAGACTATGGTCCTTAGCCTATAAGCCCAATACAGTCCCATGAGGTATTTAGATACGTGGAAGGAATTTCCATAACTGAACCCCTAGGTACTCTAATTATACATACATATAAATATATACACAGCACAAATATATATACACATATATATTTACATCTACAACCTATATCTATATACATACATATACTTTCATATGCCTTTTCATACCTATAAACATATATATTACATAAGGACATATATATTCTTATGTAATAACTCAAGAAGTTAACATACAACCTAACAACTTAATGTGTAATAGCTTACAATATTTTGGTGGTGATTACTGTTGTTGCAAATTTTACGTATTTTAGTATTTACTTGCACCTCTCAGTGTCTTTATTTATCTAAGTCACATTGTGTTGACTTACCCAATATTGTAAATAGCCTTTATCTTAATCAGAATTAAGTTAACTACCTAGTAAGTGACTCTCCTTTCATCCCTGGAAACCATCTAAGAATGTTGTTTCTTGTTTTTAAACCTATCCCTGATTTTTAATAAAGGTGGTATAATACAATGTTTGTACTTTAACTGTCTTACTTCACTCAGTCTAATTAATGTCTTTGACATTTAGTCATATTATATTTTTCTAAACTTACAATTATTCTTTATCATTGGGGGGTGGTATTCCAATATATATATATATATATATATATATGTATTATATTTTTAATAACAACTCATCTGTCAATGGTATGATATTTGGGTTGTTTCCATCTTCTGGCTAATGTCTCTGTTGGCCTTGTGGATAGAAAGTTATGCTACCAAGCCAAAGGTGGGTTTAATCTGCAGCCCTCAGGCCTGGTGTTACTTGTTTTTGGTCCAACATTCTTCTAAGTGGTATAGCACTGGTCTGTCCATTTGTTGTACAGAGGTAACTTGTGGTTGCTGTGATGCTAAACACTGTGACACTGATGTGTCAAATGTGATAATCATTACCCATGGTGGACAGTGTTTAGTGGAGCTTCTCGATTTAAAACAAGCTTGGAAGCAGAAGTAACATCCACTTCCGAAACAGGCTGCCTCCAGAAACTCTATGAATGTGAAGAAACGATGAAAGTTATACAAATTTTCACATCTTTCATTCATAGGGTCACTATTAGTTGTCTATGACTTGACAGCACTTAATAATAATAACAACATACATATATACACATATACATGTCTATTTTAATTACTACTCTTATTTTTGTAGGATATATAGCTAGGATATGGACTGTTGGATCCTATCATATTTCTACTTCTAGCTTTTTGAGAAATCATCATACTGTCTTCCACAGTGATTGTATCCATCTTACAACTCCAACAGTATTCAAGAGTTTCAGTATCCCTATAACCATGTCATCATAGTTTCTATTTGTTTGTTTTTATTTAATCAGTGCAATTGCTATAGGAATAAGGTCTCACTGAGGCTTTAATTTGCGTTTCACTAATAGCTAATAAGGAAGCTCTGATGTCTTAGTAGTAAGGAGCTACACTGCTAACCCGGAGGACTTGGTTCAAATCCACTAACTGCAATGGGAGAAAGATGGGCAATCTCCTCTCATGTAATTTACTGCCTCCAAAGACCTGCTGGACAGTCAGTTATGAGTCTGTTCCAACTGGACAGTATACAACAATAGCTAATAATACTGAATATTTCTACACGTGTTTCTTAATCACTTGAAAGTCATCTATGCTGAATTGTCTGTCCACGTTTTTTGTCCATTAAAAACAAATTTCATTTTATACTAGTTTGCAAACAATATTCCATAGACATTGTGTTCCTTTGCCCATTTTTTAAAATTGGATTTTTCATTAGTTAGGGGTGAACATTTACCATATTTTTTAGAGATTAGACCTTTGTCAGATATGATCCTGACAAAATCCTCCCCTGAGCCTTGATGTTTTCTTTTTACTCTTTTGACAAAGTCATTTAATATGCAAGTGTTTAATTTTCAGATCTTAGTTATCTAGTTAAGACTATGTTGTTAGCGTGTGTGTGTGTGTATGTGTGTGTGTTGGGGGCTACTTTCCCCTGGCTTTGGCATCAAGGCTATGCTAGCTTCTTAGAATCAATAGGAATGACTTCTTTTCTATTTTCTGCAATGACGTGAACAGAAGTGGTGTCAACTCTTCCCTGGGACAGCTCTAAAACGAAGCCTTCCATCCAGGCTGGATGGGGCGCTCCGGTGGAGCAGGCTAGAGGAGTCACGCTGATGACTCAAAGGTCATGCCTCTCAGGTGGTTTGAATTCACCAATAGCTCTTCAGCAGAAAGATGAGCAATCTCCTCCTAGGTGATTTATAGCCTTGGAAACTTGTTCAAGGGTCAGCTCTGAGTCAGTTCTGATTTGGTAACAATGAGCAGAGCCTAGGCTGGGCTTTTTCCTGATGTTGAGGAATTTTTTTTTATGACATCTTTAATTTCTGCTCTCGTTAAGATTTTTCTGCTTTTGCACTAGTTTAGGTAGTAGTATGCTTCCATAAATCTGCCCCTTTCTTCTAGGCTTGTTAATTTGTTATAGTGTTCATAATCTTCTATTACAATACATTTTCTCTCAGCTGATGCTGTTACCATGCCACCACCCATCTCGTTTTGGTTATATTCTGTGTCATTTGTATCTTTTCATTTTTTTCCTTTTGTCACTCTGGCTAAAGGTTTGGCAATTTTATTGTTACTCTCGAAGAAACAGCCACTAGTCTTATTACTGCTAATATTTGTTTTTATCTCATTATTTTCTGCTCTGATTTTTTTATCTCTGTTCTGATCACTGTGGGCTTCTTTCACTGCTCCTTTTCTGTCTGAGATGTAAAGTTTTGGTCTTTCTTTTTTGATGTGTACATTTATTGCCATAAGCACTCCTCTGATCACTGCTGTTTACTTCTTTTTAAAATTGTGATTAGAATAAAAGTTTATAAAGCAAATTGGCTTTCCATTCAAGCCTGCATACAGAACTGGTTTTATAGCTTTAATTATAATACCTACTGTGGAATCACATTCTTGTCTCTTCCTCCCTAAGATTCTCATTTCCATTCATCCTTCTATCCTAAGCCTTTCCCTTCCTGTTTTTAGAGCTATACCATTTTGACTTTATATGGCTGATTAATCGTCTCCCTGGTGATACAGTTAGCATTACAGTCTATTGTTCAGCTGACAGTTGACCTGGCAGGTGGAGAAGTAAGAGTTTTGATCCAAGTTTGAAGGGTAACTAAGGGTCATAATCTCATGATCCCATCAGTCTCTTTTGGATCATTAAGCCTGGATTTTCCCCCGCCTCCACCATGTTTTTAAGATTTGCTTCACATTTTCCCCTACACTAAGATCTTTTTACTGTGATTCTATTTAGAAGTGGTCAGAAGTTGTGCTCCAATGATTTTGATATACTGGGTTTTCACGTTTTACTTATGCTAAGAAATTTTTAATTTCCTCTGTTACCCAACAGGGTACTCTGGTGGCTTAGTGCTAAGGACCTGTGCTGCCAACCCAAGGACACAACTTCAAATCTACTGGCTGTTCAATGGGAGAAAGATGGGCAATCCCTTTCAAGTGATTTATTGCCTCCGAAAATCTGCTGGAGGACAGTTCTGACCCAATGGCAAACAACAACATGATCCAATAATTTTAAAGTGTTGTCTCTCTCTTCTTTCCAATTGTGGTGAAAATATACTCAACATATTGCAATTCAATAATTTCTATGTAGTTATTTAGTGACATTCTTGAAACTGTGCAATCATTCTTACTAGCTTTTCCTAAATCATCCGACCATGCAATATACATTCAGTATACTTTTAGCAAAACCTTCTTCTTTCCTCCCTCCTCTAGTCCTAGTATTCAGTTTCTCTTAAAGCTACCAGTCAAGTGTCAGACCAAGGAATTAGTCCCGCAGTGTCCCAAAGCCCAGGCTTACCAAGCCCTTTGCTATGCAACTTGTTCCTTTAAGCCATGGGAATGGCAAAAGCGAGGAGCCAGGAGAGCCAGCCTCCGGTCCCAGGCCAACCCTACTTCCTGTGAGAGGCTGGGCAAGTCACTTCCTCTCTAGATTCCAGTCTCCTCCTCTGAACAAGGGGACCAGACTAAGCCATACCAAAGCTCCCTTTCGATATCCAGAGAACTGAAACACATTCAAAGGTTGGTACAGAGGCGAACGACCATGCTAAAAAAAATTCCTTACCCTTCTCAGAGTCTCTCCCATTCTCCAAAAGCTTTTAAGTAGGTAACTGCATTTTCCAGTCTCTACCTTCCTTCCTGTTAATTTTTCAGTCTATACAGAGAATCTTAAATATGTTAAATAAATGCTAATATTTTAGAGCTGTCCAGCTAGCTATGAGCAGTAACTGCTATATTTAAACATAGGTGAGTGCTCCTATTTGGCACAATCCCTATGCAGGCCTTTAAACTCTTTCATATGCCATGAAAAAAGTCTCTGCAATTTCAGTTTGCAAACCTTTGTAATGAAGGCATTATATTCTAACTTGCAGTACTTCTCAATTCACAACAGAAAAATTGTATTGGACCAGAAAATATATTCAGCAGTTGACAGGATGGTATCTTACCTAAATATATAGCCACCATGGACAGTGTTTAAGAAATAAATGCTCAACGCTGTAGAAGGCATACTAATTCCTTTCACATATTATTGCCTTCACATTTTTTACTGGATGAAATGGAGGCTTAGGACTCAGTTCATCAAAGGGATAGGATTCAAAGCAAGGTCCGATGACTCAGTGTTATCTTCAAGCTAATCAGAAGAGCAATGCATACAGATCTGTTTCCAAATGGCTACGTGCTATCAGTCATCACAAAAGAACCTGCACAGACAGACTACCTAGTGTCAAGAAGAGACAGGATCCTGGCCAGGCAAGACAGCACAGTAACAGAGCACAGGCAACGAATCCTCTGTTCTGAAAGCCTCTCATGCTTGTATACTGCTGTTCAGTGAAACACAGATGTAGAGGGGAAGGGCTCTCCAAAAGTGACCGGAAAATCCACTCAAAAATGGAAGGGCCCATAAAACTAGTAGATCCAGTTTCAGTCTTACAAGAGAGGCTGACATCACTGTGTCAGGAATTCAAATGCTACTCAGAGGGCTGAAAGCACAATTTTAACAGCCCAAAGACAAGCTATCACCAAAGAAAAAATGCAGGTGAAGGGATCATAAATTAGCTCAGCTTCTCACACTTCCTGCTTTGCCTCACTGTTCCACAGAACTGAGAAGGTAAACCTGCCTTTAGCAGGAACTTGGAGAAATCATCTCTAATTTGGGCAAAATTTTAATATCCAACTCGTAGGGGTGGGCGGGAGCTATCTAGACGCAACAAGAATCTGTAATGGTTCTGAATTAATGTGAGAGTATATTTACAACTTTATCTTTCATGAAGCAAAAAAGCAAAACAGAATCCTAACACTAACAGGGTGATTAAACAGATTTTTCCACTAGGATTTACAAGCCCAGGCCAGAGGAATCAGTGAATGGCTCAGAGACATTTTTGAAGGATGCAGAGGGTCATTATGCTTTTCAAATTGACTCTCTATGAGATAATATTGTTTATTCAAGGAAAGACACGTTAGTTAAATGATGTTGGGAAAAAAGATCCGATTGTGCATACATATTCATTTGTTCCTGTTCACTAATAAAGCACAGATGGTTAGCAGAAATAAAGAACAATAGGCATGGTTTCGAAAAGCAGTCTTCACAAACAGATCTGAGTCCTCCCCAGGCCCCTAAAAAGCAGTTACCTCCTGGGGACCCAGCTCATCCTCCCAATCAGTCTGCGTATGTCACTGAACCCCCTATCTGACCTTTTCGGGTGACTCCAATCACAGTGCTGAGCCACCAAGGGCTGCACCAGGCCTTACCTGCTCACCTTTCCAGTTCTGCTCCGGAATCAGGACTCAGCCCAACACACAGCCCAGTGTCCCCAGGCAGGCAGACAGCTGTATTCAGTTGCAAAGCCCAGACTGGTGGAACTTGTTTTCTGGCTATTGTTCAAGGCAATTGTTCCTATGAAACCCCAGGGCTCAGAGTGGAACGAGATCCTCTGGTGTGGATGAGTGAGCAAACCCAACTGTAAGCTTTAGGAGTAACCCCTGGGGAAGAGAAAGAGTGAGTCTACCTACATTTCCCACTAGACAGGTATGTTAACTATTTCCTCCCCAGGAAGTGCCCTCTCAAGAGTATTATCTTCTCAAGCTATTGTGGGGGTTTCTATTAAAAGATCCAGCCCTCAAGAATACACTTGGACTCCTACAGATTATGCAAATGCTGATCATATTATACAAATTATTTAATTTAATCCTTAATACAATACGATAAAAAGAAACATTTGTTAGGTGCCAGACCGTTACTTGACATTTTACTCACTAGTACAACGAGTTAAATCAACGTGATTGCATCAGGTTAGTAAATGAGTGGACATTAACAGTATTATGCCCATTTTACAGATGAGGCAATTGAGACCTGGAGGGAACAGTCCCAAAATTACTCCATCAGAAAATGTTGAAGCTGAAATTCAAATGCAGCTTCGAGAGTGATCAACTACTTAATCTGTTTATTCATTTTACAAATCTTAAGTATGTGAGTCAGAAGGATTTCAAGGTTTTCCACACCAAAGACACAACTATTCAAAATTACAAACAAGGAGCTCTGTGGCCTACTGGCGGGAGGCTGCGCTGCAATCCCAAAGGCCCTTAGTTCAAGCCACTGGCTGCTCTGAGGGGGAAGGACAGGCAATCTCCTTCCATGCCTTCTGGAGGATCAGCTAAAGGCCAATTACAACTCAATAGTACACAACAACAACTAAGAAACTAATAAATTTAGTAAGGTCTTCTCTTAAAACAAAAGAAAAATCACAAACAAGTCATCTCTTTTGGTTTTACCCAGAACCTAAGCTTGAACTAATGTAAGAGAAAAGTCAGAGTCTAAACCCAGCAAATGTAATTTTATTTAGCAACTAAGCAAAAACTTAAGGAGTGCTGGTAACCAAAAAGCCAGCAGTTCAAATCCACCAACGGCTCCATGAAAGATGGGCAGTCTCTTAAGATAGACAGCCTCAGAGGTGGGTGAAAAGTGGCTATGATTGGGGATCAACTTGATGGAGTAAATTTGGCTTGTTTTGGGGGCTTTCAACCAAATAGTTGGTGGTTTTTAATCTACTCAAGGAGCACCTTGGAAGAATAGGCTGGAGATCTACTGGCAGAGGTCAGATTCAGTACTCTGTAGCAGAGTTCTACTCTCACACATAGGGAGTAACCAGGAATTTAAGTTAAATTGCTAGCACTGCTTTGAACTTGGTTTTATCTTTATATGTTTATTTTCAGCATCTAACTAATAGTGGACAAGGATCCTATAACACAAAACTCAAACAAAAATTTAAAAAGATCTGTTTGAAAGCTGACTTTGCTATTTACATTGCCAGAGTACCTTGGCCTCTCAGAGTCCAGCTTTCCTTTTCTGTGATCTAAATCAATAATGCCCAGTCAACATAAACTTTTTGTCTGAACTGATTCAGATAAGGCACATGGTGGTCTGAATCCACCAGCTGCTCTGTGGGAGAAAGATGGGAAATCTCTGCCTATCTGATTTATAGTCTCTGAAAATCTGCTGGAGGGTTAGCTAGGAGTGACTTAAGACTCAAGAGCACACGACCACAACAGATCAGATACTGTGTGAATGCATCTCTAGGCACAGTGGGGATAACCAGCTCAGGTCAGCCAGTCCAAGCACCGCCATAGGGCGATGCCTGCCCACATGCTGACATAGATGATGAGGGTCGAGTATAAGAACTTGCTGCTATAAATGAACAGAGTCCCAGGAGGGAATCCACTTTGACAGACGCTGCCAGGTGCAAGGCCGATCGTTTGGGATGAGGAGAAGGAAACACGAACCCCATAAAGAGGGCTCCAGGAGGACTTAGCAATGCTTAGCATGTCTCGGAGTTGAGTTTCACCCCACAGCACCTTTGCCCTGGTTTGGGGGACTCATTCCTAGAGCAAGAAGGTGGTACCCAGGAAGCATGAATTTCTTCCATTTGGCCCCAAGGGCTGGATCGAGTTAGGAGCCCAGAGCTCTGAGATCTAGACTCCTCAGACTGTCATTATTATGATAGGCTCTTGTCTACTAGTCGTCGAGGCTCCTCCAGACAGGACTGCTCATATTTGGTTTTCTGGCTGCTCTTACAAGGGATCCTAACCAAACCCTCCTGGTTTTCTAATGACCTGAAGATATGTCTAACCTAAACATCAAAGTACAACATTTGCACATTCATAGCGAATAAAACCAGACAACACTAACACAAGGTGAAAGGTTCTGACAGTGGACCCCAGACACTATGCCAAGTACTTTTACATGCATCAGTCCACAAACTCCTCTCCATTCTCCTATGAGGCACAGGCTAGTAATGCCCCTTTTATACAGATGTAGAAACTGAGGTTTTGACAGGCTAAGTATCCAGCTCAAGATCCCAGAGCTAATAAGAGGGGGAGGAGCTAGATTCCAAAGCCCAGGCCCTTCTGAATCACAATGACTTAAACAAGAGTGAAGGGGAAAGTGCTTTAAGTAGATCAGTGTTGCCAGAAGCCTGGCCACGCCACCTTACAATACAATCAAATTATCTTTAAAACGCTTCCAAGTTGTTAAAAGGATAGAGCTCTAGTGGCATAGTCTGAGGGGAGACAGGAGGCTAACCTAAAGGCCAAGCCTTTCTGGTGGCTCAAAAACACCTGGCTCCAAGGGAGTAAGGCGGGCAATTTGCTCTTGTGTGATATACAACCTCAGAACCTTGCTGGAGGTCAGCAATGAGCATGCATGTCATTAAAAGGGGACGGTGAAACCCAGAAGGTTCACTGGTTGGCTGTTTTAGGTCCAAAAAGGAAGAAGGGGATTACAGAGTCCCAACATTTGCTTCCTTCACATACACAATTCCCAATACAGTCAATGGACCCAAATGAGACAAAACAGTGAAGGGATAGAGTTGTCCCTTCAAGCCAAGGTGGCCTCCTGTGGCGTTTTCAGGACAGGCTGTGTCCTAACACTTAAGTTCTAGGGCAAAGTGGGGAGAAGGGACCTCAAGTCAAGAAACAACCCCTCAAAATCAGCTTTGCAGCCCAAGAAACTCAGCCCTAGCTAATTAGGCACCCCCAGCACACATCTGAGTCCTTAGTGCCAGCAGCTTGGGTCGGTCAGCACTCACACATTTTCTCCCTCCAATCAATGCTCAGGAAACCGAGCTTTTCAGGAGACGGGGCCCAGATTTCTAAGGCACAGTCCCTGGAGCTCAAGGACAGCGCCAAGGCCGCTGGCCTTTCCTGGCTCCAACACAGACTCTTCACATTAGGGCTTTTCTCCCTGCTGAAGCAGGGGGAAGAGCCCTTAACCACCAGCCCAGGAAGCTCAGGATCAAGGAACTCACTCCCAGGTATGTCTTGTGATGAAGCTGGACTGCCTTTTAACCTACACACCCATCCTCAAGCAAACAGGATCAGAGGAACATAGTAAAGCTTCATGCTGAGGCTTCTAGACTAAAAGCCCTCTTCAGCCAGCTGAACTCATTTAAATTTACAGATAAACTATCATCAGCCCAACTGCCAAGCCCACTAAGAAAGGTAGAGTGGCAGACAGGATCTGGACTCTAATCCTATTTTGCATTTTACTAGCTGTGTGACTCTGAGTAAGTTGCTTAACCACTCTGAACTCTCTTGCTGACCTTACAATAAAAATGAAAACTATTAAAAAGATAATAATAATAATAATAATAATAAATAAAGACAATACATTTTCCCCCCTTCCTTTGTCTGAATTAGAAAATGTAACGTGGTTATCTAGAAATTTATAAGGCCCCAATGAGACAGGAAATGCTTCAACTCTCCAGGCTACCTCTCTTGGAGTCGCGGGGCACGGATAGCTGCTAATAGAAAGGTTGGACATTCAGATTCACATAGAGGTGACTGTAGAATGGCCTGGTCATCAGCCGCAGAACAACAAGCCACTGGAAACCTTGAAGAGCACACACAGCTCTACTCTGTCACACACAAGGTCACAGTAACTTGGAATCGGCTTGTGGGCAGCTGGTTTTATTTTCTAACCATGCCTGAAGCCTAGTTTTCAGGAGAAAAAAAAACAGCCCAACACAAAAAACAACAACAAACCCTCCCAGTAATTTGCAGTATTAGCAAACACAACCACAAGTGCACTCAGCTCCTTAGATTACAAATGAAACCTCCAACTGCAAGTCATTTTAATCAGGGCTCTCTAAACCACCAGCAATTCTGGCCTAGGGCCTCGGGGCCTTTTTTCCCCCCAGATCACCCTTCCCCCAAAGCGGAAAAGTCTCTAAGGAAAGCTGCCTGGAATAAGGACCGAAGACAGCTACGTGTTCAAAACCCAGTTCTTCCGGTTCAGGAGCCTAATGTGATAAGAAGATCTGGAAAATACTGTCAGCACCCAGGTGAGCCAAGGACATTTGGGTATTCCCGGGGCCTCTTCGGAAGCCTTCCAAGGTTAGGATGAAAGGGGGTGGAGGTGGCAAGGAGAAAGGTGCCTGAACTGCCTGACCTGCAGCTTCCCCACCCTACAGCCCAGGGCCATTTCAGCAGCCTGCTCGCCCCACTTTCCAGCACCCTCCAAAAAGGACACTACTGCACACACACCACACCCAGGTTCCGGAAAGTTTAGGGAAATCATCCTACCTTGCCAGGTTTTTAGGCCAGAGCATTTCACTACATAATGATCCTTGGAGAAGAGTGAACAAAGAAGCTGAATGGATCTCACAGGCTGGCTACTCCGTCAGCCAGCGGGCCATCCCACGCTTGGCCAGGGAATCCTAGGCACCCGGCAACTCTGCTACTGAAGGCCTAGCTAGGAGGGAATCACCAGTCCCCTTCCAGAGAAGAAATCTGATCCTTCAATGAAATTAACCTCTGAAGTGCTGGAGGAACGAGAGGTCAGGTCTTGGTGCCAGTACCAAGTCAGCTGTGAAAAGTTACAGCTAAGCAAAGGCTAACACCAAACTCTGAAGCCATTACCGTAAAGCACTGAGTAGAGGCACCCTCCCTGCTGGTCCTGGGCGAGACTGAAACAGCGTGTCACGCTGAGGGAAATCTGGAGGTGATAAATATTTCACATCCCCATGGAATGTGCTGAAAGCTTCAGCGAAAAATCTTCCAAGCCCACAGTGCTACTTTTAATAATGACGCAAAAGTCATTCGGCACTTTTCTTAATTCATTCCAGTGATAACTGAGTAAAAAAGCATTTTGATTAAAAATGATTAGCTTGCAGAGAGCACTCCTGAACTCAAAAAGGAAACAATTTCTATCTACATAGTTAACAGCTACCTAGATTATTTCCAGTGATGTCCCATTTTAATGGCTTGCCAATGAAAATATGCATTAATTCCCTGTGATACTTACTTTGAAAGGAAAATACCCCTCAGCCTATGCATGGCTACACTAAGCATTGCGGTGCTGAGGCTGGAAGGGGGGGTGGGACGAGAGAGTGTCCCAGCTCAGAGATGGGAAGGGGTTGCTCCAACTAATCCCTATTAAAACCTGTAATCAAGGAATTTAGAAGGAACGAGGTAAACAGATGCCATGAACAATGAACAACTGTTTTATTACTGTGAATTCATAAGCAAAATTATGCTATTGCCACAAGCTTTCATTTAAAAATGAAGCAGGATTAAGATGCTCTCCAAAACCCCTACCTCCTCCTCAAAAAATCTTACCAGGTGGCTCCGGGACACTTTCAAAGAAGACTTTCCCTGAGAAAGACTTTCCTCCCCGCCTGCGCAGCTGGGGGAATGAGGGGCACAGGGCGTTGTGGCCCCAGGGAGTGTTTAAGAAAGGAAGCAATAACTGCCTCCAAGTGGGGGCTCTGTGGTCAGCGTTTGCTCAGCAAACAGAAGTCTTTCAAAAGGCAATGAAGCCCCATTCCACCCCCACCCAAGAGGTGGGAATGAAAGGTCAGCTCAGAGAGAAGCTGCAGGTCTGGGGAGCTTCCTAGGTGAATGCAAAAAGCAAATGTGTCCATCTTAAAGAGGTCTGTCCTCTAGAGTTAATCATTCACATATCATCTCTCAGAGCTGTGCCCCACTGGGAAAAAACCCGACAGTGACTATCCACGGGGGTGGGGGGTGGGGAGATAGGGAGGTAGGGACGGTCAGCTTCTGGGGCCTTAGTCCAGATTTATTGAGAAAAACAGTGAGCAAAGACCAAACTCTGGCAGACAAAGATGCTTTAAACCATTTCTCACCTTCTACATTTTCCCTGGAATGAAATTTTTCTCTACAATGGGATTTGGAAAATTCTGCTGACTTCTAGGGTTGTTTAGACAGAACGTGGTGACTGTATTTGTACTTGGAGACAATAACGTCAAGTCATAAAGAAACTATAAGAGAGCAGGATGGTCCCAACGAGTTTTCTAAGCTGTCACTGGCACAGACCTCTTGCACCTGAACCAAGAAGCAGCCATATGTACATGGTCTGAAATCAGGTAAGGTGTGTATAGGTTGTATTCTTTTACCATACATACTTAATCCATATACAGAGCAAATAATCCAAGCAGCACTATATGACAAAGAATGTGACATCAGTATTGAAGGCAGACTCATCAACGGCCTGTGTTATGAACATGACAGAATCTTGCTTGCTAAAGGCGAAAAGGACTTGAAGCACTTATTGAAGATCAAAGGCCATATATATAGTCTTTAAAATAAATTAGCAAGAAAACAAAAATCCTCTTAACGGAGCCAATGAGCAACATCATGATAGGTGGAGAAAAGATTGAAGACATCAATGATTTCACTTTACTTGGTTGGATCCACAATAAACACCCATGGAAGCAGTGGTCAAGAAATCAAAACATTATCATTCCAACATTTTGTACTTAAATAAATAAAAGATAAATATTATAACTAAAAAAAAAATCAAAACATGCACTGTATTGAGTAAATCTGCTGTCAAGGACTTTCTTTCAAGTGCTCAGGAGCAAGGATGTCAGTTTAAAGACTACAATCAATCTGACCAAAGTCAAGGTCATTTCAACTGCTTCATATGCTTGTTAAAACTGGACAAATAGATAAAGAAGGCTGAAGAAAAGCTGATGCTTTTAAACTGTGGTGCTGGTAAAGAGTATGTAATATACTATGGGCTGCTAAAAACCAAAACAAGATGCCTGTCTTGAAAGAACTGTAGCCAGGGTATCCCTGGAGACAAGCATGACAAGCCTTTGTTTCACATACCTTGGGCATGTTACAATGAGGCAGCAAGTCTTTGGATGAGGACATAAAGGTTAGAAAGACAGAGGGTTAGTGAAGATGACCCTCAATGAGGCCAACTTACATGGTTACTGCAACAATGGCTTGAGGATGAGGATGGCACAGGGTCAGGCAAGGTTGTGATCTCTTGTAAATAGGGTTGTTGTGAGTCAGGGTCGATGCTATTGCACCTCACAATAATCTTCCTAGAAGCATACAGCCAGTTCTTGCTCAGAGCTGCTGGGTGATTTGAACCAACAAAGCTACTGGTTAGCAGCAAAACATAACTGTTGTACCAACAGAACTTCTTGGGGACACACACACACACACACACACACACACACAGCTAAAAAGGTTGGCTGCCCTTGTGCCAATTCCAGCAACCCCGTGTGTGGCAGAGTATAATGGTGCACCACAGCACTTTCTTGGCTGTGACCTTTTGGAAGAAGTTAGCTGAGGTGTCTGTGGGTATTGAGGGTCCAAATTGGGTACATCAGGTCAGGAAAGGAGACTAGGTGGACCGATGTTAAAGCAAGAATCTATGAAACAAGGAAGGCCTGGAAAGTCACGTTAAGAGCAGTGGGGAGGTAGCCAAGCCCAAACCCCAGCAAACTGAAACCAGTAAATCAGTAACATCAGACCAAAGCTACATGATTAGTGCTTCAGGTCCATGAGTGACGTCAAGAAAAATGGAGCAGATTTTCCCACTAAAGTCTGAACTCTCCACATCATCATCCCATTGGCTCAGATTCAAGCCCTGAAGCATGCAAGCTAGCTACATTACCCAACGCCACACATGGCTTAACCTCTTTTCTCCACTTTACTTTTTAAAGTGATCCATCTCACTCTCTGGGATGAACCTTTTTAAATAAAACTATCTTTACCCTCACTTTCATTCCTATCTCCTCTCCTTTCCTTTCAGCCATGTGCTCAAAGTTAAGGGCTTGTCTCACACTCAAATTATTTTTTAACAGAACAGTACCAGGCCAAACCCAGGGGATTCATCCATAGCCAATCAATCTTCCATTGTCTCCCATCTGGTTCACTTCTTCAAGGGAGGTTGACCTTCATTGCATATAACAGGTTAGTTGAGTCACAACTTTTTGTACATAGTCCCACTGTCATTGAGTTGACTTTCCATCATGTTTCAGGGAAACTGCTTGTCTGTATGGCTGGGAGTTGCTGGTGGATCCTTTTAGTTTGTAGCCAGATGCATTATACCCTATGCCATCAAATCTCCAGTCAGGGATTCCAACATATACATATCCAACAGTCAACTCAGTTCTCTTTCAATTGATCATAACTCTTGCCCACAGCTTACGTTTCAAAATAGAAAGGCTTTACAGGGTTGTCTTGCTTGTAATCTTTAGTAGAAGCAGATCTCCAGGCCTTGATTAAGCAGTACTGCTGGACAAGCTTGAACCACAAACTTCTATGGTAGTAGCTGAATGTAAACCACTTGTGCCAACCAGGAGCCTTAACTGTACGTACACACACACACACACACACACACACAAACACACACACTTTTATTCAATTTCCATCTACCCAATATTTAACAAGTACCTGCTAAGTACTAAGCACTGTTATAAGTGATGAAGATGCAGTTGTTGTTGCTGTTATGTGCCACTGAGTTGCCTGAGACTTATAGAGACCCTATGTACAGCAGTTCTGAACCCTGTCCTGAGGCAGTCTGATTTTGACACACCTTTCCTCACTGTCCCATTCACTGTATCAATCTATCTCATCCGGGGTCTTCCTCTCCTGTGCTGCACCTCCACCCTTCCAAGCATGATGTCCTTCTCCAAGGACTGATCCCTCCTGGCCACATGCCCAAAGTAGTCAACAAAATCTGATAAATCCCCCACTCAGGACTCAGGGACCTTATCATTTAGTAGTGAAATTTATGAGGGGACAAAATGTAAATTACACAAAACATAGTAAAATGATAAATGCTAAGGAAAAAAGTGATATAGGGAGGGGATACGAGTTGTCAAGTTGGATGTCTGAAATTTTCCATAGGGAAGACCAGCTGAGAAGCTGTTTTTTTCTTTCAGGACTGAAAGAAATGTGGGAGCTTGCTATACGGCTATCTGGCCTAAGAGTCTTCAAGGAGGAGGAACACTCTGTGCAAAGGTCTTGAGGTGAAATACAACGTGCACATTCGACGAGCTCAGAGCCCAGTGTAGTTGAAGCAGCTCCAAAGAGAGATCAGGTCAGAGGAGCAAGGGTCTGGGAGAAGAATGACAGGCAAACAGGGCCTAGACATTCTCATATGCATCTACAAGAGAAGCTCTGTGAGGTTAATAAAAAAGGGGTGTAAAGAAAAATTCATGTCAATTCCTTCAATACTTAAATACCTAATTTTGAATATTCACAGTTTTACAAGGGTAAGTTTATTATTCAAGACAAAGTGCTTTTGTTATGTTGTTGTTATGTGCCGTCGAGTCACCTGCAACTCATAGAGACTCTGTGTACAACAGCACAGCTCTATCCTTTGCCAATTTTATTGTCTCCGACACGCCTATCCCCATCACCTCAGTGACTGAATCAATCCATCTCATCAAGGATCTTTTCTGTGCTGTCCCTCCATCCTCCCAAGCATGACATCCCTCTCCAAGGACTGATCCCACCTTGCGACATGTCCAAAGTATGTCAGACAGAGCTTCAGAATCCTTGCCTCCAAGGATCAGGCTGGCTTCACCCTTTTCAGGATGAACTTTCCTAGCAGTCCATGGTATATTCAATACTCTTCTCCAGCAAAGCTCAAAGGCATCAACTCTCCTTCTATCATCCCTAGTCATTATCCAGATCTCTGATGCATACCAAGTAATTGCAAAGACCATGCCTGTATGAGGCACACCTGAGTCTCCAGACTGATGTCGTTGCTCTTTAGTACTTTGGAGAGGTCTCTGACATTGGACTTTCCCAATGCAATTTGTCTTTTAATTTCCTGGCTGCTGGGACCAAGAGTGCGGATTGTAGAGCCAAGCAAACTGAAGCTGTTAACAATCTCAATCTTTTCCTCATCTATCATGATGCTGCCAATCAGCCCAGTGGTGAGAATCTTTGTCTTCTTGACATTGAGCTTCAATCCATATTGAAGGCTGCAGTCCTTGACCTTCTGCAGCAAGCGTTTCAGGTCTTCCTCAGTTTCAACAAGCAGGGTTGTGTCATCTCTTTAACATAGACTGTTGATGAGTTTACCTCCAATCCTGATGCCACACTTCTCATAGAGTCCAGCCTCCTGGATGATCTGTTCCACATATAGATTGAAAAGATATGGAGACAGGACACATCCTTGACACACACCCTTCCCAATTTTGAACCACACAGTGTTTCCTTTCTCTGTTCTGATGACTGCCTCCTGGTCCAAGTAGATGTTTCACATAAGCACGATCAAGTGTTCTGGGATTGCCATTCTCCTCAGAGTCAGCCACAGTTTGTTGTGATCACACAGTCAAATGAATGCCTTTAGAAAGTGCTTTCAGGCCATCTCAATCTTCTTTCCACCTGTGACTAACAGTCTGAACCAAACCTTTGAAATGAAATTATATTAATTCTTTGGTGTGATAGTTCACATTTAATCAGGGCTTTAGGATACTAAAGATCCAGGCAAGAATAAGAGAGAGAAAAAAAGAAGCTAGGTCAACCAGTTCTATGATGGCAGGAGTTTTTGGCAAGATCATTTTTAAAAAATATTTATTATTTCTTTTTTCACTGTTGAACATTTTCTACCCCTCTTTCCTTTCCCCCGCCAGCCCTGCAATGCACCCCTTCTTTCAGACTACTGTCATACATACAGACATATATTCCTTTCTGGCAGTTCTTCCCCTCCATCTGTTCTTTTTCAGGGCTCATGATCTTCCACTCTTTTCCCATTCTCTCCCTGACCTTTCCCCTGTGTCTATCCTATATTATAACAGTGGTGTTATGCAGTATTTGTCCTTTGGTGACTGAGATAATTCATTAAGCATAATGTCCTCCAGGCTCCCCCATGTTGGGTAATGTTTTACACGGTCGTTATTTTTCAGTGCTGCATAATATTCCTGTGTACTATCATACCATAGTTTTTCTATTCACTGGTTTGTTGATGGGCACTTGGGTTGCTTCCATCTCCTTGCTATTGTGAATAACGCAGCAACAAACATGGGTGTGCATACATCTGTTTGAGTCATGGTTCTGGTTTCTTTATTTTCCCAGTAAGGGAATTGCTGGGTCAAATAATATTTCTATTTCCAAGTTTTTGTGAAAGTGTCAAACCACATTTCAGAGTGGCTGTACCATTGTACATTTTCACCGGCAGTGAGTAAGAGTTCTAATCTCTCCACAACTTCACTAGCATTTGTTGTTTGCTGCCCTGTTGAACTTTGCTACTACTGTTGCTTGGGTCTTTGGCACTTTTTAAAGAACTAGTCTTCAACAGATGTGCAGGCTGGATTTAGAAGAGGTCGTGGTACTAGGGATATTATAGCTAATGCAGATGGATCTTGGCAGAAAGCAAAGAATACCAGAAGAATGTCTATCTGGGCTTCATTGACTATGCAAAGGTGTTTGACTGTGTGGATCACAACAAGCTGTGGCTGACTCTAAGAAGAATGGGAATCCCAGAACATTTGATTGTGCTAATGTGAAACCTATACTTGGACCAGGAGGCAGTCGTCAGAACAGAGCAAGGAGACACTACATGGTTCAAAATCAAGAAGGGGGTCCATCAGGGATGTATTCTGTCTCCATACCTTTTCAATCTGTATGCAGAACGATCATCCAAGACGCTGGGCTATACGAAGAGGAATGTGGAATCAGGATTGGTGGAAGAATCATCAACAACCTGCATTATGCAGATGACACAACCCTGCTTGCTGAAACTGAGGAGGACCTGAGGCACTTGCTGTAGAAGATCAAGGACTACAGCCTCTTATATGGACTGAAGCTAAATGTCAAGAAAACAAAGATTCTAACCACTGGGCCAATTGGCAGCATCAGCATGGATGGTGAGGAGATTGAGATAGTTAACAGTTTTAATTTACTTGGCTCCACAGTCAACGCTCTTGGTAACAGCAGCCAGGAAATCAGGAAACGAATTGCATTGGCAAAGTCAGCTGTGAGGGACCTCTCAAAAGTACTGAAGAGCAACGATGTCAGGCTGGAGACTAAGGTGCGCCTGATTCGGGCTATAGTCTTCACAGTTATGTGCTATGCATCAGAGAGTTGGACACTGAATAGGGCTGATGGAAAGAGGACTGATGCCTTTGAGCTGTGGTGCTGGAGAACAGTGTTGAATATACCATGGACTTCTAGGAGAACAAACAGGTTTGTCCTGGAGAGGGTAAAGCCAGAGTGTTCCCTGGAGTCAAGGATTCTGAAGCTTCGTCTGACATATTTTGGTCATGTTGCAAGGAGGGACTGGTCCTTGGAAAGGGACATCATGTTGGCAGAGTGGACGGGAAGCGAAGGAGAGGAAGACCTTTGGTGAGATGGATCGATTCTGTGACTGGAGCAGTGGGAATAAGTGCGTTTGAGATGGCTAGGTTGGCACAGGATAGAACAGCATTTAGAGCTCTTGTACATAGGGTCGCTATGAGTTGCAAGCGACTTGATGGCACATAACAACAAGAACAACAACAAGTCTTTGCATGTCATTTCTGATCCTGTCTTCTAAAAAGGCAAATTCCAAAGACTGTCTATAACTCACTATAATTTTCTCTATTAAAACAATGCTGTTAATGAGGTTGAGGTTACAGGTTAGCCCAAAGAGCCATATTGGAAACCAAAAAGTGCATTATGAATTCTACTTAGGTATCAAAAATCAAAAGAAAATTTTATTCTTGCCACACAGTCAGCAATTAAAACAAAATGTAAAGCCACCTACATAAAAAAGCCACCTACATAAACCTTCCAAATTTTAAATCTGTCATCTTAACCACTTTTTGGTTAACCACTTTATCACATGAATTTTACTGACAATGTTGTACAACCATCATCTCCTCTTTGTATCCAGAAATTTTTGATTGCCCCATTCAGTAATAACTATTCCTCTTCAAAGTCCAAGGTAACTGCTATACTACTTTGTGCCTCTCTGAATTTATCTACTCTAGAAAGTTCATATTAAGCATCAGGCTACTAACCAAAAGATCAGCAAACTGAACCTCCAGCCACTCTGCAGATGAAAAAGGAGGTGGTCTGCTCACTCCTATAAGATTTACAGCTTCAGAAACCCAATGGAGGGTCCTTATGCGTTGGAATCAACTTGATGGCAGAGGTTTTGGTGTAGATAGTTCATATAAGAGTAATCACGTATATTTATTTTCAGATCTCACTTATATCACTTTGCATGGGTTCACATATATGGTAGCATATGCCATATTTCATTCCTTCTTATGGCTGGATAATATTCCATTTTGTATGTATGTGCCTGTCATATTTTATTTATCCATTCATCTGTTAATGGAATTGTTTCTACTGATTTAGTGATCAGATATTATGGTGTTATACAATCAGGAAAGGAGTGTGTCAGGGATGCTTTCTGTCCTCCTACCTTTTCAATCTACATGCAGAACAGGTGGCAGTGCTGTAAAGAAAGACCACAATCCAATGAGACCCTGCTCATTCTTGTAAGAAAACCTATTCTCTAAATATGTGTTGGTATTTCATTGTTTCCTTTCTGAATTTATAGGGACTATTAAAAAGATTTCCCCAAACTTCCATAATCTCCAAACCACAGTCTTGTTTAAGTGAAAAAAAAAGGGGGGGGGGCGAGTTTGGCTTAGAGCCCAACTCATTCTATATATTTGCCAGGCGGTGTGGCTAGCTGCAAAGTTAAAGACTGGTTAAGAATTAAGCTTCTTTCATCTGACCATTAGCCTGGAAGAGAGAGACTATTTTGAATGAAGAAGAGAAGTAAAAGTTGGTGCCTGGAATAAAAGCAGTGTTTACAAATTTTGTTATTGGTGTTGAAATCTAGGGTGTACCTAAGACTCTGCCAACTTGATGTAAAATACTGACAGCAACACTCACAGTACCCTCAGTAAGACAGGCTTTACTGACTGTAAGGTAAGTAGTAAGGTCATAGAGCTAATATCTACTAAAACCAAAATCTTTATATAAATCTGCCATCCCTGATGCCTAAACCAGTACCCTTCAGGAAACTGTTAAAACTCTCATTTCAGTTCTTATCATGACAGTTACTGGGACAAATCTCTGGTCTTCTTTCCACCTCATCTTTCTGATACCCCCTATACAGTCAGTATTATAATCCCCATTTTATAGGAGGACTCTAGAAGGTGAGTGGTAGGTTCATTACTTCACAACTGCTAAGACCCTAAGCTCTGATTTCTAAGCCCATGCTTGAAATTACCTGTATTTGGGCCTTGAACCTGGTAACTGTCATAATGGGGATGTTTCTGTGACCTAATTGAGAGATGCCTCCCTGAAGGAAGAACTAAGAGTGGCGTGCTGGTGACAAGACTTTGCCATTCTTCTTCTTCATCTTTATCTCACTGTCCGGGAGTCAGAGCCAACTGATAGCTGACCCTCCAGCAGATTTTCAGAGGCTGTAAATCACACAGGAGGAGATGGTCCATCATTCTCCCATAAAGTTTTTGCTGGATTCAAACTGCCAGAGAGGCACTACTGGGTTTGCAGTGATGCCGTTGAGTTGTGGTGCTAGAGAATAGCCTTGAACATACCCTGGACTGCCAAGAGAACAAATACGTCTGTTTTGGAAAGTGTGAAACCAAGTTTCTCCATGGAGACTAGGATTTTGAAGCTCCATCTCACATACTTTGGATATGTGGCCAGGAGAGATCAGTCCTTAGAGAATTACATCATACTCAGAAGGGTGGAGGGACAGTACAAGAGAGAAAGACCCCAGAGGAGATGAACTGACACAATAACCTGGGGCAATGGGGGTAAGTGTGTCGGCGTCAGTGAGACTGGCTCAGGAAAGTGTAGGGTTCAAAGCTGTTGACACCAGGTCGCTATGAGTTGCAGGGGACTTCATGACACATAAAAATCAACATGGACTTAGTCACCAGAACACTTTTCCAGTAAGCCTCTTCTAACCCCCTTCTTTTCTTCCTTTCCACAGGAGTAGCTAGCAAAACACCATAGTGGTTTCTAGTTCTATATTTTCTGTATTGTAGAGAAAAGAGAAAAACCCTCATTCATTCCAGAGCTTAGTGCAAAGTGATGCTAATGTGTAGGTTCAGCTGCAGGCAGCTAGCTGGACCTAGACAGAAACGTCATTCTTCAGCGAACCTCTTCTAAAATGTGGAACCAGGGACAATGGAGTATGGAGAGCAGAAGTGTGTGAATGGTTCAAGGCAGCCCCATCACCAGTGCCCAGGAACATACTTGAGACTATGTTTATCTCAAGAGAAATGGCTGTATACACACAAGTGTCAGAATTATAAGGGAGATATAGAAAGCAGGCTTTATCTGAAGATGAAGCTAGTGTGCATACATTTCACTACAAGAATAGTCTTTGCATTAGTTTCTAAGAACAAAAGGGGTAGAACAATCTAAACATCTAAACATCCATCAGCAGAGAAAGAATGAACCAGAGTTGGCTAGTCTAGACAATGGGGTATGGCCATTAAAAATGATGTTGATGAATCCTGATACTAAAAAAATCCTAACGTCAATAGAGTAAAAATAACAAAGGGCAGGTTATAAAACACCATGTATGATAAAATCTCATGTTTGAGTAGCAAGTCTACTCTGCTCCATACAGGGCAATTATTTTGATGGCAAGGGTTTGGTTTTTGGTTTGGTAAAGCATGGTAGGACTACAGACCCATATATTTTAGGTTCAAACCTAAGCTTTGCTACTTATTAGCTGTCTGATTTTGTTCATGTTGCTTAAGCTATGTGTGCCCATAGTTCCATCAATGGCTGCATTATGGGTTAAGTGCTTGCATGAGTAGGAAAAAGTATGGAGAGTATGAACTATTAATCTTTCTAGACCTTGATATTAAGAACTTTGTTCCGTAACTTCCAGCTTTGGTTGACCATGGACTCCAGATTTATCTGTGTTTGTGCAAGAAGAAAGAGAATTTTCTATTTTTTTTTTTTAAACATCCTAAGGTTTAATCATGGGAGAAAGAGGGGTAATCTTCTCATCATGTGTGATCGACTCCTTCTGAAAACCTGCTCAAGGATCAGCTACCTGTCAGCTCCAACTAGACAGAACACAATAACAGTAACAAGTTTTGATCAAGTAGCTCTGATGGTGCAGTGTGTTGGGATTTACAGCCTTGGAAAAAGAACCAGGGTCTCTGTGATGGCAGAGCTTCTGCTGGAGTTTAAACTTTCATCACCAGCAAAAAAGGTTTTACCAGGACTTACTGGGGATGAGGAAGGAGAAGAAAAAGAAGATGAAGGAGAGTCAGAGAGAGGAGGAGGAAATGTGTGTCTAATTGCATCAAAGAACAACTGCTTCATAGCTGAGGTCAGAACGACTGGATGGTGCCCCGCTCCCGGTATGGAAGATTTGGATTGAAGAGCCTGTAGAAGAATTCTGACCAAAAGGGGAAAATGCAGAACAGAACTTCACATTCTCATGATTTCTCTCGACTGTGTAGAGCCACAGAGACCTGATGAAGCCCCTAAAATCTATACATAATATCCCTGGAAGTCTCAGTCAAGCCACACAATGTTGTTGTGATCGTTAGCTGTCATCGAGTTGACATGAAAACAACTTAAACGTGGCCCTATGAACAACACATTGAAAACTTGTCATCTTTACAGTCTCTACCATGTTAACCACACAAGTTTTAATTGCCTTGAACATGAAGATCTTTTAAGAATACGTGGAGATCTGGGGGCCTAGTGGCAGGAAGTTGCACAGTGTTTTCTTTGGTGCCCTAATAGCGAGACAGAAGCTTTACCCACACCCTGGTCCTGAAGATCGACAGCTGAGGCTGGGGAAAGGAAGCAAGTAGAGAGGTGGAAAGCCTGATTTCATTCGTTTCAATCCACTTAGTTGAAAATGTCAGGAAGTTTAGCGGATTAAGGGTATTACAGTCGCTATTCATGAAGGTGTTTTGTTAGAACTTCCAAATAGCAATCTGGTGAAATAAGCCTTGCACAGCCTTAAATGAAAGCCTGTTGCAGTACTTAAAGTTTCCTAGAGAAGGAAAAAGACCCCCAGGTATTAATTTACTGAAAGAGCAGCTGCCCGAAGACACTGTAATGTATCCTATGCAGCCAATGCTATAAAATAGGTCCGCAGTCATGGGGCTCCGAGGTTTGCGTCCAGATCTCCTGGTGGTAGAACTGCAATTAACAGTAATGAAAGGCATGTCTGCATTATGATAAGAGGCGCAGCTGCACACATATTATAGACTTGGATCCCTCTTGACAAAATCCAAGGACACTGAAAGCTGCTGGAACCCAAGAGGCAGAGGGCCTGTTTGGATTTAAAAATTTACATACTGGAGGAAAAAAGTCTCTCACTCGTCCCCATTCACTGGAATGGGAAGGTCAGGTCATAGACTCTGGGCAGGAAAGGAGGACGCTTGCTTTTATTGAGTCTCTATTAGCACAACAAGTACTTTGCAGTTGAATTCAATCAATGCAAGTGTTCTCCTGCTCAGTCTTGATGCAGGGGGGCAGACAGGCTTATAAATGAGGCTCTAAAGCAAATGTCTGCAAACCAAATTCTATTTATTCTCATTGCTTCTTAGAAGTTCAATTATAGCATCCAAAAGGGAAAAAGCTTTTCCACAATTAGGAGAGGGAAGAGTTGAAGTAAGGCATCACCAAGAGTGGAGAAGTGCTGAGGTTAAAGACTGGCAAATCTGGGAGTGATTCTGGTGTCACTAACCAGTTCAGCGATGAGAACTGGAGCCAGTCTACTTGTCTCAGCAGTTTCTTCATTTGGTCCAGAATTTACAGGGAGCTCCAGGGACTTAGTACTAAGGAGCTGCCCTGCCAACCCAAGGGCATGCAGTTTGAATCCACCAGCTGCTCCCAACGAGAAAGATGGGCAATCTCCTCTGTGCAATGTACAGTTTCTGAAAACCTGCTGGCGCTGTGAGTCAGGTCTGTCCCAATGGCACGTAACAACAATGGCGCTATAATGGTAAACCAGACACGTCCTTGCCCTCGAGAGATGACAGCGGAGAAACAGGTATCTGCAATACAGAGTTGTTAATGCTATGATCAGGAAAAGTCAGGGGAATTTACGGAGCAAGCAGCTCACCCAATCTGGTTTTACAGTGCTGCTCACGGAAGGCTTTCTGCAGGACGTGGCATCCAGTATGAGTGCTGATGAATCAGAATCGTTGTGGGTGGGGCCTTTAGTTAAAGTGCTGGGCTGCTAACTGAAAGGTTGGAGTATGCCCAGTGGTCCTGCGGAAAAAAGGCCTGCTTATTTAACTAAAAAACCAAAACAACAAAACCAATATCAACCACTGAAAACCGGATGGAGCACAGTTCTACTCAGCTGCCTGAGTAGCTGTCAAGAGTCAGAGTCAGCTCCACAACATCTGGTTTGGTGAGTGAGGTAAGGTGAGGACAGACTTTTGCACTGAGTAAACAGTGCTAGGAGGCAGGACAAGACATGATGGTTTCCAGGAAGCAATCCGATGGGTGGAGTAGTTCAATAGTTGGAGTGGTTGGAGAAAAGAGGAGATGATAGAACAAACACTCTGTTAGTCCAGTCAGCTCCGTAACACAGTTTGAGCTTTACTTTCCTGAGGGGGGGTGGGGTTGCCACACACGTTCTGTTGTTCTATACAAGCTACGGGAAGGAGAGACGCAGACATCAGCGTTCCAAAATTCTTCACTCTGGTTCAAGTTTGCTGAAGATTTTAATTTCCACTCTACATAAAGAGCACCAGAATCTACAGTTTCACATACAAGTCAAAGGCCTGGCAGACATTCCAAAAGAAAATACACCCAGTTCTTTCTCCCAATTTACAAGTCTCGCTCTTTTGCTTGAATCTGAACAGTATTTTTGACCAGTTCAGCATTTTAAAATGTATTCCCACCCCATAGAAAGCTTCTGCTCGCTGTATCTCTTAGTGTCTCAGTTATGGATTCGAGTTCAAAACACTACTCTGTCCGACTCTCAGTCATCCAGTCTCAAAGTCCATGCAGAGTTGGTTATCAGGTAAGTCAAGATCACTCAAAACTTTGCATCAGCGGAGTATACTTGAGGTGAGGGTGGGAGGGTGTGGGGGGATTGTGTACCAATGAAGGAGTTTTGCTTTTAAAGAAGAGCGAACTGGGGGTGGGGTGGGCGGGGAGAAAAGTGCAACAATGAATGAATGGAAATCCACAATCTCTGTGAATGTTCATGGAAATTAATAATAATAATAATTTAAAAAGGGGAAAAAATATTTCCGAAATGGAAAAAGGTAAATATTTTTTATTCACAGAAAAACATAATGAAAATCAGCTACTGTAATTCACAGAATTGTGCAAACTTAAGCAAACCATTTCTGAATGTAAACTAGGTATGTGCCCACTTTTTACAATTCCCATGGTACTTCTTTTTTTATTTTTAATAAAAAAAGCCCAAAAAACAAAACTTTGCATCTCAAAAGAAACTTACAGGCCATTTGGTTCAATTTCTTCCTTTCATGAATGAACTCAGGAGTAGAGAGAACACCTCGCTGAAGTCCCAGAGGTGAGGGGTAGATTCAAAGTCAGTCCTCAGATCCCAACCCCTAATCCACTGTTTTGGGTGGCTCCATCTCCTTCCATTGCAGGCCAATGTTCACCCCATTTCAGGGAGGTCTGCAGGACACCTGTGCAGCCATGTGAGGACTTGCAGGCTCATGTGACCGTAAACACGACAGGAAAGAACCAGCAGGGAAGACGGTTCAACAGGATAGAAAGGAAACTAGGTAGAGTGATCTTATCAATTAAAGAAAAAAAAGTACCAATACCAAATGAACTGGGGAAAAGAAATTCTATTTAAGCAAAACACATTAAAGTAATAAAAAATGCTTCCAGCATTACCCTATTTCAAACTCTTATCAGATGCCAGGGAAATTAAGCATGCATAGGCACACAAACCATCCTGTGAAAATGGTTTATCTAGCAAAATACATGGGTGGGGCTGGAGTGGAGGGGGTGGGGAGGGAAGATCTAAGGAACTTGAATTTTCAACTGCCAAGCAGATCAAAGACACAGGCAGCAGAAAAAGAAATATGTGAATCTAAATTTAGTCATCTCCCACTCTGGGTAATTTGTCTTCCATAAGACTGTTCCATGGACACAGACTTGGTGTGAATGATCTTCATCTGAGCTTTTCTCTTTACCTAAACAGAGTCCAAACCAAGAAGCCCTAGTGATGCAAGAGTTAAATGCTCAGACACTGACAGACAGACAGGGTGGGGGTTTGAAATCACCCAGGTGCACCCTAGAAAGTGAGATGGGGCCCTAGGCTCCTGGAAGAAGCACAACCCAGGACAACAGAGACTAGAAGACAGGGTGTGAGTGTGTGTGTGTGTGTGTGTGTGTGTGTGTGTGTGCGCGCGCACGCGCGCGCGCGCACGCGCACATTTATGAAGAAACAGATAAGGTACTGTGGGGACTTGATGAACTGCAGTGATAAAAGTTATAGATCAATAATAATAAATGTTATAAACAATAGTAATAAATTCTATAAAATTCTATAGAACTGATTGTATAAAACAAAATGTACATGAATGAAACAATGTATATGAATGACTGTATAAAACACAATGTTGTTGTTGTTATATGCCATCGAGTTGCTTGCTACTCATAGTGACTCTATGTACAACAGCCCTAAACTCTGCTCTGTCCTGTGTCAATCGCACTGTCTCCGACCACCTCATCGAGGGTCTTCCCCTCTTGCACCATCCCTCTACCCTACCAAGCATGATGTTCCTCTCCAAGGACCAGTCCCTCCTTACAACAAGTGCAAAGTATGTCAGACAAAGCCTGAAAACCCTTGCCTCTAAGGAGCAGACTGATTTAACCCTCTCCAGGGTGAATCTGTTTGTTTTCCTAGCAGTCCATGGTACACTCAATACTCTTCTGCAGCACCATAGCTCAAAGGCATCAATTCTCCTTCTATCCTCCCTAGTCACTGTCCGACTCTCTGATGCATAACAAGTGATTGCAAAGACCATGGCCTGTATCAGACGCACCTTAGTCTCCAGGGAGACACCATTGCTCTTCAGTACTTTGGAGAGGTCCCTAACAGCAGACTTTGCCATGGCAATACATCTTTTAATTTCCTGGCTACTGGTACCAAGAGTGTTGACTGTGGAGCCAAGCAAACTAAAGCTGTGAACAATCTCAGTCTCTTCAACATTCATCCTGATGTTGCCAATTGGTCCAGTGGTGAGAATCTTTGTCTTCTTGACATTGATCCTCAATGCATATTGAAGGCTGAAGTCCTTGACCCTCTGCAGTAAGCACTTCAGGTCCTTCTCAGTTTCAGTAAGCAGGGTTGTATCGTCTGCATAACGCAGATTGTTGATAGATCTTCCACCAATCCTGACGCCACACTTTTCCTCATAGAGCCCAGCCTCCCGGATGATCTGTTCTGCATACAGGTTGAAAAGGTATGAAGACAGGACACATCCCTGGCGTACGCCCTTCCCAATTTTGAACTGTGCAGTGTTTCCTTGGAAAAAAAAGGCTACAGCCTAGCAAACCTGATGAGGCAGTTTTATGCTCTCACACAGGGTCATTATAAGTAAAATGTCAGCACCAACCAGCAATGGGCAGACCAAAGACTTTAATGGTAAGCATGGTTTGCTGAGGTCTAAATAGACAGTTAGGATTTGTGAGAAACTACCTGGAACTTACTTTTAGGATGTTAAGTAGCAGGAGAGGGAAAACTAAAGGAGAGGGAGAGAGAAAGACATAGGTATAAATTCAGATCAGACAGTCATGCAGGAATTCAAACACATACACACACACACACACACTAAGATATGGGCTTAAAATATGCAGCCAGAGTTCTGCAACTTTTGAGTCTTACTCCTATTTTTCTGCAAAGCATGGCTCCTGCAATGATCAATCTTACAAGTTGATAATATTCTTATGTGCCATAGAGTCACTTGTGACTCATAATGACCCTATGTATAGCAGCCCTAAAACCTGCTCTATCCTGTGCCAACCTTATTGTCTCTGACACACCTCCCCAAATTACTCCAGTCACTGAATCAATCCATCTCAACAAGGGTCTTCCTCTCTTGCACTGTCCCTCCATCCTCCCAAGCATGATGTCCCTCTACAAGGACCGGTCCCTCCTTACAACATGTCCAAAGTATGTCAGACGAAGCCTCAGAACCCTTGCCTCCAAGGAGCAGCTTGGTTTCACCCTCTCTAGGATGAACCTGCTTGTTCTTCTGCCCGTCCATGGTATATTCAACACTCTTCTATAAGATGGGCACAAAGATAAAGTGTATTGATGCCTTCCTCCCAATGTGTAGAGAGAAAACATTTTGGTAAACCCCAGACAGTGCTGCAGATCAAAGCACCAAGAAGTGGGGGTACATAAGGCAGTAGAATTCAGGCTGAAGCTGGAAGAAAATCCCAAGGCCAGCAAGGGGGTGGTTCTGCCTCCTGGAACCACATTGCCTCCTGCTCTCCCAGCAGCTGGTGATCAGCCTGCTCATACCAGGCTCAATCTAGGTAATAATTAGCCTGGCTTACCTTTCAAAGGAGACCTGACTCTGCAAGGACTGGCTTTTGTCCTCCAGCCAAGCTGTCAAACCTATCTACCAGTGACCCGAGTACAGGGCACATGAATGCACTGATTGCTAAATTTAGACTTTGAGAGTGTTTTGGAACCTGTCACTCCATTCCAGGGACAGATTCGCTTCTCTTCTCCAGCAACAATAATACTGCCACCCCAATCACCATGGATATCACCCCATCACACTGGGCCAGGCCCTCAGGGGCTCCGAATGTTTGCTCCCTGCTGCTCTCCTCTGGGAAAAGTCTCTTTTGCACATCCTGGGAAGATGGACACTGTGTCTCATTTTAAAGAGGCCAAGGAAAAGAAAGTCTCCCCCTTTTTCTAATAACCTTCTTCTTCTGTTTTGGAACATTCCTAATAAATTCCTCATAATTATTACTTTTAGGAAAGGCAAGAAGAAAACGATTTATGGGAACTAGAGTGTCAGTCTCCGCTCCGCCTCCAACTATATGTCAATGTGTACCCCACTTCTGCCTCCGGTTCTTCATTTAAAATAAGGGTGCCATGCTGTGTTGTCGTGGGCGTTGATGCTGCTGTCAAGTCAGCTTACTGTGACCCCATAATCCACATTACAGCACACACAACATTACCTGGCTCTTCGTCTGTCAGAACCCACTGCTGTGGCTGGTATGGGGTTCCTTCAGTTTTGCTGACCTTCAGTTTTACCACATATGTTGTTGGTTTTACTCCTCCTCTCGTGAAGCCTCTGGATTACACGAGTTCATAAAAGTATTTCATCTCATTGTGTTTGAGTCAGAACCAAGTCCTAGCTGAACCTCCAGTGGGTTTTTGGAGGTTGTAAATCCCTCAGAAGATTGCCCCCCTCTCTCAGAGCAACTGGTGGATTAGAACCACTGGAGAAGACCCGCTTTAGGTTAGCAATGGAACGCTGTATGGACCACACCACTGGCTCCCGGCTTAGGGCACCAAACCTGACCCACTGCTAACGAGCTGTCTCTGATTCAGGGCCACCTTCCACTGGCTTTCTGAGGCTGGAGACCTTACGGGAGCAGAGTGTGCATCTTTCTCTCTAGGAGCAGCTAGTGGGTTCTAGCTGAGGCGCTCTCAGCAATTAGCTTAGCAAGGAACACACTACACGCCCAGGGCTCCCTGGCCGTAAGCAGATGGAAAGGTCAGCTGCTGTTGTTGCTGCTGTAACTCCTACTTCCTGTGCAGTACTGGCCACTACTTGTGCTCCTCCTGCACTGCTACTAACACCAGTACTACTGCTGCGGTGACCATTTGGATCCCAGCTTCTCTGTTCACTGGCGATCCAATCCGACCTACCGCAAGTCCACTTCTCTGAGCCTCCGGTTGGTTTTCTGATGTGAAAAAGAAAAGTCACCCCTAACCTGCAGGCCAGCAGCCTAGTGTGAGGTGAGTGAGGTATTTTGTTTCGCTCACTGCCTCACACAGACAAAGTGGCTACAAGTATTGCTTCCCTTTTCCCGTGTTTAGTCTCCTTATTGAAAATCTCTCACCCCTGATGGTGACCATCTCCCTGTGTTCTATTTTTATGGGATGTGCAGAAACACCTGGGTTGAAATTATTCCCCAACACCAATCTTCTACTATGTGGTGGTTACTTTGCTGTTAAAGTGTGAAGACAGACAGAAAGGGTCTCCACTGAGGGGGGCTAACAGTGTAGTGAGAATGAACCCCAAGTGCTTTGGCTTCTACCCAAAGCCTGGGGCTTCCTTCCCAATATCTATCATTAGTCACAGGTAACCTTCTCAACCACATCACCTAAAAGGGCCTCTTACTCTCTGAAATTACTTGTCCAAAGCTTTGTGATTAGTTAAGTAAATGCAAGAGATGGCATTTGAATGGAATTTCTGCTCCAGAATCATCAGTGCTCTTCACTCACTGCTTTGTACAGGTTTAAGGTTTTGCATCAAAAGAATAAGGGCGATCTCTGGTGGCCTAGTGGCAAGAAGCTGCACTGCAACCCCTGATGTCCGTGGTTCAAATCCACCAGATGCTCTGCTGGAAAAGGAGGAACAATCTCCTCCTGTACCAGTCAGATCTGATTTGACGGTACACACACAAATAATGATAATAATAAAATTATATATATTAAAAAAAGAAGAAGAAGGGAAACAGCAAGGCAGATGAGAAATCTCAACTTCTCCAAGCACATTTGGCGGTGTGTGGAACAAGAGCTTTGGCCAGGGCTGTCCCTTGTAAACTGCAAAGCATCCCAGTAGACTGAGATGCTATCTTTCAGCTCCACCTTAAGTTACACCAAAGTCCGGGCAGAGAGAGGGGATTTATGAGAACAGCCTCTGAATGAAGGAGGTCCTGAAAGGATTAACTGTAACTTGATCAGAACATCAAAAGACAGACACCCAGTGTGAGAGCCCACTGGTTTATGATCAATTAGCAATGGACAGTCATTTGTTAGCACAGGGCACCCATTTCCTCAGTGACAGCAGGAAGAATTCAGCCAGCTCTGGCCAAAGCCCTCATCTGCACAGCTGCCATGCTCCTAGGGGTGCAGTGAGCAGCACAGTCTCATATGAGTTAGCCCGATGGGGAGAGGGGAGATCGCTATATACTCATTTCACAGATGGGAAACAGAAGCACAAGGAATCCTTGGATTACACTAGAAACTGAAGTTCTGTAGCTCAAGGTTTCCTCTTAAGGACAGGGTAGCCAGGCAGATTCCTCTTTCTGGCATCACATGCTACCTATTCTGGTCAACACATGGACAAAACAAAACAAGTCGTGGACGTCCATGCTTACTACTGACGGGACTGCAGGGACCATTGCTTCCATCACCCATTCTCTCTCTGGTTCTCCTCACTGGCTGCAGTCTGTTTTGTGGTGCAACTGCTGGAAGGCTCCTTGCTTAGGACAGAAAGCACTTCCCCAGCCTTGCTCCTTCCCTGGTAGCGGACCACATGCTGCTCCCTTTGGTTTACAGGTGACACACCCTGGTCCCTGGCTGTTTGTGTAGTGTTTAATCATTAGGAGGGGACCAACCTTAATACCTGACCCCAGGGCACTGACAAATAAGTTAGCTATTTGTTTCAATTTAGTGGAGTCTGTTTTCAGAAGGCTTCTCTCCAAGGCCACAGCCCTGACCCGTGACAGAGCCAGCTCGAGGGGAGCTGGGCAGGCAACTTCCCAAGTGCGCAGTGAGGCAGGACGACTGGAGGTGAGGCCTGTAAGTAGAACACCAAGCAGCCAGGAGGGCAGCTGCTCTCAAGGAAGGCGCTTCCTTTCCACGAGATCTAACTGTTCCCTAAGGGTTTCTTCTTCTCCTGCCTCCTCCCCACATTCCATCTTCCGCCTTGTACCCAAACCACATTGCTCTTCTCTGCCTCACCACCTACAAATTCTACTTGATTTCTATGATCCAGTAGCAAGACCAACTCCTCTAGGAAGCCTTCCCTGTCTACCTCAGGCTCCAGGGCTCTTGTTTTGACAGCACCAACCATGTGACAGCTCTCCTGTCTGTACTGCTTTGTCCCTTGCCTGTCCAAGACCCGATGCTGGCTTCTTGGAAGATTTCCGTGTCCCCATGTGAGTGGTGCACACAGTCAGACTGCACCTGTGTTAGATCAGATGCGCTAGAGACAGGGCTGGTGTAGCACAGCACTGGGAGGAGCAGAGGGGAAAGCACGCCCTGCAGGAGGGAAGGAAGAATCCTCATCTCAAAGCCTGCAGCCCAAGGACTGACCTCCTTGGCACCAGAGTGACTGGGTCATTAGCATGACAAGCACTGCTTGTAGACAGAGGGATCCTCTGCCGACTTCCTGTGGGGACTTACAAGGCCAGGGCCATATTAGCTCCTCCAGCTCCTGGCCTTTGCTGCTACCCCTTTATTTCAGATCACTAACAGCAGGGCCCCCCTTGAAGGTTTCCTGGGGGCCTTTGTTTGGAGGGAGAAGCAGCGAGGATGTTTAATTGCTTCTGTGAGATACCCAGTGTCACTCCCACAAGCCTTCCCCTCAGCAGTCCTCACCCAGGCCCTCCCCCGGCAGCTTAGTCCAGCAGGCAGCTTGTGTCTAGAAACCTAATCAGCACTTGTTCTACAGCCCTCCTCAAATTATGGTTCTGATCTTCCCTTCCAAAAGCAGAGCTGGAATTACAGCTTGGCTCAGAGAGAAGTTCAAATCCACAGGGTCATAAAGCTCTTTCAAGCTCTGTGCTGGGGATTTTAACAGGTTTGCACCTCTGATGGTGTCACACAGTGGTTTAGCCTGCTGGTTCCAAATAGCAAGATCTCCTGCCAGGATGTGCCCGATGCTGAACGCTTCAGCTGTTGCCTGGCTTTAATGGTATCTTCTGCTTTTTCTACCACTAGAATTCACAAGGGCAGAGGAAGGCTAGAGAGACAAGAGCTGAGGAAGAATGCCCCACAGTAGAATCACAAAGACAAAAGGAGACATGGAAGTGGCCAGGTCTGTGGCCACAGTACTGCACCCAGGGCAGAAAAGAGCCCCATTTATATCCTGACTTCCCACTTTAAGCACTTCAACCTTGCTGCACCTCACTTTGCTCATCCGTGAAGCAGGTCCTTAGGGGATCCTGGCTGGAACGAGTGGTGGGGGGAAGACAGCAAGAAGGTAGGGAGAATTCCAGGGAGGGCAGGTCTGTAGTATTTGACCATGAGTCAGGGTATTCCAAAGAAGATAGGAGGTTATTCCTGGCTAAGAAAGAGTTGAGTCTTGGAACACATCAACACTGGACAATGTCCCCCCTGTAGAGTCAGGATAGGACAGTTACTCTGCAGAGAATACTGATTTTGAAGAAGACAGACATGCCACTCAAGTTCCGTCACTCCCTGCTCCTGGGCAAGACACTGAGAGACACTGATGCAGGATTCCTCATCTGTGAAATGGGTATAACTCCAGTCTTGCTGGGTCTTCGGAAAGGGTACAGCTAATTTATATAAGCTTATTGCTATTGAGTCAAACCAACTCATAGCTGACTGGGGCTCAAAGAAACTTCAGCAGGTTTCTGAGGCTGTAAATCACATGTGAAGAGATGGCCATCCTTCTTCCATGGGGTCACTGGTGGACTCAAACTGCTGGTGTATTTAAACCACCAGTGATAGCCTTTGGCCTATCAGCACAACTCCCTTTGGCCTACACCACCAGAACTCATATATATGAGTTAGCGATTGGGATCACAGATTCCAAGTGACAGGAGATCTATGGTGGGCTTCAGTTATATTTAAAGAACCTCTATCTACAATGCACCCCGAGATACCATGAATTGCTTCCATTTATTCCCCCTATGTAGGATTCTGTCAGCAAAGCTAGCTTCTGGTTGACTTTAGGGCACCTTGAGTGGTTCTCACAGGTGCACCCTGTAAAAGCCACACAGCAGACTCCTACCCAGAACACAGTACTCTACAGTCCTGTTTCTCATCACTCTGGGTTCCATGGATTATCCACAATGCACCATCCAGATAGCCCCAAGAAGCAGCCAGATCGAATTATCTCTAAAGCCTCATTGTGCCATTGGGGGCAAACTGTAGGCTTGTGAGTTCTTCTCCCCAAACCTTGTGGCAAGCTGAAGGGAGAGGCAGCCACGGACACGGATCTGAGCTTTGGGCCCACTGAGCCATGCAACCACATCATTTCCCTTCGTCCCCACTCAGTCTCTTGTGCACAGTCTCGCAACATCCCTCAAAATGTCAGAGACTCCCTTCAGATCTCATTTCAGGCGATTTTATAGGACTGAGAACCAGAGATTAATGAGAGAGATAAATCAAAGAGCACAGGGGGGCTGGGGACCCACAGAGGCTGCAGCTGCAACACACAGAGCCACCTTCCTCTCCTGGGTCACGAAGATGCAAACAGGGCCTAAGAGTCACTGCAGAGTGTTTAACACACGAAAGACCATCTCCGGAGAAGGAAACTGAGGTAGAGAGGGTGGGAGCAAGAGGACAGGATCACTTTGAAGATGCCATTGGGGTTCTAGAAAACACTACACCCACAGCTGGAAGGATCTCAGATTCCCTTGAGTGAGGAGTGATGCTTCCTTTGCAGCAGCGGCACCTGAACTCACTGGTTTTCCTTTCTCCAAGCCTCTCAGAAGGAGAATGAGAAACTTAGGAAGAGACAGTCTTAAAGGTCAGTCAGTGGTCAGACGCCATCACTTTTTCAGTTGGGATCAGGCCTCAAGGAGATGCTCACCTATGGCTTATGCTTCCAAAGAGGTTGACCCTTTGGAGATTACAATCCCATGATTTATATTTCCTTGTATGATTTTAGTGAAGCCCCAGCTCTAAGAGTAAAGTCATGACAAGAGTCCAGAATGAAGTGGAGTGGAATTGGCGGGGGGTGGGGGGGTCAGTTGTGTGCAGGTGGGCGTGGGGGGGTGCACTGTATACCAATGAAAGAATTTTTCTTTTATTTTTCATAGAGAAGAGCGAACTGGGGGTGGAGGAAAGGTGGGTAAGGAGAAAAATGCAACAATGAAAGAATGGAAATCCAAAGTCTCTGCAAAGGTTCATTAAAATTAATAATAATAAAAAGTATATATATTTTTAAAAAGTGTGCAAACGAAATGAAAAGATAAACTATTGGCTTGTGTATTCACGCAACGGAGCACTATGCAGCCTAAAAAACAACGAGGAACTTGTGAAACACCACATACCAGGGACTCAGCTAGAGGACATCAAGCTGAGGGAAATAACTCAGTCATAAAAGAGTAAGCTTGTATAGGTCTCAAATCATTTCCTTAGAAATATTTCATCCAATAAGAAGATAATGAATCAAAATATAGAATATGCTGGAAATTTAAAAACAAAAAGACAAGTATTCCCAATCTTAAAATGGGCTAAAGACTTGAATAATCATTTCTCAAAATAAAAATGAATTAATGTTTAAGGGGGGAAAAATAAAGAGCCAAGCACATTGCAATGCATCAGAAAAGTGCTAGCTTTCCACACTTAACTGGCACCCTGTCCTGCTTCCACTGCTCCTTTGTATGTGTCATCCTGGTCCCCACCCTTGAGCATTCTTTGATCTCACCACCAGCAGTTACAGCAACCTGCCTCTCTTTAGTGCACTGTGAGGAAAAGGCTTGCTTTGAAGCCCAGGAACCTGAACACCTTAAGGCTATCTCTCCTGTGGACAGCTTGGCTGTAGAAAGATGCTCCTCAGGAAAGCAGCTTGCTGCGGGCCTGTTACCAGAGGCATTGGTCTCAGAATTGTATTTCTATTCTAACTGATACACCACCACATGATAACATGTATATTCATTACTATGAGAAACAATGCACCATGGAGTCCCTGCAGGCATGAACTATCCTCACGGGTCATTCTGTTATCTCTGTCCTTCAAAGGATAAGCAAGAATCTGGACTCATCAGAGCTCCTGCTTCTCTTTCTATCCAGAGCAAAGGAGAATGAAGACAACTAAAGATTCAAAAGAACAATTAGTCTGAATGACTAACACAGCCTCAACTAACCAGAAGAACTAGATGGTGTAGCTGCCACTGCCACTGCCACCACCACCATCCAGTGCTGACCAGGAACAAAACGCAAATTCATAAAAATGACTATGTTTCATGACTGACACTTAGATGCCCTTGTAATTTAGAACTGAATTCACTTCAGGAGATCATCTTTCAGTCACATAAAACTCAGGCCTAATAGTCTAAAAGTATTATATTTTAGGGCATTATTTTTATCGTAGGAGTATGCAATGAGGGTTGTAGAGTGGATTATATTTGGGGCTAGGGGGTG
>NW_006399859.1:4058441-4138051 GCF_000299155.1 Elephantulus edwardii
AAAAAAAAAAAAGCTAAAGAAAGTTTTACACACACAATCATTCTGGTGTGGTCACTGAGGAGGTGAAGGGAAAGAGAGTGGATTGGAAAACTAATAAATAGATAATAAATAATTTTTAGGATGGTTGAAGAGAAAACCAGCATGAATTGAATGGATGATCAGTCACTGTGAGTATTGTACTTAATGTGATGGAACAAAATGGGCATGAATGATTGAAAAACCAATATGCTTTGTAAACTTTCACTTGGATAACACAAAAAAAACCCCAACCCCAGCAGCACATCTTGCATGAACGAAAGATGATAATCACAGTGGCTAATGTTGTTAGTACCATATGTGCTTATAAATTTTCACATTATTGATAACCTTTATAACTCTTTGAAATAGTTTTATTCCCATTTTATTTACACAGTTAAGTGGTTTATTCCTATAAGAAAACTCCAAAATAAAAACCTGTTGCCACTGAGAAAATTCCAACACAAAGTCAGACTGCCCCACAGGGATTCTAAATCAAGTCTTTTTAATTAAATGAATTAATCTTTTATTTTTATGTAGGTTTGCAGATCGTATTGGTTTCACATAAAATCATAGGCATTTTGTTTTATAATTTTAATTGCCATTTATTAATGTAAAAAATTAATTAAATGTCTAATCAATCCTGAAAAAACAAAAAAAAAAACTCAGGCCTACTATAAAGAGAGAGAACATTACCTGGGAGGAACATGCTCCTCTGAACAATCAACTATATGAAACCAAAAGGAAAACATTTGCCCAAAAGCAAAGTTAAGAAGGCAGTTGGGGCATGGAATCTTGGTGACTAGAAACTGGAGACCAAAGTGAAAATGGGAGAAAATAGGAGAATGTAGATCATTGTATGGACTGCTATCAAAGTTATGAAATAATCTATATAAATGCCAATTAAGAATGAATTTGCTTGGCAAATTTTCTCTCTCTCTCTCTCTCTCTCTCTATATATATATATATAAAAGGAATAGCCAGCTTGACTTCACATATGAAGACATTGTGAGGAAGTATCAGAGAGAGAACTGGAGGTTGGGCCAGGTCTCCTATCTCCAGTCCATCCCTTTCTCGATTGCATCAGGGCACAGATAGGTAGGTAATGGGAGCTTTCATCAGAGTTCATGCCTCACAAACTCACATTGAGATTCCAGTTCCCGAGGCCTGGAGGACAGAGTAGTCAGTGGGCTATTAATACCTCCAAGTTTCAATTTCCTCACTGGCCAAACAAGAGGACTATAACAGACGATTTTAAAATTCCATTTCACCCAAGCTTAATGCTGCTAAGTTGTATTTGATATAAACGGGCTTAGGAGAGGCAGCCTTGGGAAAATACATTTAGATGCAAGGTAATGTTAGACAGAAACACTGGCTCTAAGCGGCTTCCAGCTGTTAGTGTATGACCAGCTAAAGGTTACCCTGCAACCAGGAACACATTTCCATGGGCCAGTGTAAGGGTTGCCTCATACACCGGGCTAGTTTCATTCAGCTCTTAAATGCCAGCGAGAGAAAGTATGACTAGGCTGCTCTTTAAAGGTGACAAGAATATTAAAGGAACAGAAAGAAGAATCCCAAACGATGAGATAAGTGGACCTATTTTGAATCTAGGACTGTTTCAGAAAGATTCCTCAAGTCATCACAGACAGGAAGATAACCTTCTGCATTTAGTTATGGTAACAGCAAATTCTCAATTTTAGGCAAAATTTAACCCCTAAGGTGTTAATTGATTGAATTATGTCCCCCTCAAAATCTGTTGCAAATCCCTCTGTGATTATAATCTCCTTTGGGAATGAGTTGTCTTTGTTAATGAGACAGGATTAGCACATAGTGTGCCTTAATTCAATTTCTTTTGAGACATAAAAGAGATTAAACAAGCAAGTGAGAGAAGTAAAGATAGGCAAAATCAGATGCCAAGCTGCCTGAAGAAATTCCCAGGAGCAGAAACTGGGAGAGATACAGATCCCCCCCACCCCCCACCCCAGAGTTGACAAAAAGTCTTCCCCTAGAGCCGGCACTCTGAATTCAGATTTCCACCTTCTAAAATAACAGGAAAATAATTTCCTGTTTGTTAAAGCCACCCCCTTGTAGTATTTTTGCTACTGAACTTACACACCAGAGATGCTGCTGATCACTTCCTGAAACCATAGTACTTGTCAAAAGTCTCTAGTTGTTATTGTTGTAGTTATGTCCTGTCGAGTTGCCTGCGACTTATAGTGACCCTGAGTACAGCAGCTCTGAAGCCTGCCCTATTCCGAGCCAGTCTCACTGACTCGGACACACCTATCCTCATTACCCCAGTTGACTGTTGTTGTTGACTGCCTCTGAGTCATAGCAAGACCCATAGCAACGCTATGAACAAAAGGCCTGAAGCCCCTCTACAACTATGGACATTTATCAAAATTCAAAGAGTTTCTAGAGGCATGTTATTTAGGAAGTGGATGCCACTCCTGCTTCCAAACCTGTCATAGGATATTATTGTTGTTATGGGAGTTGCCTGGGATGTATAGTGACTGTAGCAATGGTCATAACATGGTCCAATGGCTTATTTGGGTCTCTCTTCTACTTGATTGAAAGCTTCTTAAGAGCAAAGACCGGGCCCAACTATAATTTTAGACCCAGGTAACAGGCTTGGCACATTGGTACTTTGGTTGTTGTTGGGCTTTGACTCATTGTAAACCCAGGTACATTCAGCTGAAACGTGTACAGCACCATAGCAAGAGACAGGCCTCCACTGACAGACAGGTGAAGAGCAGGAACCCAGCCAAGACTGTCTAAGCACAGCTTGGGTCATTTACATGCAAGAAAAGAATCCAGTCTATCCACTGAACCAATAGGGGCTCAACATTCAATAATCATCAGCATATTCTTTAAGCTGTCCCATAATAAAACATAGTCATAAATGTTAAGTTGCCATCCAATCGGCCCACAGCACAGGTGAAAATGTCTTATCCAATTCAGCCAGCAGATGTGTGACCTACCAAAGAGATGTTCATGCCTGCTCAGGGTGACAGAGCTCCAAATTCTAGATGCTGGAGACTTGTATCCAGAATGCAGACCTAATCCCATCCTGTTGTTTTCTGCTAACTCCAGAGAATTCTTAGAATTTATAAGATCAGCCCCGCTCTAGAACACTCTTGGTGAAAACTGCATCTGCTTGTCAAACCTTAAATGTCAACTTGTCAAATAAAACAGAGGCCTCTATTTTAAAATGAGCGCTAGTAACCTAGTGGTAAGGAACTGCAACGCCAACCCAGAGACATGCAGTTCGAACTTACCAAGGCTCTGTGGGAGAAAGATGGGCAACTTCTTCCTGTGTAATTTACTGCCTCTGAAAATCCTCTGGTGGGTCAGCTATAGTTTGGTTCTGAATCAGTGGTATACAACAACATCATTTTAAAATATTTAGGGTTTCTCGAATAACTGCTTAGTATACAGCCAACCCTAATACCTCACATATGTACTTTGTACCAATCCCTTCCAGTTCCCTACGTCAAGATATCCCGCCTCCTATTTGCTAAATTGCTGAATACCAATAAAAAAAATATATATATATATGTACTGTATTGCCAGTTCTTCATTTCATCGTTTAAATATCCCTGCACATTTTCAATTCTTCAGAGCAACTGGTTTCATTTTGCAGCTTGAGTATATTTCCAATCCAACTGTTCCAAGTCTTCAATGAATCTCTGCTTTTCACAGAGTTCATCCTCTCAGGACATCACTCTCTCCGGCCCACAGAGTCATCAGAGACCATGTGGCCAAACTGTATGGGACAGTGAACAGCTGATGGAGTGCTGGCAAGATAATGTCACTACGTTTAATAAACCTGTAACAGCCAGAGGTGCAAGGTGACCTGGTGGCACAACCGTTAAGCTCTCAGCAGTTCGCTGGAAGTTGGTGATTTGAACTCACCAGTGGCACATGGAAGGAAAAAAAAAGCCTGATGATCTACTACAGTAAAGATTATAGCACATATAATTACACGGAGCAGTCCCACTCCGCTCAAGAGGGTCACTATGAGTCTAAATCGACTCAATGACACACAGCAAGAGCAGTCAATGCAATTCATTGGCTATTTCCTTTTCTCCTTGCACATATACACAGTAGAATCACATTTCTGATCACCACTAAATTTAAATGGAGTCTTATAGTTTCCTTCGCCCAATGATGTGAGTGGAAGTTTCCTCGACCCCTTCCAAGCAGGAGCTTTACGAGACAGTTTGCAGCTCGTGGTGGCTGCTCTCTCTTTGCACTGAAGTTTGTCAATACTCTCAGTGGTGGCTTCTGGGTCCCAGGGAATATTACACAGCACAGACTCCCACTGACCTGCGATGGAAGGGCTGTAGGTGAAGCTGTTTGTTACAGAGCATGACTGAGCCTATCCTGCCTGACACAAGGCCTCAAAACATGTGAAGCTAATTTCTGTCATACAGGTTGCTGGAGAAGGAAGTACAGGAGAAGGTGTCCCTTATGGTTCATCTCTTTGGATGATAGCTCATTATTATTACAACTTGTTCAATGTCCTTTCATCTACGTCTATAAATGATTGTTAAGTAATGGCTGAAAAGTTAGAAAATATATTCTAGGGGAGTAATCACACTTAGACCAGACCTCCCCCGCTATTGATGGAGACCACACACACACTCAGTTGTGCTTGTGTTACAAAGCTATGAAGTTAGACAATGTCAGGGAGTGGGAGATTCTCAAGGGGCCACCATACTGCATTTTTCCCCCCAAGCAAAAACACTGCATGCCAGTGAAATGATCCTCTCCAGACTATTCTTTCCCTTCTCTTTACAACCCCCTGGGAGAATTCCTTTGTGGCTTAAGGTGCAGATGGTTTGCTTCCTGTCAACACCACCCCCTCTATTCAGCACAGGTGGCCCCTGCCCACTGATCCCACAAGAAGCAGCTCTGATTTTAAAAAGCAGTCAGTGGCACCAGCATCAAGGAGGCCCTCAGGGAAAGGCCAATGCAGTAATTATTACCCTGGTACCCTGGAAATAAAGATTTGCCTCTAAGGCTCCTTTTATGAACTTTAAAGTGAAAGTGACTTTTACTCTCTTCTACTTTGTGGTTCCTTGCTGCAAACACGCAGGAGAAAAGGGGGAGAATGGAATGGGAAGGAAATGTGATAAGGATCACAGTTGCTAGGGACTGTGCTGGAGGCATCTCTTAGCCCAAGAAAAGGGGTCTAGCCCTATGAAAGCAGGAGGACTAAGAAAAAGCTCAGGGTAGAACTGCAGGAGGTTATGAGAGGACAGAGGAGGAGGAAAGGAGAGGGAAAGTGCTAGAGGGAGAAAGAACAGAGCATGGATGGATTCAAGCAAGGGAAAAGCAAACAATGTTCGAGAAGTCAGGAAAGGAAGAGAAAAGGTGGCAAAGTTCACTGGGGCTACTAGGAAGTTGTCTTCATTCTCATGAGCTGATGTAACAGCAATAGCACAAGAGGACGGCTTCGATGAACAGACATTTACTCGTAGTTAAGGGGCTAGACAGAGCCCAGATTCAGGGCAACAGCACTAGAAGACTCTGTGTATCAGCTCTAGGATGTGGAGTTGGGTTTTAGAATATATTTCTTTTGGAGACACAATTCAAACCAGGACAGAAACTCAATGCTAAGTTTCCATCCAGGTATACAACTGCGTGATACACTATGGTTAGTACATCTATATTCTCTATTTTCTTTCTTTTTAAAAAATTTTCTTAATTTTTGTTTGTGTACCATTAAATTGGGTCTGAGTGTACAGGAGATTAGAGCATCTGGTGGATTCAAACTGCTCACCTCTGTGACTGCAGTGCAGCTTCTTGACACTAGGCCATGAGAGCTCCCTTTATTGTCTTTCTTTTTCACATGCCATATCTAATACGTCCCCCTGGTCCTAATAGGGAAGTCTTTTGTTTTACACTCATTCTTCTATTACATATAATTACCACAAATTTAAATGTAGAAAAACTCAACTTTCTACTCATGGTCATCAAGTCAGAACCAAACTATACCTGATCCTCCATTGGATTTTTGAGGTAGTAATTTATATGGGAGGAAATTGCCCACCTTTATTCCTTGGAGCCTCCAGAAGACTTGAACCATTAAAGAAGTGTGGTCTTTCAGGTGGCAGTGTAATTCTCTGTGAACTGTGTGCCACCAGAGCTCAGTGGAGAGAAGAAGGTCCCAATTATTAGCTAATTAATTAAATATCCAGGGAAGAGAGTCCAGAGAGGTAGAATCCCAAAGCCCTGAGCAGTGTGTGGTGGTGTTAGGTGCCATCAAGTGGACCCCATCTCACAGCAACTGTATGCACAGCAAACTGGACCCCTGCTCACCACAGCCACCACTCAAGTTCATTGCTGCAGTCACTGTGCCAATCTATTTCATTGAAGGTCTTTATCTCACTGACCCTTCACTTTTCCAAACATGTCTTTCTTCTTTTTTAATTGTTGTGTACTGTTGAATTGGATCCGACTGACCCAGTAGGAGATTGCCCCTCCTTCTCCAGCTGAGCATCTGGTGGATTCGAACCACACACTTTAGGTATTGCAGTGCAGCTTCTTACCACTAGGCCACCAGAGCTCCCTTTAGCATATCTTTTTCTAAGGACTGCTGCCTCCTGAGAACATCCAAACTATGTGAGATAAAATAGAAATAACTCACATATTCATCATTCTTGGATATTCTGCAAACTGGTGTCACCACCTCCACCTGGTCTGCTTCTCACAACAGTGTGTGGGATGAGCCTGGATTCTCAATAGAACAAAGCTTAAGAGAGTTAAGCAACGTGCTCCAAAGAGTGACGACTAACACCAGAGTGTGTTTATAGCAAATGCCATCTGGACCCTCTAACTGCCTTTTGACATTTAACCGAGATGGTCTGTATCGGTGACGTCCAGAAGAACTTTCCCAGATGATGGAAATGTTCTTTAGCTGCACTGTCCAACGAGGCTACCGAGAGCTACATCCATGATTTTTGAACTCTTGAAATGTGACTGAGAAACGGAACTTCTTTTAAAAGTTACTATGAATTTCATTTTAAACAGCCACATGCATCTAGCGGCTATTGTGTGGGGCAACACTGGACTGCATTCTCTCACTCCCATCCCATGAAGGAAGAAAAGACAAGGCTGAAATGAGCAGCTGATTGTTGACATGCTGTCAAGTTGACTGTGACTCACAGCAACCCTCTATACAACAGCTCTGAATCCTGTCCTATCCTGAACCAACCTCACTGTCTAGAGATGGGATCAAATAGGGTAAGTGGTAGAAGGAGGAAACCTTCACTGCTTTGCATGGTGAGAGTGGGATGCTTAAGAGCTGACACAATGCACAATATTAATGACCTCTGTGTCCTGGTGGCACACTAGTTAAGCGCTCAGCTGCTAACTATGAGACTGGCACCTCAAACTGACAGCCATGGGAGAAGATATGGCAGTCCGTGTCCATCAAGATTACAGCTTTGGGAACCCTATGGGGCAGTTCTACCTCGTTTTACAGGGTAGTCAAGAGTCAGAATGAGTGCACTGAGGGATTTTGTGTGTATGATATATAGGAGTTCTGGGGGCCTCGGCCTTCAGGAGTTGCACTGCTAACCTGAGAAGTCAATCTGGTGACTTGATTCCATAGTGGATCCTTGGGAGAATCTTCTCGTGTGGTTTACAGCCTCTATACACCTGCTGGAGGGTCAGCTATGAATAGGTCCTAACTTGACAGCAATGAGCGAGGGAACCAGGGAAGCCAGGATAATCTTCACAGACTCTCAGGGTTGATGTCTTTCTGCCTTTCACTGGCATGGAGTCAGAGCTAACCCACAGCTGGCCCCTGGCGGGTTTTCACAGGCTATAAATCGCACGAGGCGCCTGTTCATCTTTCTTCACAAAGCTGTTGTGGGAGTCAAACTGGCAGAGCCACGTCACATGGAGGTAGGTTAGCAGTGAGACTCTCCTCCCTCGTGAGGTCTCCAGGGCTTCCTAAGGTTGATGATTTGCAATCTCAATCTCTCTCCCCTTGCTATAGAAGGTAGCATATTCACAATTACTGACACAGACTAAGAAGTCAGGATGCACTGAGAAGGAACTGATTCACAGCTGACTCTACACTCAGGTTTCAGTGGCTGTAAATCACATGGATGGAGACTGTTTCTCTTTCTTCTGTACAGCATCTGGGGGATTTGAACCACCTACCTTTGAGTTGGCAACTCCTCCCCACCTAGGCTACCAGAGTTCGCTAAATTGCTGGAATTCTCACAAGTAGCTTCCCAGGCCCTTCTCCCAGTGTGCTGCTAATGGGTTTAAACTTCAGACCTTCAGTTAGTTAGTGGTGCAGTGCACTGGCCATTTACAACACCCAGACACTCCGTGGACATCTTGAGGGGTCGATATCTACCTACCACAGGCTTGGACAAATGGGAGGAGGGGAGAAATCTCTTCCAATCTCTTTGGTGGGTCCCCATAGGCGGCATCCCAAAGAACTGACTGGCTGGGTGACATACCAACCGTGAAGGGCTCCCCACAAAGACCATCTGCTGGTTGAAGACTTGTGGCTTGGATTAAAACTCATCCCTCTAGTTTGAGTTTGGCTGTGTGAATGCCTTGCTTGGTGCCAGGAGGGCTGCTCTGTTCCACCAATTACAGAGCCAAATGGTGCACTTGGCTCTCAGGCCGCTTGTGACATCTCAGCCAGGAAGGAGGGTCCAGCTTGGCAGGCTGGCCAAATACCAGGTTGCATAGTTACATTCGTATCCCTTGGGATTCACCCCATGTGTGGCCTCCCATCTCAGGTTGAAACTGGGACAGCTCTGAGCCCAGGACGAGGGCTCCAAAAACAGTTAGCAGAGTCCAAAGGGAGTCAAAATTGTTAACTGAAAGAGGCAGTGTCAGTTACGAAAACATGACTCATTTGGGGGCATGAAAAACTTGATACAAGAAGGAAAAAATTCCTCTTTCTGACTCGGTTTTTTTGCATAATGACAGGCTGGTTTTTTACCCTGGTGTTTGTCTTGTTGTCTCTGGAAGAATTCACATAATCTGGTGTTATCACCTACATTAATAAGGACCATTGGAAGGGGATAGTTAAACCACAAAGAGAAACAGTTCTGACACATTCTATGACATGCATGAACCTTGAGAACATTATATTAAGTGAAAGCAAACAATGAAGGATAGATACTGAATGACCCTCCTCATGTAGGATGCTGTGGTTATTGTTGTTGTATACCGTAGAGTCGGAACTGACCCAGAGCTGACCCTCCAGTGGCTTTTCAGAGATAGTTAATTGCATGGGAGGAAACTGCCCAACCATCTAGCACAGAGCAGCTGGTGGATTCGCACCATGCACCTTTGGGATTGCAACACAGCTTCTTACCACTAGGCCACCAGATCTGTCTTAGAGAAAGCAGAGTAACTGTTATCAGAGGCTTGGGATGGGAAGATAGAGAGGTAGCTATTGCTATGGCTTCATTGGTACAGTGTCTGGGTGGTGAAAAGCTTTTAGAAGTACTGCATTTTTGCGTCTAACACATCTATGCATATTATTGTGCAAAGTGCATGTAGGTAACTGAAGTGATTTGCAAAACCCATGTTTTGAGAGCATTATTTGTGTAAAAAAAACAGTAGATAGTGGTGATGGTTATACAACTGGTGACTATAATTAACGTCATTGAATGGTATACTCAAAAATGGTTAAAAGAGCATATTTTATCTGGTGGCCTAGTGCCTAAAGAACACCACACAACCCAAAGGCTCCATCAAGGGCTCCACAGGAGAAAGGTGGCTGATCTCCTTCTGTGTTATTTATTGGCTCTAAAACCTGCTCAAAGGTCAGTTACACATCGATTCAGATATATATGTATATATACAACTACAAAACCCCTCAATATACCTGGTTCAATGAACATTTTTAATTATTTAGAGAAAAGTTATCAAGTAATTGCATAGTCCTTCTCTGGACCTCACACACATAGAGCCTGACTGCTGACTGCTGTCCACCTTGTGACATTCAGATGTCGTGGTTCCTTCTGGACCCGGGATGCCACTGATGGGGAGCATCTCCACTAAAGCACAGAGGTGAGGATGGGGCAGGTGTTGGGCAGTGATGCTTCAGGAGGAGACACAGACGTGGAAGAGCTCTGCCCTAACTTTCCTGGAGTTCAAGGACTTTTGATGGGTTCTGTGGGGACGACAGTGCATGCAAGGACTGGTGGGAATTCACGCATCCATGTGACTGCTAGTCCCATGTCTCATCCCTCCTTGTTAGCGTTCTGCTCACCAGGCTGCCCACTCAGAGACGTCTGTGCCAAAACTCCTTTGATTTGTTTGTTATCTGAGGCCTCTGACGTATAACAAGCCACCTCCACTTGTCCCTTTTGAACCTCCCTCTTTAGCTGGCTGGCTAGAGTTTGATGGAGCAGCCTCTGATCACAATCAGGGGAAAAGTTGGAGCCCAGGGGTGGCAACCCTGAAGAGTGACAGGAGATCAAGGGCAGGCTTGCATTCCACATTTATTCCCGGCATTTATTATTTCTCAGAAGCCAGCTGGTGACATACAAGACTCACAAAATGACATGGCCTCTATCTCCAGGCCTCCTAAGGTACACACTCCTATCAGTTCCTTATAATAACTCTGAAGATACCCCAGCCACATCCTGTTGCAAACAACCAAGGTCTGTCTGGTGCGTGTCAAGGCCCTTTACAGCTTGACCCCAAAATAGTCGTTCTCTGGCGTTCCACAGCTGTGGTTAATGATTTTCCTGATCACCCAAGATCTGCCTTCCCTATGACAGCTTATCCACTGCTCGGGTCCAATCAGATCTTGTCTCTCCATAACTTTCTCTAGTTCCTCCATGAAACTCCTATCGTCAGTCTACTCCTTGCTTGTGAGCCCTTAAAATGATTCAGTCACGTTTACATAAAAGAACTTTCTAAAAAGATCTCAGCTCTGGGATTTTCTTATTTAAGGTCAAAAGGGAAGAAAGAACACTTGGAAGGTGCTTGATTTTTTGTTCTTTGTCTAAATTATTTCAAGAATATACTTCCAGTTATAGGAACAAGATCAGTACCCCAAATTTCAGCTCTCTGTAGTTGTGCTGCCAAGCCAAAGGCAGATGGTTTGGATTCACCAGCTGTTCCACTGAGAGAGATGGGCAATCTCCACGTGTATAATTCACTGCCCCTGAAAATCCGCTAGAGGGTCAGCTTTGAGTCAACCCCAACTCGACAGCCATCAGTTGGTTTTGCTCGCCCGCCATCTGTGCTGGGCTTTCCTTGAGTTCTCCTTCTCTCATTGGCATCGAATCAGCACCAGCTCACTGCTGACCCTCCAGTGTGTGCTGGAGGTTGTAGATCGCACAGGAGGAGACGGCCCATCTTTCTCCTGTAGAGTCACTGGTGGATTTGAACCACCAGAGAGATGTCGCCTTTGGGTTAGCACTGCACCTCCCTGTGGGTGACACCGCCAGAGCACACTCCTTCCTTCATATTTTGTATTGTAAAAAGTTGATGGTTACTTTCAGGACTTTTGAGATGTGGTAGTGAATAGTTTAAGGCAGGACTTTGAAGAAAAAGAAATAGTTGAGATTGTCCAATTGAAAGAAATGTTGTTTTAAAACAACTATTTATGGAGGTAAGGGTTGTTTGTTTTTAAAAAATGGATAAACACGTTTAAGAGAATTTATGGTGTATAATTAATTGCACTGATGAAAAACCAAAGTTATAAAATAAAGTGGCTATGAATAATGGCATGAAAAAAATCCATATGAATGGTAAACTGTCACTTAACTAAAAAAAAAAATTAATAAAAACCAAAACATAAAACCAAATAACCAAATTGAAAACAATATACTTCCTTGTGCGTCATCTAAGATGTCTCCTATGCTCTCTTATACTGAGAGAGTATGAAGGTTCCAGTCTTACATTCTAGGAAACATCCATTTGGAGAAGAGTTTATTTAAGAGATTTACATGAAGAACTTCACAGAAACAAATCCACTATTATTTCACCTTCTTCTTGTTGTTAATGGCTGTCTACTCACAGGCAACTCATAGTGACCCTATGAATGAAAGACCTGAAAACTTGTATAACTTTCATCATTTCTCCAGGTTCACAGAGTTTCCAGGGGCAAGTTATTTTAGAAGTGGATGCCACTCCTGCTTCCAAGCTTGTTTTAATCTGGGAGCCCCACCAAACATTGTCCACCATGGGTAACCATTATTGCATTTGACACATCAGTGTCACAGTGTTCAGATTCACAGCAACCACGAGTTACCTCTGTACAGCAAATGGATAGCCCAGTGGTGTACCACTCAGAAGAATGTTTGACCAAAAACAATTAAAATCAGGCCTGAGGGCCACAGATGAAAATCACCCATCTTTGGCTTGGTAGCATCACTTTCTGTCCACCAGGCCAACAGAGCTCTCTCTATCTTGTATTTCACCTTGTTGTTATGTGCCATCAAGTCGCTTGCGACTCATAGCGACCCAATGTACAACAGCCCTAAACTCTGCTCTGTCCTGTGCCAATCACACTGTCTCCAACACACTCATCCCAATTACCCCAGTCACTGAATCAATCCACCTCATAGAGGGCCTTCCCCTCCTGCACTGTCCCTCCACCCTACCAAGCATGATGTCCTTCTCCAAGGACCAGTCTCTCCTTACAGCATGTCCAAAGTATGTTAGATGGAGCCTCAGAACCCTTGCCTCCAAGGAGCCACCCGGTTTAACCCTTTCCAGGATGAATCTGTTTGTTTTCCTAGCAGTCCATGGTACTCTCAATACTCTTCTCCAGCACCAAAGCTCAAAGGCATCAATTCTCCTTCTATCCTCCTTGGTCACTGTCCAACTCTCTGATGCATAACAAGTGATAGCAAAGACCATGGTCTGTATCAGATGCACCTTAGTCTTCAGAGTGACACCATTGCTCTTCAGTACTTTGGAGAGGTCCCTAACAGCAGACTTTCCCATGGCAATATGCCTTTTAATTTCCTGCCTGCTGGTGCCAAGAGTGTTAACTGCGGAGCCAAGCAGACTAAAGCTCTGAACAATCTCAATCTCTTCACCATCCATCCTGATGCTGCCAATTGGTCCAGTGGTGAGAATCTTTGTTGTCTAGACAGTGAGTCTCAATCCTTAGCCAAAGATAAAAGGGTACTAGTGTGTATTACCTTAGTGTTAAGGAGCTGCACTGACAACTCAAAGACAAGCAATTCAAATCCACCTCAGGAAGGAGATGGGCAATGTCCTCTCACATGATTGATAAATCTCTGAAAACACGTTGTGGGGTCAGCTTGGAGTTGGTTCTGACTCAACGGCAATTGGGTTTGGGGGATTTTTGGGGCTGGGGGTTTTTTTGGGTGTTTTTTTTCTTTCTGTTATTATCTGTTAGTAATAATTTTGGAGGTTAAAGAAAGTATATTGTAGAACAATGCAAAACAGCTTTTTTTCTTTTAGGTTATAATTGACAACAATTTGAGTTCTTTCTTTAAAAACTGGCCAGTGATCCAGTCAGTCATAAACAAACTCAGTGTTTTTCAGAGTCTGGGGGAAATCAGATGTTGTCCACTAGGTTCGGCCATACAGGATGGATGTGAACCACACGACGAATGCTAGCCATCTTTCCAACCCCTTTCCCAAATCCTCCACCTCCAAAAGCAGAAATAAGCTCAGCTGTGTCTATAGTAATTCCATTAACCCCACAAAGCAGCAGGGTTAATGGGATTGTTGCACTGCCTATTGTCATTATTAAAGCGCCTAGTGCAGATTCTTCCTTTGCTATAAAGGGAAATATACCTCATAAGGTCTGCATTTTATGCTACTACGCACACATTTATTGGAGAACACGAATAAATAAGTCAGATGCAAGTTGTGACATCTCCAGTGGGGGTGTCACCACTGTGGAGATTTTCACCCCCTCCAAATAAGAGGGATCTCTGGTGTCCTAGTGGTAAGGAGGTGGGCTACAAACACAAAAGTACATAGTTCAAATCGACCAGCTGCTCCGTGGGAGAAAGTTGGGCAGCCAACACCCATGTGATTTACTGTCTCTGAAAATCCACTGGAGAATCATCTATGGGTCAATTCTGACTCGATTATACACAACTACAAGAAGAGGGGTTCACATCTGCAGTTTATAGGGTTACTATGAATCACAGTGACTGAAGGGCACCTAACAATAACAAGAAGATTTACCACAAAGATGTTAGCTTCAGAAAAGTTTAAAAAAAGCAGTTTTCAAATGGATTCTTTCACTAAGTTCACAAATCTGCACTTTTTTTCAGTACAAGAAAACAGCCATCAAGCACTGGCACTCTGGTGGGAAGTCTCTTGTCATTGCTGATATGAGTCTCAAACCCTGAAAAGGGAGGGAGGGGATTTGGAAGGATATGTTCAAGTTAGAGGCCACAGTCCAAGTTCCCAACAACCAATTTGGTGTTCTGTGCCTTGTCACTTGACGCTCCCCAGCCTTCCCTGAGATAATGTAAAGATTCTGTTTCAGCAACTTCCATGTTAACTGTGCCTGTTCAGTGTTTTGCCTTATTTCTCCAAAGCCAATAAACTACAGAAGTTGGTTCGTTCTTTGTGAAAAGTACATTCTGCTACGAACAGCAGGAACCTATACTTGACCCTCGATTTTGTTTTTCTGACACATGAAACTTCTTGTTGCTATTAGGTGTTGTCAAGCTGCTTTTTTACTTTTAACAAGCCCATGAGACAGAGTACAGCTGCCTCATAGTATTCTCTGGGTTGTAACTTTTATGGGAACATATCATCAGTTCTTTCTCCCATGGAACCACTGAGTGGGTTTGCACCACCAAGCTTTTGGGAAGCAGGCAAGTTTTTAACTGTCACACAACCAGGGTATTTTACATGGAGTACAGCACCTGAAAAGCTAAGTCCTTTCAAATCACTCACATCTAAATGTTATGTGTCAAGACTATCAAAAGTCTTGAAGAGTAAAGTTAATAACAGATATTGAAGTGTAGAACGGTATCATGTGACCATTGAGAGAAATCCTGGAAATTATATTGTCAAATGCTTCCTTTACTATTACTTAAGATCATGCTACTGGTTTCTGTAAGAACACAATATTGGTGTCTGGATGAGTAAAGAGTAGAAACATGGGAACAAATATTCTTCTTCCTTAATCCTTGTGTTTTCTGAAGTTGTATTTCTTGCACAGTGGTGGCAATAAAGAACTATCAACCCCTATCATGCCAACCCCACAGCACCCGGTATATAAGTCTATATCCGGCTCCTTTCAACAGGAGCTTTACGCTGAAACCTAGTCTCCTAAGGCTGAGAACATTCTCTTCCGCACACAGACCTGTGTACCGCCAGGAATTCTCTCCAAGGTACCATACCTAGAAAGCTGGCTAATGAGAGAGGAAGTTAAGCAGATCCCTGGGGCCGGTTGCCCTGACAGAGGTGTAGTAGCAACAACCAAAACAACAGAGTCTACCCCCCAACTCAATTAACTACCTGTATTCACAACCTAAAGAGCTGTGTGCCCTTTGTCACCTATTGAACCAAACACTCCAGATAAGCCAGCTTCTAGGCCTCTCCACCTCTCTGTGGGTTAAGGAAGCCTAGGTATGCTCTCACTAATGCTACCCACCTTTGGGATAACCACCATGGCAGGCCAACCCTAAAAAAAACACACTTACCTGTCAGCATCTCCAAGGCCCAGGGAGGTATTGCGTTGCAGAGTCTCTCGCACCACTGCCATCCCATCAGGGAGCCGGTTCAGGCGACGGGTGTAGAGGCCAAGTCCACCATCTGTCATGTACCTTTAAAAGGAGAACAGGATGATGTAAGATGTGGTCAGAGTCCTGTGTGGTCTTGTCACTTATATCCTCAAGTCAGCATCACTGTTGTATGACCCAAAGGGAAGGCACTGTGGATCTCTCGAGGCCCTGAGCCGATCAGAGCCCAGCGAAAGCTCAGCTGCTGTTTCAACCTAAAGGCTCACTGGCTTTACTAGCAACAAAAGGAACTCAGATTAATTAACTCAAGCTCCCCGGGATCTAGAAAGCAGAAGGGAACTGAAGAAGAAAATGAACTGTCAGATGTATTCATGACCCTTTTAATGTAAGCAATTGTGCAAGCAGGTGTTTTACCAAAGTCATGTGAAAAGAATAGACAAGTCATTAGCAAATCAGAGGGAAAGATACAGCAAAAATGTAGTAGAGAAAGCAAACAAGCTTTAGAATGGAGGCACAAAGGAAGGGATGGAGACTAGAAGAACCACTTTGTAGTCTTGAAACTCTCAACTCGTCTGTGCCATCACCACTTGGTCCTAGGTCTTTAACCTAAACTGAAGGAGCATCATAGCCCTAGTGACCTGCTTCATAAGATGGACAAGAGAGAAGGAATATGAGTGCACCCCGCAACCTGAAAAACAGATCATAAACAACACATTGTTATGGTTACCAGCATCCAGAATTATTTACAACTGATACTGACACCATAACTACAAGTGAAAGTAGACAGGAAAAACTACAAGTGGATCATTTTAAGTAGTCTCCCCTGTGGCATGAATGAATACATGTATTAGTAGAAACCAAAACACACAGACATAGTTTAGCAATAGTGCTATTGAAAGGCTACTGATTTTAGTTTTTCTTTTCTCTTAAATGCTAACAAACTTGACATTTAAGACATATGACAAAGTAAATGTAATGCTTTATCTGCCTGTCCTGATGGAAGACCCCCAGGGAGATGGACTGACATTGTGACTGCAACGGGCGTGTCAGAGATGATGAGGATGACAGAGTTCAGATGTGTTGTTCATAGTGTTGATATGAATTATACTTGTCTCAGCAGCAGCGAACAAAAATGGGCAAGGAGTTTCACTGCCAAGCCAAAGGCAGGATGTTCGAATCCATTGCTGTTCTGTGGTAGAAAAATAGGCAATCTTTTCCTGCATAATCTATAGACTTTGAAGTACTCTGGGGGATCTTCTATGAGTTGGTGCCAACTTAAAAACATATTAAAACAATCTGTCTCGTCATCCATTTATCTTTTTCTTTAAAATTATTTATTTGTGTGTGTGTGTGTGTGTGTGTGTGTGTGTGTACCATCAAATCAGATCTGATTGGTACAGGAGGAGATTGCCTCTCCTTCTGCAGCAGAGCATCTGGTGGATTCGAACCGTGTGCCTCTGGAATTGCAGTGTAGTTTCTTGCCACTAGGCCACCAGACCTCCCTAGTTGTCCATTTATCTAGTAGTGATTCCTAACCCGGGTTCCAGCAGGAGACTACCAAAATCTGTATAACTAGCATAGAAGAAAAAAAAAAATAAAGGAAAAAACCCATCTATTCCAAAAGGGAGTAAACTCTGCCAAAGGCTGGACTTTCCAGATCAAATGTCCTTTCAAGGAGAATTCAGTGGAATTCTCTTTAAAACACAATCTGTTCCATCATTAAGAAAGCAGTTAATTTGGATTTTAGCAAAGTCTGCTCAGCCAGATAAACACAATGTTTTCAAAAGGGGAGATCTTGACAAAGAACAAACAAACTAATTTTAGCATTCATTTCCCCACTGGATTTTTATTGCTGGTGAAATAACACACACGGTTGGGCAATTACATGCACTTGGGCATGTGGATGAGGCCAACACATAGCCCTTTCTGCTAAGGTCAGAGATCCAAGGCTGATGGACACCCCAGAGCTGGAATGCTGTGCTGTACTGTGGCCCCAACCCAGTAACACTGTGTGCAATGTGTGTGTGGGAGGGTTGGTCCAAAAAATAACAACAGAAAAGCTGGGAGGGCCTTGTAAAGATGGAGCTGAACATGCTGGCCTAGTGTATCAAATGCTGCTGGGAATTCTGACTTTGAGCAAAGACAAAGCTCTATGGTTTGCCTTCTCAAAGGTACTAAGAATGAAATACTAGGGAGTTGAACATAACCCATCTGACAGTGACCTAGTTTCAAGTGCAAATCAATGTCATTCACTCTGTATGTATGTGTATGTAAGTAGGAGTAACTTCTCCAAAAGGTTTCAAAAATATCCAATCACTTACTTTTTAATATCCTTCAAAATAATTTCTTTTGTGCATCTCTTACTGTGGGATAGCACAGCATGAAGAAAGTACTGCTACCAGAAACAGCCTTACTTGTGAGAATCTAGTAGAAATATTTCTAAATTATTAAACACTAACTGTAATAGTTTGAGTTTGATTTACAAATAGGGGTGTGTGTGTGTGTGTGTGTGTGTGTGTACACAGTCAAATCATATCCCACTGGTACCGGAGGAGATTGCCCCTCCTTCTTCAGCAGAGCATCTGGTGGATTCGAACCATGTGCCTCTGGGATTGCAGTGATATTTCTCTATTTTTAAACAACACTCCCAGTTTCAATGGAAAATGTATTTTTGTTGGGTGGAATTTTTACAGGAGTTGAATAAACAAACACAGACCGTCTTAATAAAGTTAGTCCCTTAAGAAAGTGTAACTCATAGGTGGACATGGTCATTAGTGTGTTCTTCTGAAATGCTGGCCTTTCCCCAAAAGCTCTGTCTTCTGAAGAGAATGGGAGGCAAGGAAGTGGTAGCCTCACCAGAGATGCACAGTGAGTAAGAAGGAAATGACTTGCCTGAGGTCACAAGGAAAGGAGCTAACAGATCCAGGGACTATATCCCGGAGCACCGGCGCTGCACTTTTCTCCTCCTTGGGGAAATAAATAATTAGTCCTAGAGCTTAATGAGGTGCTGGTAACACCCTAAGGTTGGCTTCGAAGGTTCCTAACCAAGCTGCCAAGTTTCTGAACAATCTCTGTATTATGTATTCCAAGTTCTACTGGAGGAGGGGACTCTGATTCCACTCCGATAACTTCCTCATAACCCCATGATGCTGGGAGTGGGGTCTCCGCTAAGGAGACAGTGGTCAGGGTGAAGGCTACTTCTCTTGTTGTTTAGATGCTCCATACTTTCAAAGTAGGCCTTCATTTTACAGGTTATGTTATAATGGTATAGAACAAAACTAGATTCAGGAGAGCACACAAAGATGGTCAACGACCACCTTTGCCCTTTATAGCTGAGTGCTCACTATTATTAATAAGAGCTACCAGTTGACATGCAGATGGTACAGATCAGGGCAAGGTTTCCTTCTTGCCACGAGTCAAAGCTAATTTGATGACAACTAACAACAACAGTTTCTGGAAGTTTGCTGGGTACTATGCTAAGCGCTTTACATTAATCATGGCATTGAATCTTTAAAATAATCTTATCAGGGAGGCATCCTGTTATCTCTATTTCAGATGAGGAAAATAAAACTGGTCAAGATCACACTTCAAGCAGATGGGTTCATCTAACACTTCCTCGGGTTGGTACAATGTCTATCTCAGTTTCCTTATGTGCAAGTTGTGTGAATTACAAATTGAGTTGGAGCTTCATGTATCAGCATAGAGGTCCAGTGCTTGGTGCACAGGAACGCTCACTAAATCCTATCATTATCAGCACCTGCCCACATCATAGGGTAGCAATTCTGCATTTACTTCTCCAGTTTTCACTGTAACAAACATCAAGTACCACGTACTGTGTCAGGCTGAGGTTATCCAAATAGAAAGGCCTAGTTCCTGCCTTACCTTGGAGAGACTCAGTGTCTCTCAGGGGACTTCAACATGTGAATAAATTCATATCCATGAGCAGTATAACAGATGAATGTACAATCCTGGTCACGCATCAGCAAGGAAGTGTTATTTCACCTTGGCCTTTGAAGGACATACCTGCTCACTCAGCCATGACCATCAAGTTAGAGCTGACTCACACTTGACCCTCCATTGGGTTTCTCTGGCTGTAAACTGCATGAAAGGATACTGCCCATCTTTTTCGTTTGGAGCAATGGGCAGATTTGAAATGTCAGAAAGACGCTGCTGTCAAGTTAGCATCAGAACGCCCTACAGACGATTCCACCAGAGCTTCCCTTGAAAGGTGCAAAGGAGGACAGGAAGCCAAGAAATAGGCTCCAACTAGGCAGATGAATGGTGTGTTCAAAAGCAGAGAGGAATGTAAGAAGAAGGTATTCTAAGAGAAGAGAATGGTGTTCAATGGTGCCACCTTGAGCACTGAGAACACTGGGAATGAGGGCATGAGCTGAGAAAAGGGTACAGACATGAACTCTTAGCTGTCAATTAGGCCATCCTTTCCCTGCAAGTTAAAGTAAACATGGAAGTACTAAGCCGACTGAGTTCTCAAAGAGAACACTGTTTTCTCAAATCTTCCCTCATACTGCATTCCATTTTTGGTCAACATTTCACACTATTTCCTTCTCCAGGTTTTTCAGACACACGACTTTTAATCCTGTCTGAGTCATCCGAGACCTGTGAGTAATGACTAGACCTGCAGACCTCACCAACTGAGCTCTGAGAAGGCACCATGCCCCCAATGAGGAACTTTCTTAATAAAACAGATGCGCCCTATGAAGCTGACACCAGCTATGAAAAAGCTTTGTTATCTTATAGGACCTGTTAGAACAAAGAGAACAGAATTCTAGTGCAGCGCTTAGTAAACAGATTCCTTCTCCTTCCTGGAATGTAATGATGCAACAGTGTGGAACCAAGTGAAACTGGCTTTGTGAGCCACCTCCAAACGAGGAAAAGGTGATTTCTCACTCGCGAAGTTCACATTTTGACAAGGCCGCAAAAGCAACACAAACTGACTTTCACTGATCTCAAATCACCTTCCGTCAAGGACTGGCACAGGTGATGGGAGGTGGGAAGGGAAAGAAAGAATGCATTAGCCTGATCCAGTTCCGTAAAAGTCTAATAGAGCACAGCAACACTCAAAACAACAACGGCCACCACTCAGCAAACACATGATGCAACTTCCAGATGAAGACAGCACACATGGGAGGGGACAAAAGAATCAACCAAGCCTGAGTGACAGCTTTTTTTCAAAGACATGCCAACCTATCTTATATTTGGGTCACACTTTTGGTTTGAATGTGAACATGGCAAAGGAAAAAGGAATAGAACCATTTTCTCTCCACATACTGCATTCCTTGCCAATATCAATATAAATTTATGAACACGTATATCAACACATACTTTGTTGCCTGTGAGTAAAAAAAAGATGTGGGCTGATGAAAAGTCCTTGCCGTTGAGCATTTCAGCAGCCAAATCCCCAAACAGCATATGCTTCTACACTGCTCCCTTTTCTCCATTACAACACAGCAAGACATTTCTTCTTAATGTTTATAAGGGTTTAAATTGAGTTTCTGGACAAACCTGTAAAAGGATCTCTCCCATTTAGGGCCTCTTAGAAGTCAGATGAATAAACTTTACTCTGGGTCATAGAAGGACAAACCCACAAACTCCTCTAACAAAGCTGCCTGAATCCTTTTGAAGAAAGCCGGCCTCAAAGGGAGAGGAGGGAGAAGCCGTTACATTTGACTTACGGGAAGAAGGAGTGCATTTGAGATGCTAAGATATGATTGAGGAAAATGGGCTAAATTATTCAGTGCTAATTATAAAATTGCTGCACTAAATTGTAAGTAAGTACTTAAAATTTTTCCAGGGAAACACTTGCATCCATTTCTCTGAGGTCAAAGTGGCAGATTTCATCTATCAGACTCCCAGTTCCAAATAACAAGTGCAGAGTGGAGTCTCAGGGTGAAGCGAATAGCCTGCTCACGGAACAGCTTTATATAAAAAAAACCAAATAGACGCCAGTTCCAACAAAAACAGAGTTCTGTTTTCTCATCTTATGGACCCATTCAATCAGACATCATGTTTAAGCAAAACCCACAGCAGCCTCTAGGGAGAATGTCCAAGGCTGGAACACCTTTCTTAGTTGCTGCTTTATGATAAAGGGACTCAATCCATAAATAGCACAGTGCACATGGAAGCATGGAAGTAGGGTAGGGAAGATGGGTGAGCACTGATTCCCTTCTCTTGTTTCTAGGGACTGGAGGGGGAATTCTTCTGACAAAGACCCACACTTCTTTGGTTTTCATGTGGGCAACTCTTCTGGCAGACGCAGAGGAAAGCGTGGACAGAGAGATCCCAAGTTTCCTACCTTTCTGCTCAGTAAAGACTGAGTGTCTTCAGGGCCTCATCCCACTGCTCTCGAGGAAAGCCTCCTGAAGACATCGACTAGCTGGTGTCAGGGATGTTTCAGGGGAGATGTGAGAGGGGCTTCAATGCTCTTCTGAAGCAAGGTCTTCTTATCAATTGTTCAAACCTAGAGCAACCATCCACGGCTACACCATGAACTGCCTGAGCCTGGAGCAGAGAGGTTGACCTTGGCAAACAGACATCTCTGCAGGGAAGCTCCTTCAAAGATCATGCGTCACCAATTGGGAATATTCACAGCTCAAGGAGCAGTAGCCACTTCTCCAGCTTTTCTGCACTTGGTTTCCATCTGAGCCAGGGCTGTGAGGCAAGCAGATGACTGCGGGAAGGCTCTCGGCTCAGCTGTGGCAGAAGTGGAGTCTGCTGCTGAAATGAACCAGCTCAGAGGACGGGCGCTATGCTGGCTAGCCCCAGTCAACACAGCACCCCTCTCCAGGGAGCACACCAAAGATGTTGCTAAGCGAGTCAGACAAGAGCTTAGCTGTCGCGGGCAGTGAGGACAGATGCAGAAGGAGGAAAAGAGGACCCAAATGGCACCAGGGGTACCCTGTACACAAAACTAGAGCCAAAAACCTAGCCACTCCGGTTTCCTAAATCTTGGGGCAGAAGAGCTGCTTAGCAGAGAGCAGAAGGCACAAAGAGGGGGAGCAATGTTTGCACAAAAACTCAACATAAGCCTTTTTATCTTTTTCAAAAATTGTAATCCATGAACTGGCAGCTTTAGCAGCACCCAGGAACTAGTCAGCAAGGCAGAATCCCAGGCACCCCGGGCTTAGAGAATTAGGATCTGTATTTTAGCAAGATCTCTTAAAGACTTCTATGCAAATAGAAGTTTGAGAAGTTTTGATCTCAGGCAGTAACCTGAGCACAAGGAGAGAAGAAGAAGACCCAAAGGAGTAAAAACTCAAGTGCTTCTTTTAATAGGTATTCCTTACCCCATCTGTGCTAATTCTGACATATTGTACATGTTTGATAATATACACAATTATTTCAATAACTAACAACCTCGCTTGCCGAAACTGAGGAGGACCTGAAGTGCTTGCTGGAGAAGGCCAAGGACTGTAGCCTTCAAGATGCATTGAAGCTCAACATTAAGGAAATAAAGATTCTCACCATTGGGTCAAATGGAAGCATCATGATAAACAGTGAAGTGACTGAGATTGTTAACAGCTTCAGCTTGCTTGGCTCTTGGTACCAATAGTCAGAAAATCAAAAGATGAACTGCCCTGGGAAAATCTGTCAGGGACCTTGAAGAGCAACTATATCAGTCTGGAGACTAAGGTGCACCTGATCTAGGCTATGGTCTTCACAATTATTTGCTATGCACGAGAAAGCTGGACAATGACTAGGGATGCTAGAAGGAGAATTGATGCCTTTGAGTTGTGAAGCTGGAGAAGAATATTGAATATACCATGGACTGCTAAGAGAACAGTTTCATCCTAGAGGATGAGACCCAGCTTCCAGTTCCTGGGAGGCAAGGATTCTGAAGCTTCATCTGACATACTTTGGACATGTTGCAAGGAGGGACCAATCCTTGGAGAGGAATATCATGCTTGGGAGTGTGGAGAGACAGTGCAAGAGAGGAAGACCCTCGATGATATGGATTGACTCAGTGACTTGGAGTAATGCGGGTAGGTGTGTCAGAGACAATGAAGTTCAGAGCTGTTGTGAGTCATAAGTGACACTTAACAACAACTTAATGCCTTTGAGTCAGAACTGACTTATAGGTTGACCCTCCAGCAAGTTTTCAGAAGATGTAATCCACATGAGAGAAGACTGCCTGTCTCTCCCACGCAGCAGTTGGTTGATTTCAACTGCCTGCCTTTGGATTGTCAGCACAAATCTTTACTCCCTCGGCCAAAGTGGCATGTATATAATTAAATAAATACAATGTGCAATGGAGGGATAAGCTCATTTTTTTTAATAAAAGGAAAACCAATTCAGAGACAGAACTGCCAAAGAAGTTCAAACTGGGTTTAGAAGAGGCCATGGCATCAGGGATATCATTGCAGATGTAAGATGGATCCTGGTTGAAAGCAAAGAACATCAGAAGAATGTCTATTTGTTCTGTATTAACTACTGATAAGATCATAACAAATTATGGCTAACATTGAAAAATATGGGAACCTCAGAACATTTAATAGAGCTCCTGGGCAATCTACACCTAGATCAAGAAGCTGTTGTCTGCAGAGCAGGGAAACCCTGCATAGTTTAAAATCAGGAAATGTGTGCATCAGGATTGTATCCTTTCTACGTACTTACGCAATGTGTATGCTTGGCAAATAATTCACGAAACTGGACTATAAGAAGAGGAATGTGGCATCGGGATAGCGTGTGTTATGCAGATGATACAACCTTGCTTCTGAAAGTGAGGAGGTTATGATGCTTGCTGAAGAAGATGATGCACTACAGTCTTCAGAATGAATTGTATCTCCACGTCTCAAGAAAACAGAGGTCCTTAGCACAAGACCAACAGTCAACATTATTATAGATGAGAAAGGATTGAAGTTTTCAATAATTTCACCTTGCTTGGAAAAACAACAATCAACGCCCTTGGTACCAAAAGTCAGAAAATCAGGAGACGTATTGCATTGGGTACGTCTGCTCTCGGGGACCTCTCCAAAATGCTCAAGAGCAATGATATCAGCTTGAAGGTATGTCTGATTCAGGTCATCGTCTTTCTATCAGAAAGCTGGACAATGGAAAGAAATGACAGAAGAACTGATGCCTTTGAGTTGTGGGGTTGAAGAAGAGTAGTGAATAGTCTATGCACTGCCAAACAAACAAACAGATGTGTCCTGAAATGGGTGCAGGCAGAGTGCTCGCTGGAGGCAAGGATGACAAAGCTTCATCTTTCATACTTCAGATATGTGCCTAGGCAAGGCTATTCCTTGGAAAAGGATATTATGCTTGAAAAGATGAAGGTCAGCAAAGGAGAGGAAGGACATCCCCCACTCATCGAATGAAATGGATCAACAAGGTGACTTCATCAATGTGCTTTAGTGTGTCAGAGATGATGGAGATGGCACAGAATAGAGCAGGGGTCAGGTTGGCTATTCAGGGGGTTGCTATGGGTTGTACTTGATAATACCTACCAATGACAACAACATTTGAAAATTGACTTGATCATGGTGTTGTTTTTGGTTTGTGTTTGGGTTTTTTGTTTGTTTGTTTTTTTAAGAAAACAAACAGGTCTGTTTTGGGGAGGGTGAAACCAAGTTTCTCCTTGGAGGCAAGGATTTTGAATCTCAGTCTCACATACTCTGGGCAGCTGGCCAGGAAAGATTGGTCCTTGGATAAGGACATCATGCTTGGAAGTGGGGAGGGACAGCGCAGGAGAGAGAGACCCCAAATGAGATGGATTGATACAGTGACTGGGGCAATGGGGGTTGGTGTGTCAGAATTAGTGAGACTGGCTCAGGACAAGGCAGGGTTCAAAAGTTCTGTACATAGAGTCGCTAAGGGTCTATGAGTCACAGGTGACTCGATGGCACATAACAACAGTCCATACTGAGTTGTGCTGCTAACCCGAAGGTCATGTCTCTTGTGGCTCAAATCTATCAACGGCTCCTCAGGAGAAAGATGGGCAAGTGATTTATAACCTCAGAAGTCTGCTGGAGGGCCAGCTCTGAGCTGACTTAGGTGGATGAGGTTATTTTGCTGTTAAATGTTTGGTTTTGCTCTTAAAGCATCAAGTCCTCAGGTGATGTAAATGGTTCAGCACTCGACTATCAGCCAACTGCTGGCACTTTTTACCCACCCAGGAGGGAGTCCTGGGAGTCACGTCAACATTCTACTTCTGAGTGACAACCTTGAAAATCATATCCAGCTGTTCTAATCTGCACATATGGGGCCACCATTAGTCAGAACTGATTTGATCCCACCTAACAAAAACACATTTGAAGTAGGGGTTCCCTAGCCGGTGACAACAGTTTGCTCTTGTCTATTAACCAAAAGATTATCAGTTCAAATCTGTAGGGTAGCACCATGGAAGGAGGATGATCTGCTTCTATAAGGTCATGGTCTTTAAGGAGCACATTCTACTGCAACAGATACAGGGTCACCAGGACTTGGAACTGACTTGATACCAATGAGCTTGGTTTTTGGTTACATACGGCAGAAATCCTTAACATTTTGGAAACGATGGGTCCTTATGAGAAATTGACTGTGGCTATGACCCCATCTCACACACTTGCCAAGTTGGCATTCACACCGAGGCAGTTCACAGAGCCTGTGGTCTGCATCAGTAGCCTCTTCTGAAACAGGACAGAAGTGGACCCAGGAGAGGAGGTCCTCTCGTCACATCCTACAATGGCCTCCGTGTGGCGAGACACTGTCTGTGTTTGTATAAATGACTCATAAGTAGCCCACAGTATTGCTCTAACTCAAATGTTAAAATTCACACTGCATTTTAGCATAGGCTGCCTTGAGATTACTCTCACCACACTCTTAGCAGGAGAGTGACTGACTAGTCAGAGGTGGTGCTGAATCATGTAACCACAGTATATGCATCTTTTATAAAATGAAAGCGTGACTTAACCAAAGCATTTTCATTTAGCTTACCTAAATATCTATATATCTATATATCTATATCTATATCTATATCTATATCTATATCTACCCTGTAAGCAGTTAAAAAGAATTCATCAAATTGCTAATAAATATATAAAAGTATTTAAATGTACATTGAAACACAGAGAGCTAAGGATTACAACAATAATCAATACACTTATCACCTGTATTTAAGTAAATACACATGTAGAAATTTCATTACAATCTGGATATATGTTTGTTTAACAATGGGAGCTGGCCTGGTACACCTCTGAGGAAAGACTGCAGGCTTTGGAAATCTGACGATCAGTGGGTCTGGAATTTAGTCTTGCCTGAGTTCCCTTTACTGTGGTTTAACTGTCAGCGTGGAATGGCAGCAAATATTTCTAGCACGAGCAGGAAGCTTTCTGTCCACCTACTGAAAGATGAAACACATCCTAACACACAGGAGACAGTTTTCCAGACAAAGCCCCTTTAAGCTCTTTCTTGGAATGAAACAGATGGTGAAAGGAGATTGAATGATAGCCAAGGATTCTCAAATCTCAGCACAGACCTGTAGCATTTGAGGAATCTGAGAAAAACGAAGAGCCTCAGCTCCACAAATCGGAATGTTTTTGGTGGGATAGGGAGGCCACTCTCTTGCTGGTAAGTCAAGACTAAATAAATCATTAGCAATGTTGCCTTATATTTTTAAACCAGGATCAAAGAATTGTTGATGTAGTTTGCTTCAAGTTTCCCTAAAAGTTCGTCACATTGTGTGACTAGACTATACCACTGCTTTTCATTTGTATCTGTACAATGATGATTCTTGTCAGGTTGTGTTGCCAACTGAAAGGCTGACAGTGTGAATCCATCAGCTAGCTGCCCCGAAGGACAAAGATGGAGAGTTTCCTCTCATGAAGATATACAGCCTCAGAAGCCTGATGCAGGGCTGCTATGAGTCAGAACTGAAGTGAGAGCAGTGGGTTTCTATTAAGGGAATAATGTGCATACCAACAGAACCTAAAGTGAAAGGGTGCTCCAACGGCTTAGTGGTAGAGTTACACTGTCAGCTCGAAGGCTCTGGTGCGAATCCACCAGCTGCTCTGCAGGACAATGACGGGCAGTCGCCTTGTGTGATTATGGCCTCTGAAAACCCACTTGACCGTCAGCTATGAGTTGGTTCTGACTTATCAGTTGTTGTTATGTGCTGTCGAGGTGCTTGTGACTCATAGCGACCCTATGTACAACAGCCCTAAACCCTGCTCTATCCTGTGCCAATTGCACTGTCTCCGACACACCCATCCCGATTACTCCAGTTCACTGAATCAATCAATGTCATGGAGGGTCTTCCCCTCCTGTGCCATCCCTCCACCCTCCCAAGCATGATATCCCTCTCCAAGGACCTCTCCCTCCTTACAACATGTCCAAAGTATGTCAGATGAAGCCCCAGAATCCTTGCCTCCAAGGAGCAGCCTCGTTTAACCCTCTCCAGGATGAATCTGTTTGTTTTCTTGGATACATTTAATACTCTTCTCCAGCACCACAGCTCAAAGGCATCAATTCTCCTTCCATCCTCCCTAGTCACTGTCCAACTCTCTGATGCATAACAAGTGACTGAAAGACCACAGCCTTTACCGGACGCACCTTAGTCTCCAGAGTGACACCATTGCTCTTCAGTACTTTGGAGAGGTCCATAACAGCAGACTTTTCCATTGCAATACATTTTTTTATTTCTTGGCTACTGGTGCCAAGAGTGTTGACCGTGGAGCCAAGCAGACTAAAGTTGTTAACAATCTCAATCTCTTCACCATCTATCCTGATGCTGCCAATTGGTCCAGTGGTGAGAATCTTTGTCTTCTTGACATTGAGCCTCAGTCCATACTGAAGGCAGCAGTCCTTGACCCTCTGCAGCAAGTGCACGAGGTCCTCCTCATTTTCGGCAAGCAGGGTTGTGTCATCTGCATAACGCAGACTGTTAATAGATCTTCCACCAATCCTGGCGCCACACTTCTCCTCATAGAGCCAGGCCTCTTGGATAATCTACTCTGCATACACGTTGAAAAGGTATGGAGATAGGACACATCCCTGGTGTACACCCTTCCCAATTTTGAACCATGTGGTGTTACCCTGCTCTGTTCTGACGACTACCTCTTGGTCCAAGTGTAGGTTTCGCATGAGCACAATCAAGTGTTCTGGGATTCCCATTCTTCTCAGAGTCAGCCACAGTTTGTTGTGATCCACACAGTCAAAAGCCTTTGCATAGTGAATGAAACACAGATATACATTCCTATGGTGTTCCCTGCTTTCAGCTAAGATCCATCTAACATCAGCTACAATATCCCTAGTACCACGACCCCTTCTAAACCCAGCCTGGACTTCTGGCAGTTCTCTGCTGATGTGCTATTCGTAACAAAAAATTCCAAGTTGGTCCATAGAGTTGGTTCCTGATGTTGCTTCCATCCTAGAGTTTGAGCAAATTGTCAGAACTCCAGGATTCTTATAAAAATATCAACTAATCCAGGATCTGGGAAGGTCCTGTTGCTGTTGTTGCATGCTACTAAGTTGGAACCAACCCATAGCTGACCCTCTAGTGGGGTTTTAGAGACAGCAGATTGCATGGGAGGAGTCTTCCCATCCTTCTCTCATAGAGTCCTCTACAGGACTCAAAATAATCCAACTTTGGAAGCCCTAGCTGCAGAGAAGGCAGGAGTGAGCAGTGCTAGGCATGCTGAATGAAGAGTATTGAGAGTGCTGTGTGAGTGCCTCAGAGAGGGAGTATCGTAATTAGATGCCCGTACCATAGAGAGAAAAAAAGGGGGAGGGGCTATTGGGATAGTCGGTAGGGAATTACACTATAACCCAAGGATGATGCCCTTCTGACAGTTTGAATCCATCAGCGGCTCCATGGAACAAAGACAAGCAATCTACCTCTGTCTGATTTACAGACTCTGAAAACCCACTGAAGGGTGAGTTATGAGTCAGGTCCAATTCAACAGCAAAGAGAGTGAGACCCTGGAAAAAACAGCCCCTGGTCGGGTGGTAGTCAAGTACTTGGTTGCTACTCAAAAGCCCAGCAGATGGAATTCACTATCGGCCTTGTCCAAAAAGACCAATGATCTGCTCCTGTGAAGATTACACTACCTCTGGGGTAATTCTATTTGTCACATGGAAGTACTGTGAGTTGAAATCAGCTCAGTGCTACCTAACAGCAACCCCGGAAAAGCATTCCACTTGATTAGAAGAGCTCTTCTTCCCAAGCTCTTTGAAGACACAGAGATGTGTTTGCTAAAATTTTCGCAGTTGCTTTACCTTTCTGTTCTTGTGACTTCTGATATAACTCCCTGAGGTCACCTGGTATATTGTCAGCTCAATTTGTGTTGGCTTTGAAGAGCCTGGGCTCCCTTCACAAGATACTGAGACACTCAGCATCTCTTTCTTCTGGTTGCAAGCAGACACTCATCGGTGGAACGCACAGCCATGACCCAAAATGAAGAAGCAGGCAGATGACACTTTGACTTAGGTTCAGGCAAGTTTCATCCTGTCTTATCCCGACTATAGGTGAATGAAATGTCAGAGTGTAGTGAGGAGAGATGGAGTAAGAAGCTGACTGTCTCATTTCTAGGAGACCATCCCTTCTGCAAGCAGAGACATAAGGAGGTCTTGGGAGCTCCACTGATCTCAGTAGACCTCTGAGTTTCTCCAAGTCCATGGGCAGCTGCAGGAAGCACTACACCAGATCCACACACCTGCCTTTGTCCTCAAGGCTGTCCATAATATCAAGCAGTTGCATTTGCTCAGCCCACACTTATTTAGCCCCTACTGTGGGTCAGAACTGACTCAATAGCAATGAGCATTTGGGGTGGGCAAGCACCAGCTTGTTGCCAGGAGACAGATAAATCACTTCCAGTCTTTGACCTTAAGGGCTTAGTATATGTTACCTCAAATGGGTTGGGCAGCACTTAAAGGAAGAAGTAGAATTTGAACAAAGGTCTTAGGGGGTTTGCTAGGAGAGAAAAAAAGGGATAGGGGCTTCTGGTGAGAAAAGTGATGGAAGAAGGAAACAACAAGTACCATTCAAGGGACAGTATGACTCAAGCAGAGGGTCAGCTGTGTCAGGGACAATGTTTAGGCCTGTCTAAGGGGCCTGAATGCAAGGCAGTCCCACTGCCCTATGACTACGTGCCCCACCGTCCATCATTCTCAACAAGGGGCATCTACAGTCACACCACTTTTGTAAAGATTTAAAATAAAGGGGGGAAAAATGGGCCACTCCCGTCTCTCCTGAATTTCAGCATGCAGGGGCCTGGATGAAGAGCCACAGGCCCGCTTGCTGCAGGGACAGGGTAGTGCACACAGTGCAGTGATACACACATACTGCTCTTTCGCAAGGCACCTACTGGAAGTTGAGGAGAGAAGGGGTTTGAGCAAGAAACACCCAGAAGCTATATGACCAAGATTCCAGGAGACAAGGCACCCTGGGATAAGCAAAGACCAGCAGAAGGTGGTGTGATCTGGGATGGGCAGGGGCATGCCAGCAGCAGCTGGAACACTCAGGAAGGTAGCACAGACTGGGAGGGAGAACAGACATTAAGTGTCTGGCCCTGGCACAGAAATCAAGCTAAAATTGGTCTCCAGCAGTAAACTCAAATTACCTTCTACCAGTGCAGTTGGAGCTGGAGTCAAAACAGCTGCCTGAGGCTGCAGACAAAAGAATGGGGTCTCTGGACTTGTTTTACTCTTTAACTTACTCAAATGCTTCCACTGTCACACAACAGATCACCTGATAGGATGAAGTAGCAATTCAAAGGCTTTGTGGGCAATGAGCATACCTTAGCTAGACTTGGGATAGTCAAAAAGATTGAACTCATTATTTTTCTATTTCAAAATCCTGTTTTCAATGCATGTATCAATGCTCACTGCAGCACGATTCACAATAGCCAGAAGATGAAAATAACCCCAGTGTCCACCAACAGATAAATGGACAAATGAAATGTGATGCATACAGACAAGAGAAGATTATTCATCCTTAAAAAGAAATGAGGTTCTGCATGATATACGCTACAACATGGATAAACCTCAAAAACTTCATACTGAGTGGAAGAAGCCATCAAAACAACTACGGGATATCATCTCACCCCAATAACAATAGCAAAGTTCAACAGAGCAGCAAACAACAAATGCTGGAGAGATTGTGGAGAGATTAGAACCCTTATTCACTGTTGGTGGGAGTGCAAAATGGCGCAACCACTATGGAAGGCAGTATGGTGCTTTCACAAGAAGTTGGAACTAGAAATACCATTTGAGCCAGCAATTCCATTACTGGGAATATACCCTAAAGAAACCAGAACTGCCACTCAAACAGATATATTCACAGCTATGTTTATTGCTGTGTTGTTCACAATAGCAAAGAGATGGAAACAACCCAAATGTCCATTAACAAACTAATGGATAGAGAAACTGTAGTATATTCACACAATGGAATACTACACAGCACTGGAAAACAAAGAGCTCATGAAATATTATACAAAATGGGTGACCCTGGAGGACATTATGCTGGGTGAAATATCTCAGTCACAAAAGGACAAATACTACACAGTGTCACAATTGTGAAACAGGACTGACATGGGGGTTGGGGGAAAACTAAGAAAAGAGGCAATGTATAATGTGCACTACATTGAAACAGATGAAGAAAAAACTATTTAAAAGGAATATATGATCTGATATTATTTGCATGATAACAGTACAGAATAAGAGGTGCAAAGCAATGAGGACTAGGGGGTGGAAGGAGGGAGGAAATTGTGCAACAATGAAAGAATTCTTTTTTTTTTTTAAGAGAAAAGCAAATGGGGGAGGGGTGATTAGGGAGGAAAATGTGCATCAACGAATGAATGGGAATCCAAGTTCTCTGTAAACTTCTGTTAAAATTTCAATTAAAAAAATAAAAAATAGAAGTCAGCTACAAAAGGACAAATGCTATCTGACCCCACTGTCATGAAGGATCTGGAATGGGCAAGCATCCACAGACCGAGGCTGGTTAGTGGCTATCCAGGTGGATGGGAGGGAGGAAGAGGAGAGTCCTCATTTAGGGGACAAGGAGCTACTTTTAAACGTGATGGGGAAACAAAGAAGTGGATAAATGGTGATGGTTTCACAAGATGATGACCCCAATGTTATCGAACTGCACGTGTGGAGAAAGTGGAGACAAAGCAAAGCATTACAATGAAATGTGCAAAGAACTGGAGTCCGAAAATTAAAAGGGCTGAATTCACTCAGCATTTCTTAAGCTGAAGACACTAAAGGATAAATTCAAGCCTTGAGTTGCAATACTAAAGGATGCTATGGACAGAGTATTGACTGATCCATGAAGCATTAAAAGATGGGGGGTGAAACTCAGAAAGGGCTGAGCTGTATGAGAATGAAAATACTCAGAGTATGCTTTCTGCAAGAACCACAGGGACAGAGGGAAGGGCAAATACTTTTCTTTGCCTTGAAAGCATTATTACATGTTTCATTTCAATTAAGTGTCACAGGTTTGTATTGTAGCATTAGAAACACTTGTGTCAACATCCCCAGGTGTGAGTACAAAAAGAGAGTGAGGGCAGATACGGTTCTGTTGTGTGTGTGTTGGAAACGAAAACTGATGAGGTGGTCAGAGGCAGGAAAGCTGAGATCTCAAGCCAATCCTGCACGGTGATTTACTACAGCATCTCCCCCCACTATCGCTTCCTGCTGTTCAAGACCAGGAAAGTAGGCTTTCCAGTCACCTGTGGCTCCCAGTCTTTGCAGATCTGATACCTGAGTTGCTCTGAGGAAATTCTACTCCCTGAGCCCTATCCACCCACTACAAACCCACAATTACAAGCTCAGCATCACTCTGAGACCTCACGTACATCCACGGCAGCTTAGGGCTTTATTAATCGAGTGACTTTTGCATGACTTTATGGGAGTTGTTAATTAAAACCACTCAACCATTGAGGTGAGAGCGGGAGGCAGACAAAGATTGAGGACAGCTTGTAGACAGGATTTCCTCACTCCTTTGGAGGCTGGCAAAGCTATTTTAGAAATGGACCGAGACTTCACAGTTGAGTAAGCCATTCGCCAGAGGTATGTGCATGAGGGTCCCTGGGAAAAGCTTTCATTAAGCGTCCTGAAGTCAAGCTCCCTGGGTAGAAACTCATCCCCTCCCTTACCGTCACTCTGTGACCTTTCACCTCGCTCCTGTGGCTGTAAATCTTCACATGAGGAAATGTCCCATCTCACCATGCGGTGGACTATGTCACCAGAGCTCCTTACCTCTTCCTAACAGTTAACAATAGTGATCGTCACTGGGGGAAATACGGCAATGTCCTCCCAGGTGATTCACAGCCTTGGAAACCCAATGCAGGGTCAGTTGTGAGTTAGTTCTGACTGGATGGCAATGAGAATTGTATTGAGAGAATGATAACATCGTAATATTGGTAAAGTGGTTGTTCGTGTGTACCCTAGAGTCAGAACCGACCCAGAGCTGACCCTCCAGTGGTTTTTCAGAGGCAGTTGATCACATGGGAGGAGACTGCCCATCCTTCTCCCACAGAGTAGCTAGTGGCCTCGAACTGCATGCCTTTGGGAGTGCAGTGTAGCTTCTTCCCAATAGGACCTCCTAGACTGGTAATATCAGTGGCCATTTCCTGGGCCTTTCTAAATGCCAGGTACTGTATGCAGCACTTTATATGCATTATGTCAGTTACTCCTCACTGTATGCTTTGTGTCGCAGTAACTCTTCTTCCCATTTTTCTGATGAAGCTACCGAGAGTTGGAGTACAGATGGCTGGCTGGCTGGTAAATAAGGAATAGAGCAGAGGCTCAAACACAGGGTAATCTGACCACAAAGGATAAGCTCAACCAATGTGCTTGGGATTGTCAGATGTTTAAAATCGAAGTCTTTTCCCCTCAGATCTGTTTCTCTCCCTCTTTTCTACCACCTTCTTCCTCTATTATGAGAATCTAGAATGATGCCGATTCCTTTGCTTTTGTCAATGCTGGTCACTGCTTTTGATGGATTCTTTTATCTTTTATTTATGAGGAGTGGCGTCCACTTCCATAATAGCTTGCCTCCGGAAACCCTATGAACCTGGAGAGAGGATGAAAGGCACCCAAGCGTCGAGGACTCTCCTTCATAGGGTCGCTATGAGTCGCCTGCGACTCTACAGCACTTAACAACAATAACATCAACAGAGAGAGAAAGGGAGAGAGATCAGCTGGCCCAGTGACGAGAAAATGGTGTGACCAAGACAAAGGTAGGTGACTTTTAGTTTGTGGCCCTCCGGCCAGTCTTTCATTGTTTTTGTTCAGACATTCCTCTAGGTCATATAGCCCTGGTGCACAAGTTGCCGTCCTGCGGTCACTTGTGGTTGCTGTGAGGCTGAACACTGTGACACGGATGTGTCAAATTCGTCAATGGTTGGCTACCCAGTGCAGACTGAGGGTGGGGTGGAGCTCCCCGATTAAACAAGTGTGGAAGGAGGAGTGGCATCCACTTCCAAAATAGCTTGCCTCCGGAAACCCTATGAACCTGGAGAGAGGATGAAAGGCACCCAAGCATCGAGGACTCTCCTTCATAGGGTCGCTATGAGTCGCCTGCGACTCGATGGCACTTAACAACAACAACAGCAACAACAGATGTAGAAACTGAGGGTGCGAAGTCACCTGTTTAAGGTGAGACAGCTACTAGAGGGCACAGCCAGGGCTAGGGAACTTGAGGACACAGCAGCTGGGATCCACCTTTCCCCGGCTTTGCAGAGCTCCACACAGCTAACCGTCAGGTAGATGGAGAGAACAGTAATGTGGAGAGTATCTGGTAGTAGGTCAATATCACATGTCTGTTTTGTTTTAAGGAGTTCAGAATCAGGCAGTAATTTGTTCAGAGAAAGAAAACAAGGGAAGTGAAGGATTCAACAACCAAAACATAACAGAAATGTTGGAAGAAACGAGGTATGTTTGGTGTGGAAACTACTTAGACAAACAGTAGGATCCAGAGAACTCGAACTGCAGGTGGAAGTTAGACTTACATTCCTAAATACCAAAGTGACCATGAATCTGTCTAAGGTGGCGGGAGTGGGGGGTAGAGGAGGAGAAACAACCATGGTGCAAATTAGACTTTTAGAAAATGAATGGGGCATGAATTCCTTATTCCAGGAGAAACTGTAAATCTCTATGTTCCAGGTATTCCAAGAAAGAATTGATACAATAGGTGAGAAACTGTGAAAGAACTTCCACTTGTAAGGATCAGGCAACCAGATTCCCGTAAGGAACCAGTAAGTTTCAGCTACCGACTGAGCAGAGCCAGGTACCATGTCCAGGAGAAAGGAGTCTCCTTTTCAGGGCTCTAGGGATCACACCAGCCTGGGAATGATAATAAGGGTATCAGAGTTTTGCCTCTCAACTTATCTAACCTATACTCCCTTCCAATAAATATAAGGATCACACTCACCTTCCCTTGCTCATCAGGAACAGATCTGCTTTAGAGACCAACCAGGCTGTGACTAACGAAAGTTGACATAGTGAACATATGCACATCAGTCTAGATGTGACAGGCGTGTTGCTACATGTAGTTCCAGAGTGAAAACAATAGATTATTATTAAATCTGGATATTTACTGTCAAAATGCAAATGTCCTTGTTACTGCTGTTGTTCTAGCAGTCACTGAGCTGGCCCTAACCCCTGGTGACTCCATGCATTTGTGGTGACTGAAACGTGCACTCCATCGCCATCCCCAGGACTGCTTTCAGATTGCACCATTTTGATCCAAAGGATTTTCAAAGGCTGGTTTGCAGAAGTAGACCACCAGGCCTTCTTCCTAGTCTACTATGGTCAGAAGCCTTTTTAACATCATAGCAACATGTAAGGCTCCATAGAGGGACAGATATTATCTGTACCTAAGGTGCAGGAAATTAAAAGGCACATTGCCATGGGAAAGTCTGCTGTTAGGGACCTCTCCAAAGTACTGAAGAGCAATGGTGTCTCTCTGGAGATTAAGGTGCATCTGATACAGGCCATGGTCTTCGCAATCACTTGTTATGCATCAGAAAGTTGGACAATGACCAAGGCCAGAAGGAGAATTGATGCCTTTGAGCTTTGGTGCTGGAGAAGAGTATTGAGAATACCATGGACTGCTAGGAAAACAAACAGATTTGTCCTGGAAAGGGTTAAACTGGGTGGCTCCTTGGAGGCAAGGATTCTGAGGCTCCATCTAACATACTTTGGACATGTTGTGAGGAGAGACCGGTCCTTGAAGAAGGACATCATGTTTGGGAGGGTGGAGGGACAGCGCAGGAGAGGAAGGCCCTCTATGAGGTGGATTGATTCAGTGACTAGGATAATTGGGATGGGAGTGTCAGAGACAGTGCGATTGGCACAGGACAGAGCAAAGTTTAGGGCTGTTGTACATAGGGTCGCTATGAGTTGCAAGCGACTCGACGGCACATAACAACAACAACCACAACAACAACAACCACAACAATAACAACAAAGGTGCACTGGCTGGAATCGACCCGAGTCTCTCACAAGGAAGGTGAGAACACTACCACTGAACCATCATATTGCTATGAATTCCGTATCGCGCCAGGCGGACTAATGTACTGGCTGGCATAGCCTGTACGGAGTTGTGCTGTTAACCAAAGGTCGTACCTTTCTGGCAGTTCTAATGCATTTCATTGGGAGAAAAATGGGCAATATCTTCCTATGTGATGTAGAACCTCAGAAACCCAGTGGAGAGTCAGCTTTATGCTGGTTCTAACTCGACAGCAATGAGTGAGTTTGAGTTTGATGGAACGAGCTCTGGGGATGTAGTGAGTAGTGTGGTACTGTGCTAACTGAAAGGTCAGTGGCTCGAATCCACCAGCAGCTCCTGAGGAGAAAGATAGCAAATCTCTCTTCTCATGTCATTTACCATTTCAGAAACCCACTGGAGTTTCAGCTATGAGTCATTCAGACTTAGTGGTGAGGAGCTTGAGTTTGACTGGAGGAGTAGGAGCTCTCGTGTTATAGTCTGTTACAAGGTCAGTCGTTCAAATTCACCAGGACTTCATAAGAGAGAGAAAGGCAATCTCCGTCCATGTGATTTACAGCCTCAGAAATAGCATGGAGGGTCCAATGGAGCTGGAACTGATTTGAAGGCAACAGGAGGAGAGAGAGTGCAGCACGTGCAAAAATGCATTGTAGCAAGCACTGCTGGTCCACTTCTACGCATCATCACCACTCTACAGAGGCAACACCATGCTTGTTCTGTCACATGCTTCTGACAACTTGAGTTGACTTCACTTTTAAACTTCCCTGCTCAAGTTGTGAGCTTTCTGATTTCAAAGCAGATGACCAGGCGATTACAGACACAGAGCTCTGGGAACTGGGATACAAACTTCAGTGACAGCAGGACGATAACCACAGGCCACCACTTCCCACTTCAGTAATGAACGTGAGCTTGATTTATCCTGAACAACCCCAGAGACAGACTAGGGCTGCTCCTAAAATGGAATCTTATTTCACTTTTAGGTCTCAGAATCCATCAATCCTCCCATACCAGTCTATATGTCTCACCTGTTGTCATTTCAGGATTAATAAGAAAGGCACAAAGCCCCACTTTTACCTCTGGCCCTTGAAGAACCTGGAGGAGATGTGATGATACTTTCAGGTCACACAAAGACTCCAGATTTGTGGTCATGTCCCAGGTGGGATGCTGTCTTAGTTATCTAGTGCTGCTTGAACAGAAGTACCAAGGGGCAGCTTTAAGAAACAGGAATTCCTTTTCTCACAGTTTAATAGGTCAGACATCTGAATTTTGGGTGAGGGCTCAGGGGAAAGCTCTCTGTCAATTCTAAAGAAAGGCCTTGTTTCTCTGAGCTTCTGCTTCTAGGCAATTTTTGTTCAGCTTTGTATCTCTCTCTCTTTGTCTATGCTCATTCACTTGACTGTTTAATCTCTTTTATATCTCAGAAGAGACAGACTAAAGCCATACCATATACTAATCCAACATGATTAACACAACAAAGACAATCCAGTCCCAAATGGGATTATAAACATAGCTTTGGACTTACACCACACATTTTAGGAGAGGAGGGGTACACAATTCAAGTCATCCCAAGATGCACTAGCTTCCCATGTCTTAGAGATGTTTATTCAAGATGCTGTGCTGCCCTCTTTGTCTCTGGGCCACAGATTAACTGCTTCCTGCCTCACACAGTCCCACTGATCACACAGCCCTGGTTGCAGACCAACTCTGATCCACCAGGAGCTGTCTATTCAGTGTACTCAGGACTAAGAAATGACATGACATCATCTTGGTGACTCTGAAATACGATAAGACTAGAAAACAAATACACATAATCACTCCATCCAAGAAGGGTAAGGGAGCCAGTGTCCTGTGGGATAGTCTACGAACACTCTATAATATCTTCTCCCAGGGAGCTTGACAGGGAGTTGCACTGCTAACCCAAAGGCCAAGCCCCTCTGGTGGTTCAAAGGGCAAAAGACGGGCAATCTTCTTCTGTGTGATTTACAGAGTCGGAGAACTATTGACAGGTCAGTTCTGACTCGATGACAGTGTGTAAGGGGGAGAAGGAGAGGGAAGGAGAAAGGGAGGGAGGGAGGGAGGGAGGGAGAGAGAGAAAGACAGAGAGAGGGAAAGAATCTTCTCACCATAAACCTAGGAAGGAAATGCTGTGGAACCACTCATGATCTTCCCTCCCCCTCAGAAACTGCTGTAGTCCCACCTCCTTTACCTATGACCGTGACTGCTTGGGAGCAGAGTGAGTCCCAATACCAACAGAGTAGACTGTTGTCCTTTTAAACAAGGAGATGCTACACAGAAATGATGAGACAGAGGAAGGACAGAAAGACAGAGGATGTGCAGCGGGGGCGGTCTGGCAATGCAGTCACCACAAACTAGGAGACCTGGACTGCGCCTACCTGGGCTGCCTGTGTGAGGGCCAGCACACTCCCAACCTACAAGGCCTCAGAAAGAACCAACATATCCAACACCCTGGTCTTGAATTCCTAGCCTCCAAAAAGACAATAAATTTCTACTTGTTTAAACTAATGGTTTGCAGTATTTTATTTTGTTACAACAGCCTTACAAAATGACTATAATAGGTCACCATTTCATAGATGGAACTGAGAGGTTCAGAAAGGGAATAATTTTCCCCGAGTCACGGCTGGTAAGTATGAGATTGAAATCAGACCTCCCGACTAAAGGGTCTTCTATTACACAGAGTCTCCAAAGCAGCTGATGGGAGGATAATGAAGTCCCAACAAAACGTGAGTTTCTTATCTTGATCTGCGTACAGACATACACGGCCCTCTTTGAGTCTTTCAGCATGGGCCTCCTGTCGGAGGGCCAACACACTCCCGACCTCATCCAAATGTTTCTCTTCATAGTCACCTCAACTCGAACTCGGCATCCTCCAACCTCGCCACCATAAATCTGCTAAGCCACTCTGTAGCTGCTGGATCTTGAACAGTAACTAAAGAAGGGTTTTTACCACCTGAGTGATCTATTTATTTAAGATAATAAATAAAGATGTTCTGGGTTCTCTAGATGGGAGATACACAAAAGCTTAGCAGAAAGAGTTTAGTGATTGAGACACTCAGATTCTCCCCCTTGTGAAGAACATTTGGAAACCACTGAGCAAAAGAGGCACCTGCAGACTCATGACTTCCAGCAAAGACAGTGGCCCTGAGCCTAACAGGGAGACAAGCAATGGTAGCAACGGAAAGAGGGCACTAAAGCCACTCCGCTGTCACCGGAATCCCAGTGAAGGGCAAGAAAGAAATGTGAGGAAGTACCAACAGTCCACCTTCTCTTCTCTTCAAAAAATTAAACAACTATTAAGTAACAGTGACTAGGGCTTCCTGATAAGGAGTTGCACTGTCAACTCAAAGGCAGGTAGTTCAAATCCACCAGCTGTTCTTTTCTAGGGAGACAAATGATTCCAACCTGACAGTACATAACAATAACACATTAGGTAACAATTATCGTTAATACAATGAAAGTGATACTTAAATCCAGAGCTTAGCTTCCACTCCCATCAATTGCCCCAGAGCTGGGATATGCTTTTTCTGATGATCACAAGCACTCTGGTGAGAACCTTTAATGGTCAAACTCTCTCACCACCACTGATTCAATTTCAACTCATGGTGACCCTCCACTGGGTTTCCGAGCCTATAAATCTCAAGGGCAGGCGCTCCAGTGCCACGGTCCACGGAGATTTGCGTTGCTAATCCAGAGCCTGCGCCTCCCTGGGAGTCTGAATCCACCTGCAGTTCCTGGAGAGGAAGATGGGCCGTCTCCTCCAGCTGCAAAGTCAGTTCAGAAACTCAAAGAAGGATCACCAGGGTCACTATAAATTGAAACTGATTGGATGACAGGGAGTTGTTGGGTTTTAAAAAAATTTTTTTTCCTATTTTTCCCCCCCTCCTTGTTGTGTACCATTGAATCAAATCTGAGCGGCACAGGAGGAGATTGTCTCTCCTTCTCCAGCACAGCATCTGGTGGATTTGAACTGCACGCCTTTGGGATTGCAGCGCAGCCTCCCACCACTTGGCCACCAGAGCCCCAACACTGAGATTTTTTGAAATCTCAATGAGAGGTGACTGTCCATCCTTCTTTCACTGAACAACTGGTGGATCTGAGCTGCTGCTGACATGTGACACGCTACAGACGATGCTATGAGGGCTCCAAAGCAAGCCCCAGATACCATCAACTCATGGCTGTTGTCTTGATTTCAACTCATGGCACCTCCATGTATCAGAGTAGGTCTTCGTCCCACAGGGTTCTGTTGCTTGGAATCTTTAAGGAAGCAGCTACCAGGCCTTTCTTCTTCAGCACTGCTGCTTGGTTTCAAACCACCACCTTTTCAGTTGGTAGTACAATGGGCTCGAGCATATCAGAGATCATAAAGATGGTGCGGTGCAGGATAAGTCAAGGTCAAGTACTTGATTTGTCAGGACCTAACAACACTAGCAAGTACAAACTGTGCACCACAGGAATTAAAGGACGCCAGTGTATCCAATAAGAACCTGGAGAAGAAATCCTCCTCTTGTCTGCCATTCCCTAGGAGATGCTTGTGAAATATACATCCATTTGAATCAAGTTCCTCTTCTCTGTGTAAGTGCTGATTAATGAGCCCAAGGTGGGATTTCCCCCGATCAAACACCTGGGGCCAAGCTGAGTACTGCCCAGATGCCAGCGTGCATTGGGCTGGTGCTGTTTACAGATGAAGAGGCCTGTGAAAGGCAGGAAGTCTGTCCCGACAAGACAGCAGACAGCCCAGATGGTGGGAGAGCAAAGGAGATGTCTGCTATGCGTGATTAATCACAGCGGGTTCTCCAACCCGGCATGGTGGCTGCTAGCTCCAGTGTTAGGACAGTCATGTCTCCCGTGTTAATCCAGGAACACTGTTAGCTCAAACTCCACTCATTCTAAGGAGTGGTCTCACTACCTTCTTAATAACTGCAGCTTGGGGATAAGTAATGGCAAAGAGAATAAAATATATTGAGTAAAGTACGGCTAAGTCTGGAACTGATGTACACGTAATGTATCCCACTTAATTTTACCAGTATCATTACTATGATGAACATGATTTAGAAAGGTCTCTCATGCCTCAAAGGAATCCTGGTGACAGGGTGTATAATGCATTGGGCTCCAAACGAAAAGATCTACAGTTGAAATCCATCAACCGTGCTAAGAGAGAAAGATGGGCAGTGTCCTCCCATAGAGACTTGGAGCCCTGGCAATCTGATAGAGGCCACTTTGAGTCAGAACTGATTCAGTGCAGTGCATCTGGTTTTGGTTTCCTAATGTCTCAAGGAGTCCCTGCGTGACACAGTTAAGCACCCAGTTATTAACCAAAAGGCTAAGTGTGTGTGTTCATGAAAGGTACCCTGTAAGCTTGGTGAACCCCTTCTAAAGGCACGGCCACTGTAACTCCACCCTGACACATATATGGTCACCGTGAGTCCCCATCAACTCAGTGGCATCTGGCTGGGCTTTGGGTTTACAGGGCCCCGATGCTCTGCCTACACTGACTCCACCTTCATGGTGAACTAATCACTACAGGAAGTACTCTTGTCCTTTGCAGTGAGGAGAGCGAGCTTCCCAAAGGAAGAAGTCAATAGTTTAAAGATCTGTTCTTGGTTTGAATTTTTTTTTTTAAACCACGCATTGTTAGTAATGAAAGACATTTTGAATAAAATCAAAGAAACCATTTTTTGAGGTAATAATGTTTTTGATAGTTAGTGGGGCATGCATGTCCTCCACCTCACATACTGTGGACACGTTGCTAGGAAAGGCTATTCTTTGGACAGGGTCATCATGCTTGGAAAGGTGGAGGGTTAGAGAAAGAGAGGAAGATGCAGTGACTGCAGCAATGGGCTCAGGTGTGCCAGAGATTGAAAGGATGGCACAGGACAGGACAGGGTTCAGATCACTATGAGTCCTACTCGACTCAATGGCACCTCACAACATGTACTCACAGTGGTAAAATTGAGGTGATGAGGCCCATTTTTCAAGATTCATGCAGTTATACAGGCTCCTACTGAGAACAACATACAATGAGAGTGGGATAGGGGCTTCCCAGTAAACCCCAGAGGCGGTGGACATAGGTGGTAGTCTATGTCCCATGGGTGGAGTCCTCACAGCATTTTTACCTTTCAAAGCTAACATTTACCACATGCTTGGTGACTGACATAGAGGGCAGCCTCCACCACGGGGCTCTCAACTTCCCCCGGGCAGGGCCTGGAATGTCTAAGAACTGGTGTTTCTTCCAGAGAGCTCAGTCCATATTAATAGGCTGCCACCTACTCTGATAAAACATCCAGCCATTCCTGGTCTAGGGGTGGTGTGGAGGCCCAAGACAATTTGAGAACATTGGGTGGATGCCCAGAGGGAAAGCTGGAAAAGGACACATGCCAACTCGCTCCCAGTCTGTTCAGCCCAGGCGGGGAACCTGGGAGAGCTCTTGGTCTCCTCTGGCTCCTCCACACCCTTTGTCTATCTGGGTCCATGTCAGGCCAAGTTGAATGTGAAAGTCCTTACTGCTCTATATGTGTACTCACATGGATTCGTCTTCACTCAGAGTTACTTCTCTGGACTCTGTAATAGCGTCTGGTGGAACCCAGTCTCCAAGTAGGCACTGAGAACACACTCTTCTCTCTTTAACTTGGAGATAAGGGCAAAGGCCTCTGAGGACAGCACACTCCGACCCCCTGTCCTCTCTCCAGCCTCTCCTCTCATTCTCTCTCTCTCTCTCTCATATTTCACACTCTACCACTCACAGGTCCTGTTCTCCTAAGAACATGTTCCCCCTCTACCTGTCTTCACATCCTTGCTCTTCCTGGCAATTTGTCACCTCCAAGGCCCAGCTTCTCCTCTAAGGCATATCCTTCAATGCCAGAAGAGGCTGCAACATTATGGTGATAAAACATGCATGTTATTAGATGCTATGGAGTTGGCTCGAGTTTATAAAATCCAACCAATGCATAACAGATCAAAATGTCTGATCATTTGTCCCCTCCCAGTCACTGCTGTGTTAGTCACTGTGTCAATCCATTCTGTTCACTGAGTCTTCTCATTAGCTAACTCTCACCTTTACCAAAGGTGATGTCCTTTTCCAGAGATTTCTCCTTATAATAATATGTCTGCAAAACTAAGTCTTGCCACCACCCCACCTCAAAGGAGAATTCTGGCTGCACATCTTCTAAGGAAGGTTCACTGTAAACCTGCCAGTCGATGATATATAGCATTTTTCATCAGCATCAATGTCCGAAGAAATCTGCTCTTTGGTCTTCCTGTTTCACGGTCCAACTTTCACATGCACAGAACGTGGCTGAAAATACCAGGGCTGGCATCAGGGATACTTTATTCATCAAAGTGATAGCTACTGGGCGTTAACACGTGTGTGCCAGGCACTGGGCTGAAACCACACACACAGGAACTCATTAAAAGCTCACAAAGACTCTGTGAGATGAACAAAGGGAGTCCTACAGTTAGCTCGCGGACTCAGAGAGAGGAAAGCTGGAGCCAGCACTAGAGTCAATTCTACAACCTGCCCTTTGTACTAACCCAACCTCTAGTTCTCTCTCTGCCTCATCCTGCGCTCCAAGAGAACTCACTGCGCCATCACTGATCTCCTCAGCTCTCTGTTCCTACACTGAACTACACAGCTCCCTGTTCCGGGTTCTTCCTCCCGTCATTAGGACCTTGGGTCACTCACTCATTACCATGGAGTTGGAACCAACTCATAACTATTCTCCTACTGATCTCTAAGGCTGTAAATCACACGGGTGGAGTTTGCCTCTATTTCTCCCAGGGAGTTGCTCTGGTAGATCTGAACTGCTTCTATCTGCAAGGAGTTAGTTTAACTCTCCCCAGACTACACCCTCACCTCTCCCAGGGTCTTGAGTACCACCGTCCTCATTTCCCTCAAAGGTCTCACGAGTTTATACACTCTTTAGCACACAACTAGGACAACAAACACTTGCTCAATGGAATGCATTTTAGCATTTCGCTTGGAGCGTCCCTAGAAGGCAAACAAAGGAAGGGCCTCCACTTCCAGGCCCAGGAAACTGCTCTGAAACTGCTGGGATCACGAAGGTAGGAGGGCAGGCAAAGAGCAGTCCTGTCCCGTCAGGGTCAGTCAGGAAGCACCATAGCTCTGTTTTCCTGCATATACATTGCCCATTTTTCAGTTCCCTTCCATTCCCCAAGGCCTCCATCCTTGGAGAGAGCTCAGGAAGCCCGAGTGGCACAGTGGTTATGTACTTGACTGCTAACTGAAACCCACCGGCACCCTTAAAAAGATGTGGCAGTGGGCTTCGGATACGACAGCCTGGAGCAGCCCTCCTCTCTCCTATACAGACACAAGCTGGAAGTGACTGGAGGATAAAAAGTTTGAAGAATTTTAGGAGCAGAGGAAGATATGAGAGGACACAAACCTCAAAAACCAAACTTGGAAACTTTCAAGTCATCCAAGCTCTGAGCCGAGTTTCCTAAGACAAGACACATTCTTCTTCCTTTCCTCCCATAAATTACTAGCCCAACATTTGCTATTAGACATTAGTAGGGGTCTGGGTCACCATGTCAAAGCTGCATCACACTTCATTTCTCCAGGGGTCTGCTAGCCTCTAAATCTCTAAAAACTCTCATCCCTGCCTGCTAAGTCCACCCACACCCCCAGTGGCTGGGACCACAGGAGACGTTCTCCTCATCTGGCACCTTAACTCAACTGTTCTTTCTCTTTTGATAAAGCTGCTTACCCAGCTGCCAATAAAGGATGAGAGATTTCCACAATCAGAGTGGATGGAAGAGGAGGTGAAAAACTGAGGACACCCTAGCCATCAGAGGCTGCTGATACTGGTAGACAGAGCCATCAATCAACCAATTCCACCCCCGCCTCCAAGACGGGAAAGCTGTCACTTGTTCTTGACACTTGGGGAAATTAATCCTGCCTCCCCCATGTGCCTCTCTGTGCTTGCTTATGAAAACAGGTCAATGTGTTTTCCTGGGATATTTAACGCCAAGGAAAGTATCAGATGGGGAGATATTTATGGTTTCTGTGAAGTCATGCACCATTAAGGCCTGCCATCAAGGAAGTACTGAGGGAGGCAGAGTGGAATGGAAAGACCCAAGATGGGGAGACAGCCCACCTAGTTGCAATGCTATTGGGCTACTCTGGGCTTCTAATGTCATCTGGGAACCTTGTTTGTATGTCTGAGGTGTGTAATAAGAAGCAGGTGGCCTGTTAGGAATAAAGCATTTATGGCTCATGAAATTCTTGTCTTCAGTGTAGGAAAACCAGGTGTGGTTCTGGCCAATATGCCTCAGTGTCAGTGAAGACTTGTGTGTTGAATGGGCTGAAGAAAGAGTGGCTTATAATGGAGCTTTTAGATGAATAGAAAAACATGTGGCATCAGGATTGGAGAAAGACTCATCAACAACCTGCATTATGCCGATGACACAACCTTGCTTACTGAAAGCGAGGAGGACTAAAAGCCTTTAGCTGCAGAAGATCAAGAACTGCAGCCTTCAACATGGAATGGATCTCAACATGAAGCAAACAAAGATCCTCTTCACCACTGGGTCATCATGATGGATGGAGAAAAGACGGAATTTGTTAATGGTTTCCTCTTGTTCAGATCCACAATCAACACCCTTGGCACCAGCAGTCAGGAAATTAAAAAACAAAAACAAAAAACTAAGTTGTATTAGGAAAAATCTGCTGTCAAGGACCTCTCCAGAGTGCTAAAGAGCAAGAATGTCAGATTAGAGACTAAGGTGGATCAGATGATCCAGGACATGGTCTTCTCAATTGCTTGCTATGCATCTGAGAGCTGGACAATGACTATGAATGACAGAGGAATTGATGCCTTTGATGCTGGGCAAGAGTATTGAACATGCCATGGGCATTGGCTGCCAAGAGAACAAACTGCCCAGGAGAAAGTAAGGATTTTGTCAGAAGCTGCCAGTCCTTGAAGAAGGAAAGGTGGCGGGTAAGCACAAGAGAAGACGGTCCTGGAGGTGATGGGTTGGCATAATGACTGTGGCAATGGGGTCAGGTGTGTCAGAGACAATGAGGTTAACTCAGGATGGGGCAAAGGTCAGAGCCATTGTTCACAGGGTTGCTATGAGTCACTGTTGACTTGATGGCACATAAAACAACAACAACTCAGGGAGGAAAGACCTAGTGTATCTATTTCCAAAAATCAAACAAGGAAATTCCTACGGATCACAATGGTCTGATCCTCAACTAGTCAGAGGGATGATGCTGGACCTGTCATTGTTTTTATCTGCTGGGTGCGAGGTTGTCACGAATTGGGAGCCAACTCCATAGCAGCTAACAACAACAACAACAATGCATCAGAAGCAAGTGATGTACTCAAGGTCCTACACATCAGTGCCCACAGACCTCAGACTCCTTTCCTTAGAAGTCGAGTCTTCCTGGCAATCTGGACATCCTAAATCTTCCGAGAACCAAGGGCTCTCTCCACCTCCCCCTCATTCAGCCAGGCCAGGGCAGGTTCACCTGGATTGACCCTGAGAAGCAAGAAGCCATTCTTTTCTACTCCACAGAGGTGTCTGCCACACCCGGTGGGGACTTGCCACAACCCAGTGCCTGTTAGGACGACCTCACCTCAAATCATTTATCTTGGCCCCCAATGTGCATTTTGGCTGGAGGCGTCTTTGGCTTCCTCTCCTATCAGTCTGCCAGGAACAACAGTCTGTCAGGTTCTCTCCAGGTCTGGCCAGGAAAGACCATGGGAAACAGTCAACAGATAAGAAAGAGCCTTTCACGCTCTCAATGCACTCTTGACTCCCAAGGCTGTCTTTTCTGCTCCAGGCTGACACAGTGAAAAACACTTAACACTCGTGTCCGATCACTGTTGGAGGAAGGGGGAGAGGAACAAGGGCATCCCCATCTCCCACTGCCTTACACACACAGCACATGGTCCCCTAACATATGAGTTACCTCCTGTCCTTTGCTGACAATACTGCTTACCAGGGTAGCGCTGGTCCAAAGGTGGGTAATAATCAGAGTTACACAGCAGGACAGAGGATAGGGAAGGTTAGGGCTTCAGGCTCACAGGGTCTTTAACCTTACAAATACATGTATTGAGAGGGATGTCAAATTTACAGTGAGTTGCAACATTCACTTAGTAAACATTCATTGTTTACAGCACACTTATAAACCAGGTACTGCAAAACCAATGATACCGAAGCATTCAAAACAGTTTTGGCACTAACCTTTTAAGGGGGGGGGGAAGGTATAGATTTTGTTTCATTCTTCTAATTAGTATGCAGAAACTATTTAAAGAAATCTTTTACATGGAGGCCTTTCTGTGTGTGCATGCATATTCACACTTGAATGTAGGGGTGTATGTCTATGTGTAAAATTTTTAATTAGTTTAACTTCTAAATTCTATGGCAAAAGTCACAAGGATAAAGGGTTGGGGAGATACTAAATGGCTGGCTCCTGGGGGATAATATTTTGTTATCTAAATTTCTGGCTAAAACCCCAGGAGGACGTGCAGGCTGGTCCAGCAGCTTCAGGCATGGGCAGCAGCTACATCTTATACCTCATTCTTCAACACTCCACTGAGGTGTAAACATAATCTTCATTTTTGCAAGGAGGAGGGGGCTCCTTCCTACTTTTTCCCAATAGTTGACTGTGCACTGAAGGCATCTCACCACTGGTTCTGGAAAACATCAGGCACCGCCAAATGTCCCCAAAGGGTGAACTGAACAATCACTACTGAACTAAATCAGGGAAGCACCATTATCTCAAAAACTGCCCCAAACACCAGCGTGGACGCAAAGTTGAACTGTTGTTGTACACCACCGAGTTAGGACTGATACAGAGCTGACCCTCCAGCAAGTTTTTAGAGGCAGTTAATTGCATGGGAGGAGAATGCCCATGGAGCAGCTGGTGGATTTGAACTGCGCACATTTGGGTTGCTAGTGCAACTCCTTACCACACGGCCACCAGCAGGGGTCCCTAAGATTTGAACTAGAAAGGATCAAAAAGGAGGTTCCGTCCCTGCCCCCCGCCCCCGACTCCACCACAGGACTAGGCAGTGTTTTGTTCTGTTGCACAAAGGGTCACAGCAAGTCGGTGTCCACACAATGGATTCTAACAACCCGCAGGTGAGAGAGACTTGGAAAAATGCCAGTGTTGTTACAAACAAAACTCCAATGACATTTTCTTGGCACTTCTGTGGTGTAGTGTGGGATAAAACTGGGACCACGCTATGTAAGAAGATGAAGCTGAACATTTGAGAGGTTGAGACACATAGCTGAGGTCATGGCATTAGCGGGTCAGTGACAGCGATACTGGAGCCAGGTCCAGCTCATTCTGAAAGGCTGTGCTCTGCGCCCGCTGCCAAGCTGGCATCCCCCGAATGACGGTTCACCACATACTGAGCAGAACTATGAAGGAGCTGGAGAGCCGCCTTAAACTTCCTCCTTCACAACAGAAATACAAGTGGGGTGCTCGCTTCGGTAGCACATATACTAAAATTGGAATGATACAGAGAAGATTAGCATGGCCCCTGCACAAGGATGACACGCAAATTCGTGAAGCGTTCCATATAAAAAAAAAAAAGAAATACAAGTGGGAGGCTTTCAAGGACAAAAATGTACTCCCTTACACTTTGGGAGGCTGGAAGTCTGAACCAGATCTAGAAGGAGAGTTTTTCATCTGTTTCTGCCTCTAGTAGTTGGAAACCTTGGACTTTCTGGACTTAACAAACTCACCTGCCTCAATCTGTGTCTTCTAATTTGCTCTTCCTCACCCCCACCCCCACTCCACCCCCTGCATTTGATACTGTAATTTGAGTGTAGGTTTTCCAAGCAAATTAATTTTTCTTTCAATCATTCATATACATTTTGTTCTATATTAATTTCAATACCTACAATGTAACTGCACTTTTCCTTCTCACTGCAATTCTGATTTCCATTAATCTTCTATAATTCTGTGCCCTTCCTTTCTTTAGAGACATGTCAGCCTTCCCTTATTGTTACACTGCCTTTGCCTTCACCCATCATAGCATGTGGCTATTATCTATGGACTAATTTTAACCGCTTCCCTTCGCAAGTAACCATCCAGGAGTGAATCTCCCTCTGAAATCACTCTTTAGCTCAATTCACTCACTACTTTTGCGTCAGAACCAGTTCAAAGCTGACCCTCCACTGAGTTTTCAGAGTCTGTAAATGACACAGGAGGAGACTGCCCATCTTTCTCCCAGGGAACAGCTGGTGAGTTTCAATTGCCAAAGAGGCGTAGGTATTTTGGGTCAGTAGACCAAGGAGGATAGAAGGAGAATTGATGCCTTTGAGCTGTGGTGCTGGAGAAGAGTATTCAGAGTACCATGGACTGCTAGGAAAACAAACAGATTCACCCTGGAAAGGGTTAAACTGGGAGGCTCCTTAGAGGCAAGGATTCTGAGGCTTCGTCTAACATACTTTGGACATGTTGTCAGGAGAGACTGGTCCTTGGAGAAGGACATCATGCTTGGGCGGGTGGAGGGACGGCGCAGGAGGGGAAGGCCGTCTATGAGGTGGATTGATTCAGTGACTGGGGTAATCGGGATGGGAGTGTCAGAGACAGTGTGATTGGCACAGGACAGAGCAGAGTTTAGGGCTGTTGTATATAGGGTCACTATGAGTTGCAAGCAACTCGATGGCACATAACAACAACAACAACAACAATGGTGCAACTCCTTAAGGACTACACCACCAGCACTTCTTCCTCTTCTAATAGTTGTTGTTATATGCTGTCGAGTCAACTACGAAACATAGCGACCCTATGAACGATAGCTCTGAACACTGCCCTCTCTTAGGCCAATCTCCCTGTCTCTGACACTGCTGCCACAATTGCCTTAGACACAGTGTCAATTATTGTATCATTACTTACACAATAATTGTCTCTTTTATGACTGACTTATTCCAGTTAGCATAATGACCTCTAGATGTATCCATGTTAAGCTGTATCTTGCAAATTCTTTACCATTTTTTAGTTTTGCATAGTACTCCACTGTAGGAATGTATTACCATTTCTTTATCCATTTATACACGAGTTATTTCCATATTTTTGCTCTTTTTAGACTTAAGAACTGATGAGGTTTAGGCTACATTGATATATGTTTATTAACAAAGAGAATCTTGTTTCTATAGATATGCCATGGAGTCTATTTTGACTCACAGAAACCCCAGATATCAGTGCAGAACTGCCCCATAGGGTTTAATAGTATATATCTTTACTTCATTTATTTTAAACATAATATCAGAAGAGGTAAGTCCCTAGAGAAGGACATCATGCTTGGTAAAGTGGAAGGTAAGTAGAAAAAAAGATTTTCAACAAAGTGGATTGACACAGTGACTATAACAACGGGCTCACACACAGCAAGGCATGTGAGGACGGTGCAGGACTTGACCGTCTTCTTTCTGTTGTACACAGGCTCTTAGAGGGTGGAAGCCAACTCAGTGTCACCTAAGAATAACAATCCTCCCAGGTCTTTCTCTCTGTTGAGCTACTGGGTAGAGTCGAACCACTAACCTTTCAAATAGGAGCTGAGTGCTTAACCATCGTGCCACTAAGGACTTTCAAACCACAGGTAGAAGCATTAGGTTCTAATATATATTTTGGGGTTCAGAGGAAGGATACAACTAAATCCATTATAATACCTTCTGTCAACTGTGTTTTTATATGCTAGTGAGTCAGAATTGATTCCTAGCTGACCCTCAGCAGGTTTTCAGAGGCAGTAAATCACATGGGAGGGGACTGGCCATCTTTCTCCCTGAAAGCAGCTGGGACCTCTGAGTTGGCAGTGTATGTCCTTACTCATGAGGCCCCCTGAGCTTCCAACTGTACAACAAAGAACTAAAGACAAAGTGTCTTTAAATAGCAAAGCAAGGCCAAGTGGAAATACCAGTGACAGCATACATTTGGCTTGATGTAACAGTGAGTTGGTAACGGGATTTGGGGGCACATGGGTTTTTAGTTGAGGGTGGGTCTCAAACCCACTACTTCCCACTACTCTGACCTTCAGAGTCTTATGAACTTTCACGGACATAGTTTCTATCATTTTGCTGGCTGTGTGAACTTTCTTTTTATTATTAAATTTTATTAGTTTTAATGAACATTTACAGAGATTTTGGGTTTTCATTCATTCCTTGTTGCACTGGTGAACTTTCTCTTCAATGTTTTAAGTCTTTTTTCCATCACAGACTCAGATTTTTAAAGGCAGGAAGGCTTTGTGTTCCCTCCCATCTATGTGTTAGTTAAAGATTAAGTAAGCACTTTCTCTGCACTGGGCATGTGCAAAGAGCTCTGACACAAAGAAGAGACAAAAGATTCCCCCAGATAATTGAGCATCAGAAAAAGAATTGTGTACATGCACACCTATGCTTATTTCGGCTTTGTTTACAATAGCAAAGAGTTGGAAACAACCAAAGTGCCCATCAACAAACGAATGGATAGAGAAGCTGTGGTATATATTCACACAACAGAATACTATGTGGCATTGAAAAACAAGAAACTCATGAAATATTACACAAAATGGGTGACCCTGGAGGACATTATGCTGAGGGAAATATCTCAGTCACAAAAGGATAAATATTGCATAGAGCCACTGTTATAAAAGAGGACTGACATAGGGGTTGGGGGGACACTGAGAAAGATGGGATAAATAATGTTTACTGCATTGAAACAGATGAGGGAGAGAGCTGTTTAAAAAGGGATATGTGATTAGATATTATTGTTATGACAGGAGTCCAGAACAAAGGTAGCATAGTGGAGTGGACTTCGGGTGAGGGAGTGAATCACGATGAAATAATTTTTTTCTTTTACGAATTGGGGGTAGGGGTGGGCAGGGAGAAAAGTGCAACAATGAATGAATGGAAATCCAAAGTCTCCGTAAACTTTCATTAAAATCAATTTAAAATAAAAAAAAAAACAACAGAAAAAAAAGGAAAAAGGATTGTGGTATGTAAGATTAATGTTATTACAGCACAGACACTATGAGCTAAGGGGATTTCGAGAAGGAGCCACAACTGAGGGAGAATCAAGGAAGGCTTCAGAGAGGAGGTGACTCACAAGAAATGATGGGAAAGATAACTGAACACAGGGTATTATATTGGGCATGCAAACAACACAGAATCATTGACACTATGACTTATAATGAAGCTACAAACAGTTAAGCAGGAATAGCTCCCTCAACATTGAGGAGTCTAACACTGAGCCTCCTAAGTGGAACAAAACACCTACCGTCTGATGGAATAACCTTTGCCATCTGCTAGTGAAAACTTTCATCATCAAAAGGCCAAAAGCAAAGACCAGCCGACTCATTCATTAACCAGCCTCATATGACAGATATGCCAACTGCTACAACCATTGCCTCCTTAGCCTCTAGCTGGAGGCCATAACCTAATGCAATGACTTTTAGAGCTAAAAATCACATCACCACATCCTATAGTGGCCACAAGATGGAGCCATGTACTGAAGCAAAAAGATGAGAAAGGTGTTCCGTAAGCAGTGTTCTGTAAACAGTCACTGGTTTTCACAGTTAGAGGTGGCTGTTTATATAAACCCAAGGTCCTGTGGAGTAAGGCACCAAAAAAACCCAGATAATTCATTCACAAAATTGTTATTAAATGCATACTATGTCAAAGTGCCTGGTTTTAGAAAAATAGCCAGTGCTGTCTACCTTCTAGCAGGTCTGAATTTAGCAGAAGAAATACACACACACACACACACACACACACCCACACCCACACCCACACCCACCCACCCAACATCCTTGACTCTTCCAGGTCCTATCCAAGCTGTAAATTTAACCCCGAAAGGTAAAGGACTTCTTTCAGTTCCTTTGACAAAGTCACAATTGGTGTTCATCTCTGAAGACCAGATGGAATTTTCTCAGCCCCACTCCGTTCCCCTCGGGCACTTTGGCAACCTGGCTGAAGAACTGCATGTAGTTTAGGGGTGATCAGTGGGTACTAGTAGCACAGAGTAGACAGAGCTCACCCTGGGGTTATCCGGAAGGACATCACTGGGCTGGCAGCTTTAGGATCACTCAGAGGGCCACGACCATGTGCCACGGAGTCAGGCCTGTCTAGTGGTGACCTCAGGTACGTCACAGTAGAACTGTGCTGGGTAGGGTTTTCAAACCTCTGCAGCATGCTCTGTAGGGCTGCATTTTATGCAGATCACCAGGCTTTTCTTCTGAGGCACCTCAAGTGGACTCAAACGTCCACCTTTTCAGTGAGTAGCAGTACATACTGAACATGTGCAAGACCGAGGGCTTCCCAAAGGAGAAAGAACGGCCAGGCAGGAAACAGCACACGAGGAGCTTTACAAAAGTTCTAGATAGGGCTTTTGGGACACAGTAAGGAGCCCAAAGCAAGGGTGAGTGAGGGGGGTGTGAGGAGGAGAATGTAAGAGGGAGGCAGACTATGTATGGTTCCACTAAGTCAAATAAAACATTTGGATGAAAGCATCCATCACTTCCCTTTCTAAGTACCTGGACGTTTAGGGGTGATAAACATCTAAATAAGGTTGACATTTTGCGTTTGTCAGATATTTTCCCATTGCTGTTATGGTTGTGTGCCATCAAGCTGGAAATGATTCTCAGCTGATCCTCCAGCACATTTTCAGAGACTGTAAACAGCATGGGAGGAGAGTGTCCACCTTCCTACTGGGCAGCACCTCGTGGATTAGAACCAGTTGCCTTTGGGTTGGTAGTGCAACTTTTTACCCACTAAGCTGTCAGAGCTCCCTTATTTGTCATTCATCAGATATAGTCCCCCCCCGCAAAAATTGTAAAGTTTAAAACTATGCCAATTGTAGTGCTTCAAGGTTACAGAAGTGAAATGACACGCAATCTCCTCCCATGAGATTTACTGCCACTGAAAACCTGCTGGGGGTCAGTCATGGGTTAGATCTGACTCAACCATACATAACAACAACGTCATATGGAGTTCTGGTAGCACAATGGGTAAGCCCTTGAAAGTTCAATGCTTCAAATTCACCCAGTTGCTCTGTGAGAGGAAGACCTAGGAGCTTGCTTCAGTAAAGACCAGGACCTCGGAAACCCTATCGGGCAGTTCACCAGTCACACGAATTTTCCCTGAGTTGAAACCGAGTCAATGGCACTGACCAGCAGTGCTACACGGCTGGCAAGTGGCAGAGCTGGGCTGAAGCCCCCTCTGTGTGGTACACCAACTTGCTTTCTCTCCTCTAAAGCAACTGCCCACTGATGACTTGATTCCAAAGCAGAGAATTAGCCAATAGTGCTTAAACACCTACAGCACCGTCAACTTAACATGAAGAAAAAGAAATGTGTAGAAAAAATGGCAAACGCCTTGCCCAGACTCAGCATTTAGAAAGGCAAACTGGCCTCCAGGCAGAAACTCAGAGGCTTTTTGCAGAGCAAGGTCATGCTTAGCTGGCGCTGTAGAAAGTGATGATTAGAAGCTGCACTTGATGCCATCTGGTTAGCTCTCCTCATTCTGAAGAGATATTTCTCTATTAAGAGGAAGAGAGCAAGAAAAACCAGACCAGGCTTCTCTCATTTCACTAATTGCGTGGTTTGTGTACATTTCTTCACTTTTATCTACACTTGTTCTAAGCACTGTCTTACACGCTTCACATGTAACACAAAATGTAAGCTTCACAAAGCACAAACTGAAATGTAAACACTCACGCTTTTAGCCAGGATAAAGGCCGGCTCTGGTTTGGGTGGGTAAAGAAAGCCCATGTGCCTGCCTATGACGTCACAAGCTTCACTTTAAGGTATGCCAATGTCTCCACCTTGTGGAAAAGGTCAATACTACATCAAACTACAAAGAGATCTTAAAAAGACATGATCTGACAATAAAGACTGTATCGCAGGATACAGAATCAGCAAAAAGAAGCAGGACATTTTGGCAGTATATTATTACAACTGTAACTAATAATGATCACTTAGAGGCTTGCTGAAAAAAAAAGTCTGCAAAATAACAAGATCATCACTGTCATGTTCCAAAGAGTCAGAACCAACCCATAGCTGACCCTCCACTGAGTTTTCAGAGGCAGTTAATTGCATAGGAGGAGACTGCCCATCCTTCTCCAGCAGAGCAGCTGGTGGGCTCGAACTGCGTACCTTCAGGATTACAGTTCAGCTTCTTGCCACTGGGCCACCAGAACTCCTTAAATATTAAGGTTAGATGATGCTATTTTGGTTAACAGTTAGAGGTTTTTGCTTTGCATGTTTATGTAAAACTATAAATACTGACCTAAAAGATTCTTTAAACATCATCCTATATATATCCCGAACTTTATATACACGATCAGGCTGAGAAACAGGGAGGTCTCTTTATTAATTGATGCATGCAATTATTTCATTAGTAATAGAGTGTAGTCTGTAGGGAGCCGGCAGCTAACCTGAAGGCTGCATCTCTCTGGTCATCTGAATTCACCATTAGGTCTGACGGAGAAAGAGGGGTAATCTCCTCTGGTGGAAACCCGATAGAAGGCCAGTTAGAAGCTGGTACCCAACTCAACAGCAGTGAGTTAGTTAATTAACCCCACACAAAGGAGCTCTGGTAGTGTTGCACTTAATTGTTGTACTGCTAACTAAAACGTCACTGGCACAAATCCAACAGCCATCCCATGGCGAAAGGTGGTTAGTCTCTCCTGTAAAGATCTGTGTGATTTACAGCCTTGGGAACTCAGTGGCTGTTGCTATTGCCAGGTGCCATCAAGTCACGTACATGCCATAGTGACCCTGTGAACAAGAGAGCTGAACCCCATCCTACCTTGCGCATGTCTGACACACGGAGCCCACTGCTCTCGTCATTGAGTCTATCTCCCTCATCGAAGGTCTCTTTTTCACTGACCCTCCACCTTTCCAAACATGATGTCCTCTTCTAATAATAGCTTCTCTCAGCAACATGCCTATAAAGTAGGTGAGACGAAGCCATCTTTGTCTCCAAGGAACATTCTGGCTACACTTTTCCCAAGACATATCTGTTCATTCTTTTGGCAGTCCATGAAATCTTTATTACTTTTCCTGAGCACCAAAACTCAAAGGCACCAATTCTAATTCTGTCATCCTTACTCATTGTTCAGTTCTCAGATGCACGGAAAGTGATCGAAAAGACCCGGGTATGTATGAGGTGCACTTTAGACTTCAGACTGATATCACTGCTCTTCAGTATTTTGGAGAAGTCCCTGACATCAGACTTGCCCAATGTAGTACATCTCCTGATCTCCTGACTGCTGGTACCAAGGATGTTGACTGATGCACCAAGCAAGATGAAAATCACTGACCACTTCAGTCCTTACACCACCCATCATGATGTTGTCTGTTGGCCCTGTGGTGAGGAGTTCTGTCCTCTTGCTGGTGAGACAGTAGTGGTAGTAGCTGGTATTATATACAATCACCATCCACTTATCAGCGTCCTTGCAAGATGTGATGATGTTTTCAAACTGAGACAGAGACCACTTCCAAAGATTAAGAAACAAAAACACAGATCATATCTGATGGAATGCTGGAAGATGAGTTCCCATATGGGAAGGAGCTCCAAACACAGTGTCTACAACAGGGACTCAAACACACCAGCTATTGTGATGACAGCACAGGCCTAGGCGACAGACAGTTCCTTCTATTCTACATGGAGCGCCCATGAGCTGCAGCCAAGTCAACAGCGACCAACAGCATGTACTCATTCACTGCTGCTGACCTGGAGCCGACTCACGGCCAACCCCCCGATGAGATTTCAGAGGCTGTATACTGCATGGGAGGATATTATTCATCTTTCCCCCCTACAGCAGCTCGTGGATTCGAACTGCCTGCTTCTGAGTTGGCAACACAACTTCCTAACCACTAGGCCACCAGAGACAAGGAGGATTTAGTAGTGAATAAAGCAGACAATAGCCCTGGCTTGAGGTGGAAGAGTGACAATGTAAAGAAATAATGAGGATCATTTCAAGTAGTAATAAAGCTTTCAAAGGTAAGAAAAGGTGATATGATAAAGATAATTACATAAAGGAGGGCACACAAAGCACTCGAGGTTGAATGGTCAAGGAAGTCTCCTTTCCAAAGATGTGACACGTAAACAGTGGAAAGAAGTCAATCATATTTAGATGTGGGGCAAAGGATCCAGGCTGAGAACCAGACAGTGTATAAGCTGTGAAACAGAGAAGAGATTGACAAGATTGAGGAATTAAAACAAAACAAAACACAGCAGCCATGAGGCCAGTAGAAATGGGAGATGCCTGGCTACCATTACTGAGTGTTCAAATCAGAGACTAACAGATGGATCCTGCTCAAAAGGAGAAAAACTGCAGAACAGAACATCAAATCCCTGTGGAAATCACACTTGGTGGACTCACTGAGACTGGAGGAACCTCTAAACATATTGTCTTGATAATCTTTAAACCTTGAAGTGAAAACAATCCCATAAGGGCAGGTATAAAAACAAGAGTTCAGCACAGTTAATAAAGGATGTCAGTCTTCAGCATTGCGCTCTTTTAAAAGATTTTATCCATGTAAGTGACAGCAGTGACTCTGGCATTTCAATGAGAAGTTATAGAGGAAAACAAGCGTAATGGAGACGCATCAATACGGACTGAGATAATGAGAATGGTGATGTGTGGAAAAATGGAGCCTGAGTAAGTATATATTTTGTTGTATGTATTTTCATACACACACAATTTTTTCTTCTTCTTTAGAAACAGAAAGGAAAATCACCTCTGCAGCAGTGAGAAAAAGGAGAAGAATCGTATGTAGACAGTAAGCAAAGGCCAGCTCAAGTAGCCCAGCCAGGCCGTGCTCTGGGGCTGGGATTCCATCCTAAATGCCAGGTTTCTCCTGGGACTGACAAGCTCTGGTTTGTTTTCAAGCATCACTCTGGCTGCTGGTGGAGACTTGCTAGCTCTGCCCAGCTTATTACTGGCCAAGGCTTGGACTGTAGCCCAGGTCTTTGACTCACAGCCTAGCAGTGCTCCCCGCCCAAGGAAAGGAGAAGCTGAAAGAGGCGGTTTGATTTCCTCTAGGGAACGTAAGTCTTGCAGAGAGACGCTGGGTAGCTTTTTTGGGAGGTCCCAGGTACTCACCCACTTGTAATGTCATCGGTCCGGATGTTCTTGCTCAGAACATCCCCGTCGCTCATGTAGCCGGGGGCGTCCATGCTGATGCCTTCCAGCTCGATTTCATCTCCTGCCTTGTCCGAGACGTCCACATGGCAGATGCTGCTGCCCCTGGTAGCCAGCTGTCTTCTCAGTGGGGCAGAGTACACGTAGCGACCCGACTCGGTGTTGATGAACCGGCTGGCGTTGGCTCGAGGGGGGTATCCATTGCCCATAGAGGGGGCATCTCCTGCTTGGAGGCGGGGGCTGGACTGGCCAAGTCTCCAGGACAGTGGGGTAGGCCTTCCGGTCAAGCTGAGGATACTTCGTCCGCTGATCTCTGTGGTGACGTTGGTGTCAAAAGTGGTTTCCAATGTGCTATTAAAAACATATCAACTTTGGATTAGATCTAAACGTGCCTTGTATCTATTACAGTTCAAATGTTCTGTAATTAAAAAAAAACAACAACATATATACAAAATAGAATTAGACAATAAGATATCACCTAATACTTTGTTAAAAAAGAAAAAGGTAGCTGTTAAGAGACGCTGGGAGACTGAAGAAAGGGTGAGTTAGTGTTTAATGGGGACAGAGCTTCTGTTTAGGGAGATATAAAATTTAGAAATTGAGAGTGGTCATAGCTTCTTGGTATCAGGAGTGTAATTGCTGAGTGTGTGTTGTTAGGCACCACCTAGACGAGTGAACTCCGAGCGACCCTAGGCACAACTGATCAGAACCTGTCCTCACCTGCGCCATCATCATCCTCCCTGACCGCTTGAGTCACTGTGTCAACCCATCTTACTGAGGGTCTGCCTCTCTTTCAGAATGCAATTAATGACACTGAGTTACTTACACATGGTCAAGATGGCCAGTTTTATGTTTTAATTGTTTAATTATATTTTAATTGTTTAATTGTTTAAAAAAGGGATGTTGTCTATATAATATTTAATTAAATATATAGATAATATTTTTTTCAATGCTTCCAACATCCACATCCATAAGTCTTTTGCTTATATAAAACGATCACTAAACGTTGGGGGCAAAAAGTCCAAAAAGAGTGCCAAGGTTGAGCTCCATAAAAAAATCAAGTGACATGGCTCAGGAGCTTCCCGAGGACGGCACTCCATCCAGCCTGGGCTTCAGAAAGACCCTTTTGGACCCCATGGTCTTCAGAGTCTAGTGGGTGCTTGGAGTCCAGTCCAGAAGGCATATGCACCTCCGGGAACTGCATCAGGATTTCCTAACGGGCACCAGGCTTTCTCTCCTGTCGTGACTGTCCTCACTCACCAGGGTAAGGCCCAAGCCAAGAAATTCATCCCAGCACTGTAACTAATGGCTAAGTTCCAGTGGATGGTGGGAGGGTGAGTGCTTCGTGTTCCACATATAGTCTCAGTACCCCATATCTGACTCCGTATCTAAAGGTTTAGGGGAAGCCTCTCCAGGGCCCCACAAATCCCCAGGGACTCTTCTTCGGCAGGGCCAGTTTGGTGCCTCAAGCTCTGTTTCTCTCTGACCATCTGAGCTGCCTTACTTCCCTCAGCAGAGGTTCCCACTGTCTCAAAACCCATTCTATTTAAAGACAGAACCCACAGTGGTCAAACCGGACTGTAAAACCTGCTGATAAGAGCAGAAGCCCAGGTATCACTGCTATAGTCATTGATCACGGAATGAATATTCGAGATGCAAAGAAACTCCTCTAGGAGCTCAGAGGAGAGAATCAGAACTGTCCCAAACAAACTGTCAATCTGAGTTCAGCCGAAATCCTCAAACACATCCCTGGGCTGTATCTTTTACTTCTTGCTTGGTGGTAAAAACAACTCAGTGACTGTTTCCCATGTAATCCTATATTTCACCCAACAAAATCATATTTTAAACATTATCATACATTAGATATAGATATAAATAGAGATAGATAGGGAGATGTATAGTTTTCCTTACATGCTTCATATTTGTGCATGACTAACAATATTACTGAGTGTTGGGTAGCAAAAGACTGGGAAGAATTCAAGTGATTCACTTACTCACACAGGTCAAATCGAGGTCTCCTACTTGTCTCAACAGCACACTACAGTTTGAGAAACTCCAAGTACTAAAGCAAAACTTAAACAGAGCTGGTCTAGAAGATCCTATGCTGAAATGGGTTTAGCAAGTTTTTGCTTGGGGGAGAAATCTATCTAATATTAATCTTTGCTCCCTATGGTTTTCTTGTGCATGCTGTATGTTATCATTTATGAATTCCAACACAGGCAGGCACCAAGACTATTTCTTCCATCATCAACCAATTCATTCTACAAGTGACATGAACAAACTCACGAGACTAGAAAAAAACAAACCAACAAAACAAAATCCCACTCCCTTCAAGTCAATTCTGACTCAGAGGACCCAATAGAGCAGAGCAGAACTGTCCCTCAGGGTTGCTAAGGATGTAAAACTACACAAAAGCATTCTTCTGCCTCATTTTTCAGCCACAAAGTGGTTGGGAGATTAGAAATGACCACCTTCTGGCTATCTGCTTAATTCACAGTACCACAAGCATGTAAGCCAAGCTGCAAGCTTCAACATATCATTCTTTGAGTGGATACCTGTGTGTAACCTGAGTTCCCCGTAAACTGGACATGGTCTCCTCTAAGTTCTGCCGCAGATCAGCAATGTTCTTCACTGTCCGCAGTCGCCGAGCCTCCGGATCTTCCCCTGAGTAGACAAGGAGGAAGATGATGTTAATTCTGTGAGAGGCAGTGAGCTTCCTGATCATAGCATTGATAACCATGACCATCATCACGCGCCATGCTCAGAGCTGGTCCCCGTCAATACCTCGCAAAGACATGCAAAGCAAGCTGACTGACAGACTGGATGCCCAAAGAAAGAGCTAACTCCAAGGAGAGAGGTCTGTCCTCTTCCTGCAGGTCCCTCCTGAAACAGATGTAGTGGATCTTGCAGGGGAAGCAAAGCCTCGCCTTAGACACAACACATTTCACAAGGTCTCCAATCAGGACACGTACAGGTGAGGTCTGACCACTTCGTGGGAATCACTTTCTGCCCACGCGAAAGCATGAGAGGCATTTTGTTTTCTAAGCCTGGGTGATGCACACGGCTGTCTTCCAGCCCTGCTTTATGAATAGAAGCAGGGTGGCTAAAAGGTCTGCACTTAATATGCATGCACATTCCCATAGACAGAGGTCTGTCTACTTTCTTGTCCAATTTATTATGTCATTTCAAAATCTGCCTCTTCATCTTACAGGCCTGCGTGATTGGAGGAATTGCTCTATCATTTAGACAGAGCACCTTCACTCTATCACTCAGATTCCACATTTCTGAAATATCCCACAGATTTCCAAAAGAACAAATCAGTCTTAGAAGAAGAAATACAACCAAAGTGACCCTCAAAAGCAAGGATGGTAAGACTTCAACATGCTCACGCTGGACCAGCCATCAGAAAGCAACCTGTAGAAAGGGCACCGTGTTTGGTAGAGGATTAGCAAGGGGTACAAGAGAAACCCTCCATGAGATGGACAGACATCGGAGCTGCCTCTATGACACAGTGGTCATGAAAATGGCACAGGACTGAGGCAACATCTCACTGTTATATGTGAGACCATCAAGGGTTGAAACCAACTCCATGGTACTAGCAACAAGAGTGCCCATCTCAAAGCATGGTGGGAAGCATAAACGTGACGAGGTATGGAGCGTGCTTTGTACACAATCCTACACGTAAGCACACTTAGGCCATGTCAGCAGGCATACAGCACACAGTCACTGAGAAGAACAAAGCTTTTCTATGAGTGAGGAGAGCCTTCCATTTTCTGGGCAACATTCCCCATGAGGCACCTGGCTAGAGACAGTTTAAGCTGATGCTAACATACGAGAAAGGTCATTTGGTTTGAATCCACTAGCAGCACCCTAGGCATTTTTATCCAATAAGGATTTACCGCCTCAGACAAATCTGATGGAGTATCAATAGGAATCGACTCAAAGGCAGTGGGTTTGTTATTCTGGGTTTAAATGTATCAGAAGAAACATAACTAAGTGAGCTAGCAGCTCTCTCAGCAAAGCTATGCATCAGGCTCCCTGGCAATTCTTTATCTGAGCCTAGAACTCTACAGTGCATGAGAAGAGTACTGGATATCCCACGGAGTGCCAAGAGGACATACACGCCTTAGAGAAGGTGAAGCCAGATTGCTCTTTACAAGTAAGGATGGCGAAGCTTCATCTTGCAGACTTTGGGCATCTTGCTAAGAGAAGCTACTCCTTGGAGAAAGACATCGTGCTTGGGGAGGTGGAAGGACAGTGGAGCAGAGAAAGACCCTCAACCAGGTGGACTGAGATAGCAACTGCAGCAATGGGCTCTAGTGTGTAAGGAAGTGTGAGGACAGCACAGGCTAGGACAGAGTTCAGATCTGTTGTTCACAGGGTCGCTATGAGCTGTACTAGACTCAATGGCACCTAACAACAACAATAAGGACAAGAGGAGAAAGGGACTATCAATATGATTAAAAGGATCAAACATTTTCCCCTTGGAGCAATTTCAGAAGAAGCAAACAAGGCTGAAGTACCACAAGCAAGGGTCTACAAATGTCTCTAATGAAAATGTTGAGCAGCATTTTCCAGAACTATCCATACAGAACACAGATTATGTGAACAGCAGCAGAGTATATACTGGACACTAAGTAATGTACTGGACACTAGAGGGCGATGGGAGTAGAATTTTTGCCTTCCACATGGGAGACTCGGGTTTGAATTCCAGGCAGTGCACTACCTGCACAGACACCCTGCACCTCTCGGTGCAGGCTTGTGTGTTGCCACTGTGCTAAATAGGTTTCAGTGGAGCTTCCAAGCTAGGAGAAACTAGGAAGAAAGGACTGGTAACCTACAGTTAAAACTCTTATCAATGACAATTCCTAGCATTACAACAGTTCTATTTTTCAACTGATTGTGTGGATGGCACACGAGGGACAGTGCTCCATTCCATACTGCATAAAGCCATAATTTGAAAACCTGGGCAGGAAACAGCAAGAACAAAATTTCCAGCCTTTATCAACAGGCTGCTAAGAAATGCTACAGAGTTAACTTTTTTGAGATAGACAACAACTTCACTACATTGTGTTTGGCATGGTTGTGCCAGGAGGCTGAGGGATACATTATATGACTGTGTGATTTGGGGGAGGGAATCTGCTGTAGGGAATTCACTGTCCTTGAAAAGGCAAGTGTTTCCAATTTACTCCCCCTTTCCAACCAAGGGAAACTTATTTGTCAGGCATTTTTCTCTTATCTAAAAGCTGGTCAAGCTTGTATTTTCCACTGAATTCTTTAAAATACATGTACATGTGTATAACGTTTTTAACCAAAAGTAGTGACAAATGTCTATTTTTTCTTCCTCTAATGGCCTTGGAAGGATGTAATTGCATCTATCTCCTGAGCCAACAATTACTGTTTACTAAAACTTTGGCCATTTCATACACATAGACAGACAAAAAGGTCCTGTTCCCTTGGACAGTTCTAGGTCCTGCAAACATTGATTACAAAACTAGGACTAGGCACAGGCTTTCAAATCACCTTCAACAATGAACTTAACCATTCACAAAATAGATCAATAGCTATTTATCTATGTCTTTCAATGATATATTGGTTTATGTTACCTCTCCATGGAGAAACTAAAAAATCTTTGAGATAAGGATGGGGTCACATCTTTACTTTTCTCACATAATCTATGGTTCTTTGCTGACAGATACATGAATAGGCTGGGATAGGAAAACAACTTGGACTTTGCATTCTGACAGACAAAGGTTTTAATGCAGATACTGCCTTTTTTCTTTTTTTTTAAGCCTGTGGATGTTGGGCAAATCACTTAACTTCTCCACGTTATCTGTAAGGTGGGGAGGACTAGCACGAGGCTTGGACGGGATGACACATAAGTTGTCCAGTGTATTGTTATGTGGCACCACGTTAGAACTGTGACACTTCAATGGGTTTTTAGAGGCTGTAAATCACACAGGAGGACATGACCCATCTTTATCCAGTGGATCAGAACTTTACGCCTTTGGGTTGGCAGCCCAATTCCTTACCACGAGAGCACCAGAGCTGAGGGCTCCATAAACGTGAAGGTCTTATTTCCTTCTTGGGTGGTCAGCTAGAAAGTGTCTCCTTGCCTCAGACCCTGTGTTGTAACAGATTCCAAGCATAATGGAAAAACCCAAACACTGATCTGCTTGCCTCACTTAGGGTTCACATTCTCAAATGCCTATTCTGTCTCCTTAAAAGGTGACTTAAACATAAGACTGCCCACTAACTAATGTCCTACTCAAGTACTATTGAACACGACGGTCTTTTCAGCTCATCTATAAGGTTCTTTGAAAAACCAAGTAAATTCTCTCCCCATCTTGAGCAAAGAAGAGTGAAGAAAACCCAAAATGCAAAAGTTCAAAAGACGCATGGATGACATGAGCCTCAACTATCACAACCCGGAGCCAGAGGAACTGGATGGTACCCGGATGTTATTATCAACCACCATGACAGGGCTCACACCAGAAGGTCCTGTATAGAGTGGAAAAAGCTGAGAAACTGAACTCAAGATCATAAGAAACACCAGACCTACTGGTCTGATAGACACTGGGGAAACTCAAAGATTATGGATGCCTTTCAAGTCTGGAACTTAACTCACCCTCATTTATCAACTTTCAGCCAGACACAGACAGCCTCATAAAGCAAGCAACAACAACCAGAGAGGAATGAATGTTATAAAGCAATCAACAAAGGACTGTATTTGCCCAAAACCAAATCTCAGAAGGTGGGGAGGCAGGAAAGAGGCTGACTGGAAACAAGGAACAGAGGAGGAAGAAGGAAGAGTGCGATTACAGTATGAGGATTGCAATTAATGTGAAATAAAATGCATATAAACTGTTGACAAACAAACAAACTTGTTTTGTAAATGATCATCCAAACCACAAAAGTTAAAAAAATAGTAAGCTATAATATATATTGTTGTTGTTGTTATGTGCCGTCGAGTCATTTGCAACTCATAGCGACCCTATATACAACAGCCCTAAACCGTGCTTTACATTATATATAATAATAATAGTATGTCAGTATCCTCTCCAGAGTGCTGAAGAGCAATGATGTCAGTCTAGAGACAAAGGTGTACCTGATCCAGGCCATGGTCTTCCCAATTACATGCTATGCATCAGAAAGCTGGACATTGACTAAAGATGACAGAAGAATCAATGGCTTTGGGTTGTGGTGTTAGAAGAGAGTGCTAAACATGGACCACCAGGAGAACAAATCTCACATACTCTGGGCACGTGGTCAAGAGGGACCAGTCCTTGGAGAAGGACATCATGCTTGGAAGGGTGAAGGAACAGTTCAGGGGAGGAAGATTCGGATGAGACAGATAGACATAGGAAGTGAGGTGATGGGATTAGGTGTGTTGGAGTAAGTGAGACTGGCTCAGGGCAGGGCAGGGTTCAGAGCTGTTATACATAGGGTCACTATGAGTCGCAGGTGACTTGGCAACATATAACAACAACAACAATAAGAACATGCTATTCTATCTTGAATTGTGGTTCTTTTCCATTTGCCAAGTCTCCTTCTAGTTACTGTTCACAGCTGAGAGCATACCACATCCTGATAAGCCTCCTCGTTGCCAAAAAGGCTTCATCAACCTGGGTGGTGATATGGTGAATAATATGCTTAACTGTAAACTAAAATCTACCCAGACACATCTCAGAAGAAAGGTCGTGTAATCTACTTCCAAAAACTAACACTGAATGTCTTACCGGTAACAGTTCTACTCTGACACACACACAGTTGCTTCAAATCAAAATCAAATTGACAGCAGTGGGGTTTTTGGTGTGAAGTGTTTTTTTGTTGGTTTTTTTTCCCCCAAGGAGGATGGCAAAGTGTTACAAAATTATCTTTGTGGCAATCCAGGAGTTTACACTTGGAAGGCTTCAGGGGCATGCTGCGACAAGAACCAGACCAGAAATTGTGTGCAGACTTGAGGAGGCTGAGTTGTATCCAGTGATTAGGAATGGAAGAATAAAGACCCTCCATTATCAGTTAAAGCCATAAAAAAAAATATAAATAAATAAAAAGGAAGCGATGTCTCATGAAGGAATAAAGTTTCTGTCATAAGAAATATTCAAGTAGAGACTAAAAGAGCCTTTAGTGAACTACAGAAGAGACATGCATGAAAGAAATTTAAAGCAACCTGGTGGGGTCTGTGGTCCTTCTATCAAGGCACATTTCTCAAGTATCAACTCAACTCACACTAGTAAAATTGGAACCAACTCACAGCTGACTCTCCAGTGGGTTTTTGGAGACTGTAATTGCATGGGGGAAGACGGCCCATCTTTCTGCTGTGGAGTTGCTGGTGGATTTGAACCAGCAGAGAGGCACAGCCCTTGGGTTAACACTCCACAGACATGCCAGTGACAAAGCAGCAAGGGAAATGAATCTCTGCATAACCCAGAGTTAGAACGATACAATAGAGCATATGTTCTTCTAGACGCCCACTTCTAAATAAAGCTACCATTCGTTGGCATGTCAAGGGACCAGCCATGGATAAATAAAAGTCAATCTTCAGTGTCTCCATAAAAAAAAAAAATAATAATCACAGTCAAGTCACATATGTGATTCTACTGCTCGACTAGGAGATGAATCATCTTGCTTAAGAAAGGTTCAGTAGCAACCAGAATTATTTACTGCCCAGGCACTGCTGGCCACTTACAGTGGCTCAGCGTTTCTGAGTTTGCATTGGTTTTTGCAGTCTTGGTACACGGGAAAAAAAGGAGAATTAGTGGGAAATCATAGAAGCAATAATTTGGCACTCTGAGATCCAAGTGTTTCTGGAAAGTTCTTAGGCTGCTGCTTTTGCTTTGTCAGCATGAATCCAGCTCAGCCCCATCACATCATCCATGCACCCCAACAGCTCCCTAGATGGGAAGACATCTGACAGACACCCGGCCCTGAACCACTGACAGCTCACTTTTGATGGGTGTACTTAAGAACCTGGTCTAGAATGTGTGTGGAGGCCTGAACAGTGATCTGAGCTCTGTACCCTTCTTCTCATAGCTAGTCTTTTTTCTTATATTAGCCATAAACTCATGTAGGGGCCTAGAGACCTTGAAGAGAGGAAAACATGAAATTAACGTCAAATGTGGGAACTTCAAAACTGATAAGATGGATTCCTCACAAAATGTTTAGGGGAGAAATCACTGCACCATCACTGGGCCTGGCCAGCAGAGTCAAGAAAATAGTTAATCACCTAGACCCTCAGAAATGACTACTTAGAGCAAAGGGTGAGAGGGGGGAGGTGCCATCACATGGCTGCAGCCCAATTCCACAGATGGAATTTTGTTATTAAAGTGGGGTGGGCATGGCTACTTAGACTAATAAGTCGATTTAAAACATGGCCTTGATTTTTAACCCAACTCTGGAAGTGGAAAGAGGGGCATAGTAACACAGCCACGGCTAACTGTGTGGTTTACCACCCACTTGCCAGATTAGGAGTTCACAGATCATAGGGAAAGGAGTTAGGAAAGGCGGGACAGAAGGTGGCAAGCCAGGATTCACTGCAGTAGGAATTGCAATGCTAATGTGAAGTAGTTGTTTTTTGCTGGGTTTTTTTTTAATTCATAAGGTGATAGTTTAACATTAATATACAAATACTTAAAAAATGAACTACGTGGCAGCTGCAAGTCTTATCTTTTTATACAGCATACACACAAACCTATTGCCATTGAGTCAATTCTGACTTAGCAACCCTACTGTACAGAGCTGAGCTGCCCAGAGTGTTTCCAAGGCTGGCTTCAATACAGAAGCACACTGCCACACCTCTCTCCTGCAGAATGGCTTGCTGGCGGGTTCAGAGGGCAGGCGTTTCAGTTTGCAGCTGAGCACTTAACCACAATGCCACCACTAATCATCAGTGCCTCCGTTAGATTAAAAAATATATATATATATAATTTTTTTAAAGCAGCAATTAAGGGAGCTCTGGTGGCCTAGTGGCAAGAAGCTGCACTGCAATCCCAGAGGTATGTGCTTTGAATCCACCACCAGATGCTCTGCTGGAGAAGCAGTGGCAATCTCCTCCTGTACCCAATTTGACGGTACACACACACACACACACACACACACTCTAATATTTTTTTTTTAAAACAGCAATTAATGGAAGAAGCCAAGACTATATACTTTCAATCACTGTTTCCCATACAGAAAAGGAGGGGACCTAATATGAGGGTTCTAATTTTATCTGAATAATAAGGAGATTCAAAGGGAAGTAAGAGAGAAGGCCAGAGCCCCTAAATAAACAAAAGCTATCTTAAAATAGAATGTGTCAACAGGTTAGAGACTCATGTATAATTCTAGAGAGGAGAAACTAGATTGGAAGAGAGGAGAGAAAAAAGGAGAAGAAAGAAATGGATGGGAAATGGTAGGAAACAGAGTAAAGTTTGGCTGCTTAGTCAGTGCACAGCAACTGCGGATGCAGCTGGGCTACCACCTGGCAGCAGGCTGCCTGGGACACCTCTTCAGCCACAGAGCCGGGGCTCCTGCGGGCCGCACTCACCGGTGAGCTCCTCCAGGGCGGGCTGCACACTCTTGGTGTAGTGGCTGGGCTCCATGCTCACGCCTGCGGAGCTGGACTCGGCAGTGACATTCCCTTCAGTGTCCGTCTGAGACCTTCACACAGAAACCAAAGCAGACATGCTTGTCACGAGAGGCAAGTGCCACATCTGGGCCCCCGTGGTCTGACCACAGCGCCCACCGTCCCCTCGCGCAGCAGAGGCTTTAGAACAGAGCCAACTGGCAGAATGACGCTAAATAATTCATTCGCTGCGTGTGGAGCAATGTCTTAAAATCAGAGAGTCACTCGACTGTAAAAGATGAAATATTCATCTCCCACGTGGAGGGCCTGCGAGCCCTCACCCAGGGCTGTCTCTCGGCCCGACCATCAGGAGGCACATCTAACTAGGCAAAAAGTGGAGGCTCCTGGGTGGTTCAGATAATTCAACCTGGGTCAAAAAGCACCTTCTAAGTAACCAGCAGTGTGAGCCAGTGAGGCATAAAGATGACTCTATTGGCAGCCTGTGGGCTCCCCCATCCCCCTGACACGGCTCTCTTTGCAAAGGTGACTGTACAGCCAGCCAGCAGTGGGTGCCAAGCAGGTGTGTTTGCCCTCCAGGTCTCTGATTCAGCTCAGATCCTCTGACATGAAAGGTATCATTGATGCTTATTCCAACACTTGACTGCAATCTGTACTTCCCCAAACCTTCTCCAGGCCCTTATTTGTCAGGCAAATTGAGACAACTGCTTCATGCTACGTTGTCTTGCCGCAACTACCTCTGTTCATTTAGGCATGGCATGCAGATGTATTAATTACACTCAGAAGCATAACTCTGGGTGTAACATTATTAATTCATCAGCATCCTCAGCAAATCCAGCCCAATTTCACTGTCTATGAAGAAAACGTTTGCCAAGAAAAGAAACTGCGTAAAATGGTCTGTGGGGGACGAGTTGATGAACCTAACTCGTCCGCCCCTCTTCTTCCCTCCCCTCCCACGGGCCCTCATCAGCTCCCCATTCCGATGATCTCTACCTTTAAAGAGTTTGCATCATTTCAGCGCTGCCCACCACCCTCTGGCTGATGCCCAAACCCTCATCCTCTCTGCCTGGGCTCACAGAAAAAAGCACTTTGTAAATAGGAAGGTCTCCTCACTTCTGACCTGGGGGTTAAAAGTGACAACTACTTGCAAAAACCAGCCCATAGATGTATTCTTACTGGTCTACACTGTATCTGTAAGTTTCTAAATTAGTTGCAACTTTTTTTTTGAGTTTTCTCTTTTTTGCAACATTTTTTAAAAATGAGAAATTTCACAAGGATTGCCTGAATTTCTGTCCTCCAGAGAAAACCAGCCTAGAGAGCTAGAGTTCATTTGTATGCAGGGTGCCACCTGCTGGCGCCAAGCTGTAGCTGCTCCCTGCAGGGAGACACAGGAGTGCCCTCCGCCAGTCCCAAGCAGCCTGAGTCATCCTTTTATATACCTTTTTAAAAAAAACAAAAACAAAACCAATCAGACTTCTATATTTGTGATCTTGGTTCTAGATCATCCCTAAGTCTGGTTTACCCCCCCACCAGACGTTCCATTGATCTCTGCAACACCAATATGATCATATCACCCTCCAGTTACCAGATTTCCAAGGGGTGGGGAGAGGTTAGAGAATGTGGTTAGGGTAAGCATGTGACATTTAACCATTAGCTGCCTTTTGCTATCTGGAGATAGTTTTCACCCAATTGCACAGTGTGGTCAAAAGTACTCCATGTCTCCAGGCTGGATCAGGTAGAGTACTCTGGACAAATGCTTTGGGATTCGTCACGAGCTGGGCTAGGCTACCTTTCTGTGTTAGATTTATCTACATGTATTGCTGTGCCTTTCTGACCCAACACCTCATCTCTGATGCTCGGTGGCACCCAGAGTCAATATCCCTCAACAGAAGTGTGTGATGCAAGCTGAGGTCCAAGAGGACCTCACAGGACCCACCAGCATCATGCTTCACGGGGCCTCCCATGACCCCATGGACACGCACATCAGATGGGCTGAGAGACAGAGAGACAGAGATAGCTAGACACACACATCCAGGCTTGTCTCCTCAATACAAGGGTTCTTTGAGAACCAGACCTCCCCTTAACCACAATTCCTTCCACCTTTCTTCCTCTCACCAAAAAGCCCCAGCAACTCAGCAGAAACTTATAAAGAAAAAAGGGTGTGTGTGCCGTGCTAAGAAATGGTGAGAGAATCTGGATGTTTAAACTCTTCTGCGAGAAAGATTCCAGTTTTGAAGCATTTTCCCCCCAAGTCTAGTTAGCATGTACTGGGCTGACACTGGGGTCTGGGTGTGTGGGTGTGGAGGGGGTGTGTGTGTGATGTCAAGCACCCCACACGCACACTGCTGCTTTTGCTGCTGCACCTTCTGAAATGTCCTTTGGTCCCCACAAGCTTGGAAAACAACTGTTCATTCTGGGTCAGCTCAAACACCCCTTTTCCTTTTTAGCTTTCTCCAACCCTTTTCCAACATGAGCTGTTATTAATTCTTTCTCGTCAACACTTCTACTGGGCATCTAACACATGGTACCTAAGTTGTGTGTTAACTGTGCCCGCAGGGCAGCCCTGACCTCTGCCCACCTCACAGCACCTGGAACTGCCCTGCAAGGCTCTCTCTGCCCAGTGAGCCGGGAAGGGCGGGCCGGCAGCCGCACCTACCTGTACAGGAAAGGCGCAACTGTGGCAGTGTTGGGATGGGTGTATTGCTGCTGGGGCTGAGGTAGCTGGACACTGACAGTATTGCTCCCTGTGGTCTGGGTGGATCCCACTGACCCACTGACGGTCTGGCTGCTGATGCTGTGGTTCAGGGTGCTCCCTCCAGGGCCTTTGCCTTCGGAGGAAGCCAGGCTGGATGAGGAGCTGGAGTGTCGGCCGTCCAGCTGGGGCTTCTGCTGGGGGAGCCCTGAGCTTGGCTTCGCACTCCGACTGCGCTCCCCTTCCTTGGAAGGGGCGGGGGCACTTGGGGACTTGCCAGGCGTGCTCTTCATCCCTGGTTTTGGTATTCCACTGTGGGAAGGGGCTGTAGCCTCCTTCTTGGCACTGCTGAGCTTCCCCCCTTTGGGGATGAAGCTGGTGATCTTGGAGGACTTTTTTGGCATCTCGGTCCCGGCTGCTGCACTGGGGTCTTCTTTCGGTTCTTCTTTGAGCTCGGGCCTGTCTGACACTGAGGCTCTCTTGGTGAGGTCCTTGGACTTTTCCTTGTCCTTCTCCCGCTGTTGTTTCTCCTTCTCGGTGCCTTTCGGGGAACTTTTCTTGGTGGTCAGCGCTCGGCTAAAAGTCCTCTGCGCGATCCCCTTGAGTGCGATCTTGGGGCTGCTGGACGCGGGGCCTGCGGCCGAGAGCGCACGGCCGGCAGCCTCCATCTCCTCGCTCTCTTCAAAGCTGGGCAGGATCTCCAGCCGCTCGCAGCTCGTGTCCCGGGACCCTGGGCCCTCACCCGCCTTGGAGCCCCCTTTACTGTTGAAGAGTTTGAGCTTTTCCAGCATGGACTTCTGATTGTTGGGGGTGGGCTTGATGGCTTCCGGGGTGGGTCTGGGGGTCTCGGGCACAGGCTGCTTAACGGAGAGCATGGAGGACGTGGCACTGTGCTTCACACTGAGGGCCTTGCTACGCCAGGGCTTGGAGGCCGCCCCGGGCTGGGGGATGGCTGAGGAGGTGCTGCAGTTAGCGGGGCTCGAGCTGCTGCTGTCCACACCGGCAGGTGCATTGTCGCTCATTCCGGGCTGGGAGGAGGCTGGGCTTTCCAATGGTTCTGCAGAAATGGAGAAGAGAGGGAACTCTAAAATCACATTTGCAGACCCACGCTAGAGAAGGGGAGAGGAGCCACCTCCCCACCACGAAACAGTCCTCCCCAACCCAAATGCCATTACCACCCCATTACCCACTCTGTGGCTTACCTGTGGATACACTCTAATCCCTGGCTCAACTCTTTGCTATCTGTCCTGCACCTTTCATCCCCGTCCCATACTCTAGCAAGATTTGTTCAAATGCAAGCCATCGTTGCTATATACCCAGAGCACAATTTGGAATCTTAATCTAAGAAAACCCAAATAGACAAATCCCCACACCACCACCAACCATGACGCTCAGAGGCCCAAAGAGGCTAGAAATCTACTGTCTTGAATTACTGTATTCACAGTTTCTGGTCTCTGTTATGCAAAAGAGCTAATAAGAATTCTCCAATTTTAAGGAAACCATTTAGCAAAGACATTGAAATGAAATACTCCCAAGAGGAGAAACAAAGTGTCAGAATTATCCACACAAGTTGCAAAGTCCAATCAAAGCACATGTTGCTCCTTTACTTGAAAGGAGTTAACATGAGTCAGGCAGGACTTAGGGAGGAAAAGAAAGATATTTTCTGCTAAAAGTACAATCTGTGCACACAGCTCCACTTCAGTCAAGAAAACACACAGGTTATCTGAAAGTCAAGGCTTCCCTTTGGCGCACATGAGTGTTTCCCTGGCCTGGCTCTTTTCAACAGAAAAGCCTCAAAATAGTCCCTGATGAGAGCCAGAATTATGCTGTGAAGGGTGGGTTCCAAATGGGAGCTCTGCTTGCCACCTCGGCAGACCGGTGTCCCAGGAATGAAATGTCATTCCCCCTTCTCTGATAGATGCTCTGAAGGCACAGCTCTACCTCTTAAGTCAGGGCTGTTGTGGGAGAGAAGCTGACAGAGATGTATCATAGCTGGGACCAGCCTGTGCCCACTGTGCTATGCCCATCATGCCCTCACACCCAACAGAACATGGCACAGCAGTGCCCACAGACAGTGTCCCGGCTGCAATCAAAGTTGCATTACTTACGTAGCAGCGGCCACTTTCCCCTGCAATGATTCCCCAGCAAACACTCTCCAGCCAGAGGGATGGCCCTTCCAATTGTCACAAGTGTTTTCGGTTAAGCCGCTCATGTTTCTAATTAACTTTTGTCATCCACAACTGTTCGGTGCCCAGAAGCCTGCCGGGATTAACGGAAGCTTTTTCTCTTCTGTCTCCCTCCCTTGTTAATACCTCTGTTCCGCTGCCTTCTAGCAACAGGGTAAACTGTATATAGAGCGGCTTTTTATGATTTAAAAGTCAACGGCTGCTGCAGCCCAGAGAAGGCAGTCCCTGTGTGGGGCACCGGCACGGTGCTGGGAGCGCCTCACCGCAGACGAGCCGCTGCTCAGAAAGCCACAGCTCCGGGTGATCCAACGCAGACCTCCCAATGTTTTCAAACACATACATCTTCCTGACTTACTGGGGATTTGGCTACAGAGGGGAGGGTGCTTCACAACCCTCCCTTACAGAATGCACGGGGCATTGTTGGAACTCTTCCTGGGGAGTCAGAGACGGGTTTGGAAACAGGATCTGGCTTTTGGAACCCACCCACACTGCCTGACTTGCACAAGGTCTCCGCGGGCGTGGCCGCTGCGAGTCCAGGGTCTTCAGGGCACAGGACGCACAATGCCAGACACATTGTCAAGAGAGTGTCATTGCCCCGTGTCATAAGCCTGACATCTGTACTCAAGTTCCTTGACCCCATGACCTTTGGGACTGCACCAGAGTTACTTCTTTGTTTAAAAGCAATTTTAACAGAAGCCACTTAAATTATGAGCCATCTTTTGGGGAATACATTTTCTCCTAGCTTAGACATGCTGGGATGCCCATTTCTGGGACCTGCTGGAGGCACGCCAGCTTGATTCATGGCAACTCTGTGTGTGTAACAGGAGAACTCTGCTCCATGGGGTTTTAAATGGTTCTTTTTTGCAAGCAGATTACCAGGCCTTTCTTCCAAGGTGCTTCCAAAGACCTTTTTAATTAGAACCCAAGTGTGTCAACTCTTTTTTGCATCACTCAAACCACCTGAACAAACCAGCCCAGTGAAGTGAAAGGGAGAAGTACACACCACAAGTATATGCTCTGGCTGAAATAACGCTCATTACCATCTAATTGATCCCGACTCACAGAAGACAGGTAGAACTACCCCATGGGCTTTGCAAGGTGGTAAAGCTCAGCAGAAATTATGATGTTGTTGTGTGCTGTCGAGTCGGAACCGACCCATAACTAACCCTCTGGCAGGTTATCAAAGGCAGTAAATCAAATGGGAGGAGAATGTGCAGTCTTCTTCCCTGAAGCAGCTGGTGGATTTGAACCCACATACCTTGGGATTACAGAGCAGCTGCTGACCACTAGGCCACCAGAGCTCCTCTCAAGCAGCTGCTAGTGGGTTTGAACAGCCAAACTCTCAGTGAGCAGCTGGACCCTTAACTATAGTACCTCCAGGGTCCCTAGGGCTGAAGTGACAGTGGCTTTAATTCCCTGGTTCCACTTCTCACAGGGCAACAATTTCTCCCTTCACCAGACACAGACACTTCTGCGTTCCTGGAAGAGGTCATCTTGCAATACTCTGCTATGAGTTGGTTTCTTATTTGGTTCATGTGTAAACTCCTCAAACATACAGATCTCCCCACCCCATCCCCACATCCCAAATTCGGTCTCTTAACAGCCGTCAAAGCACAGGAAATACACAGTGAAGATTTTCTGATTTCTTGGTTGGATGCTTTGACATTTTGGGGTCACATGTATGGCAACAGAGACAACAGGATTTGTGATAATTCATTATGGGTAGAGTAAAATCTTTCTGCTTAAATGCAGGAAAAACCCAGGATCAGGGCTCAGAGCTTGAGAATTTCCACCTGGCAGTCAGCCCAGGCTCCCCTGGTTATGGACTCACAAGGACGTTTTAAGGCCACTCATTACAACTAAAGGGATTAGCACCTCAGGAAGCGTCTCAGCGTGCTCTCTAGGGAGACGTCTTCTAGAGGGCTGGTGGCACCAGGGCATCTGAGAATCGATCACCAAGATCTGGTGTCAGAACACAGCTCTATGTCCCTACAGCAGTGAGGGGCTTCAGGTCATGGGCTGGTTTTGTCCAGGACAACATGACTCAAAATCCCTCATTTCAAGGGTGTCCCCCAGTGACCTCAGATTGTGGCTGAGGTGGCTGTTTGGGACCCTATTCCTCCTTCTTTGGAAAACAGATGTCTCCAAGGTTGAAGCTCTTAGCATGACTCTTAACATGAGATGTTCCTCATCAGTCTCCTGAGAGAGCCACATTGTAGATGATGTGCAAGTGAGTAATGTGCTGGGCTGCGAACCAAAAGGTCAGCAGTTCAAACCTACCAGAGACTCCATGGGAGAAAGAGGGGAGTGCCTCTTCTCATAAAGACTGCAGCCTCATAAACTCAAGGGAAGATTGCTGCGGGCTGGAACTGATTCAATGGCCGTGGGCTTGGCTCGGTTTGGTGCAGGTTAACATGTAAGTCAAGTCTCACACTAATGTTGTGGTTCTAGGTGTGCCATTTTATCTCTTAGTCACAGTGACTGCAGAAGGAGGATGGGCTATTACTCTAAAGTCCTTCCAGCTCTGCCCCATCCAAGTGTCAGGGAGCCTCCACAAGGCCTAACAAGGCTGGGCTCCAGCCAATGCCTATCCCACTGGGCCCCAGAGCCCCCTCCACAAGGCCTAACAAGGCTGGGCTCCAGCCAATGCCTATCCCACTGGGCCCCAGAGCCCAGCTCTCACAAAGTCTTATCATCATTCTGTGCTGTAACATAGGGGGTGGTCTTTATCTTCAAATATGCCACAAAGCTCCCCTAAGATAATAATGTTTATGAGTAGATGGGTCAAGGTACAAGCAATCTTGGCAAAGCTGACTGGGAATTAAGAAATGGCATTCTGTTTGAAAACAAGCCTGGGGGAGAGAATGTAGGAGCTCCGGTGACGTAGCCACTGCTGAGCAAAAGACTGCATGCCTCTGCCAGTTCCAATCTACCAGCAGCTCTGCAGAAGATGGGCAATCCCTTCCTATTCAAATCGAAAGCCTTGGCAAGCCAACAAAGGTCACTGTGGATCAGGATTGACTCAGTGCAGTGGGTGTTTGGCTTCCCCGCCCAACTCTCCGCTCTTGTTTATTTTCTCATGGATATGTGAATCTTTGCGAGATCAAAAGAATCTAAGGAGAAAGGATAAATGAATATAAGAATGTTCAGAGCCAGGGAGCTCTGGTGGCCTAGTGGCAAGAAGTTGCGCTGCAATCCCAGGGACATGTTGTTCGAATCCACCAGATGCTCTGCTGGAGGAGGAGGGGCAATCTCCTCCTATACCAGTCAGATCTGATTTGACAGTGCTCAAAATTTAAATTAAAAAAAAAAGAAGAATGTTCAGAGCACTAGTATCTTTCAAGCAGTAGTATGTTGGCCCCTGAAATATATGAAATTATGTTGGACAGCCTGTGGGTAAAGGTGAATACTTGAATACTTTTATATATTATTTGTAGGAGGAGGATAACTAGCTCATATGTAAATACAAAATTTAAAGGATATAAAGTGTAGTACTTAACATTTAAATTCATTTACGGAAAATATTATATAAACACAGACGGTATAAAATAAAAGTTAGTGTAAGAATGAAACTGTTTAAACACTATTACATTAAATCCAGAAATACATATTTTATATTCAAGCTATTATTTTTGAAAAAGCACCATTAATCCAATCAGAACATCAAAATAAGGTCTCAACTCAAACTCCCTGCCAACCAATCCGTTCTGACTCACCGTCTCCCTCTACTGGGATGCTGAGGCTAATGCACCATAATGGGAGGAGACTGCTCATCTTTTCCCCTCAGAGCCACTGGTGGATTTGAACTGCCAGAAGTGCAGCCTTTGGGTCTGTAGCACAACTCACTACAGACTATGCCTGCAAAGTTCCCTCCACAAGGAATAACAGTTAAGACTAAATGGAAAATGGTAATTTTTTAAAGCTTTATTTATTTATGGATATTTGTTTAGGTCATAGGATTTGCTTGAGAATGACTGAATCTGGTAACATAATTTGTCCTGTTGTTGTTGTGTGCCACTGATGAGTCCAAGCCAACTCACAGCTGACCCTTCAGTGGGTTTCCGGAAGCTGCATATTGCAAGGGTGGAGATGTCCATTTTTTCCCCAGGAAGCAGTTGGTGAATCATACTATCTGCCCTTTGGGTTGGCTGTGAAACTCCCTACTCAAAAGGCCACAGGGCCCCCTTGACTTTATTTAATCAAAGATAATTTTAAAATAATAACAATAATAACAATGATGATAAGAATAATTTTCACACCTTTAACCACCACACAAAGTAAGAATTACATGTTACATCACAACTCAACAAACATCCACATATTTATATGTAAGACTTGGGGGAGAGGGACCCCAACCAGACATATTTTGGCTGTGTTATAAGCTCAAGCATAGTCTATTCTAGTTTATCTTCGGAGCTTCTGCATGGGGTAAATGGTTAATGTGCCCAGCAGCTAACTGAAATGTGGAGGTCTGAGTCTACTCTGACACACGTTGGAATAAAGGCCTGGTGAAAGCCTTCAGAAATCAACCACTGAAAACCTTCCGTAGCCCAGGCCTCCCTGACACACAGGAGGTCACCTTGAGTCAGAGGGCTATTTCACTACCATGGTGAAGTAGATTTCCCCCCCCAAAGGTAGATCACAACCCCCCTAAACAAATGTTATGACCTGCTAATGGGCTCTGGCCTGCAGTCTGACAGCTCAGTTCTGAAAATCCAGCTTACAAATTCTACTCAACACAAACGGACAAACCACCCCACCAGAAAAGAGGGAAAATCAGATAAGGGACTTATATTCAGAATTTATGAAATACTTGAGCACCACAACAAGATAAAGGTAAATAATCCAATAGAAAAATGGGCACAGGATATGAACAGGCACTTCACCGAAGACGAC
>NW_006399859.1:4139106-4145222 GCF_000299155.1 Elephantulus edwardii
AGATTAATCAGAACTGACTTTGACAAGCACTGTGGCAATTGGACAATTAAAACAGACATTCGGATGGCAGGGAAGAAGAACAAACTGGGGAGGAGGGTGGAGAGAATGGTGCTGCAATGAAGGAGTGAAAGCCCAGAATCCCTGTGAATGTTCATTGAAACTAATAAAATTTAATAATAATAATAATAAAAAAAAAGAAACTTACAGACAGGATGTCTTTGAGGAAAAAACAAAAACAAAAACAAAAAAACTTCTTATTTCTTTAAGGAAAAACAAAAAATATCTGGGGAGAGTGTTAGTCCTTAATCCTGTTGGGAGGAAACAAGTTTTGGTTTTTCTGGCACCCTGCCCTGACAGTAACCAAAATACTTTCTAAAAGAAAATACTGTCTACAGCAGATAAATAAGCATTTCTTCCTCTCCCTCTGCGAGGGTGAACACTAGCTCCAGCTCCCTTCTCTCCTCAGTTGTCAGTTAGGGAGACGTTGGTGGTCTGGTCCCAGTCCTGACCAACCCTCAGGAAAGCATCCAGGTCAGCTGATCCGAGTTCCTAACACGGCAACTGTGACTTGAAATCTGCCCTGGGGAGGATTCCAGCTTAAATCCCCTCCAAAATCTTCAGGGAACAGGCGTGGCAATTGAGCCTGGGAAAACACTTGCTATTTCCTTTAATTTGTCAAGGTGTCCATCTTGAACACTTAAATTTATTAGGATAATTGAAACCAGTTTGGATTCTTTTTTTCTTTCTTCTCCTTTGGAGGATATAGACTCACAGAGTAAGGAGATTGTTTTCAAAGTTCTCTGGGTCAATCTCTTTACAAGCCTGTTGGCCAGACCATTAAGGGGTAAGTGAACCTGACCTGATCTACTTAGTGGGTTTGCAAGACAACTTGAGTGGCCCCGAGAGTCCTTAGTATTTTGTAATTAATCTCTAACATTATGGGTATTGATTAAAAACAGTCTTAACTTCTTCTTGAAAAGGGTCAACAGGGGAAAACACAAGGGGGCATGAGAATAGCCAAGGCAAGTGAGCAGGAAAGTGGGCCAGGGGACCAAGGGATCTGGGCTTTGGTCAACCAATACACTCCCAAAACCTGACTGTGTCTACAATTCCACAACCAGTCATGGAGTTGATTCCTACTCATCGTGACCCCAAGTGTCAAGGTAGAAATGGCTCCGCAGAGCTTTCATCGGCTGACTTTTCAGTAGACTGATACCGAGGCTTTCCTTCTGAAGTGGCTCGGGGTAGATTCAAACAGACAACCTTTCAGTTTATAGACACTCCCTTAGGGTGGTCAATGAGGATGGTGATCTTGACAAATAAATATATATATATATATAATTTATTTTAAATATAATATAAATAATATACTATAAATATATTAAATCATATACATATAATACCAAATATATAATATTACCTGGTATTTTGATGGTTAGTGAATCACACGAAATTATGGTTAGTGGTGGTTAGTGAATCACATGAAATTATGTTGTCTTAAATATTACTTTATTTAGTATTATGTTATGCTAGAATTGTAATAGTAACTTGGGCTTCAAAGGGACAGAAATTAATTTCAAGAAACTAGAGCAGGTAAGCAGGCAATCCACTTGCCTCTCTCTTCAACTGCCCATCCACAAGTCTTTGTTCTAGGTATTCCCTTTGAATGGGATACCCCACTGGTCATCACATACAGACCCAGCCTGAGCTCCGAGCCATTTCCTTCACAACCTCTTGTAGGAAACCTTCCTGAATCCCCAAATCAGAAGTCACCTAATAGCCAGAGGAATGTGACTGGGCCAGGATAGGGCCCCTCAACACCTCTTATGTTACAATGAGCTTACAAATTGCACTTACCTCAGTTTACTTATAAGAATGTCATTCCTTTGAGGTCAGGATTTGTGGCTGATGCACTGACTAAAGCCTTATAAAAACAACAGTTTTGGGGAGGGGAGGATCAATCAACAAATAAAAACAAAGACCCCACACTGGATCTAACCATATGTCTCCAAGTTATAAAGTACATGTGACTTTCCCCTTTAGACTCATTATGCTGGCTGTTTCACTCATGCTAAGGGGACACAAATAACTTGAAAATCATGGTGAGGCTTAAAAAAAAATCATTAATCCCCCCTCCCAGTAAAGTTCACACATCAAATTAGTGTCTCATTTATTTAATAATTTCTACATAAATTTTCAGTTCTATTAGCTATATTTTTAATAATGTCTCACCATTTTTCTTCATTCTGTTCTTCTGGTTTGATTTCCAGTATTCTAGTCCTCTTTATGATCTCATTTTTCCTTTGTTATTTTATTTTATTATTTTGTGTGTGTGTGTGTGTGTGTACCATCAAATCGGATCTGACTAGTACAGGAGGAGATTGCCCCTCCTTACCCAGTGGAGCATCTGGTGGATCTGAACCACACACCTCTGGATTGCAGTGCAGCTTCTTGCCACTAGGCCACCAGAGCTCCCTTTCATTTTTCCTTTAGAGTAAGTAATGGTTAACCTTTAGGTTCCATAATGAAGCATCATATTCATGGATAATATCTTTAACTTTGTGTGCCAATCTACTATTTTGCTAAAAGGACCTTAGAGTTTGATTCAATGTTTTAAAGAGTATCCAACAGTCCTCTAGTCTTAACGGTCCAGGACACCTAGATTTTTTTAACAGTTTGAATTCTGCTCCACATTCTCCTCTTCTTCCAGCAAAATCTATCTATTAGATCCCTGAACAGAACAACTGGTCGTGGTTCACAGGCACCATCTAGTTTTTTTTGTCTCAGGTCAGATGATTCTGACATGTACAGACCATCAGCCCTGATAACTAAATTCTTCTCTGTGGCTTTGCGTTCCTTCTTTCTCTTTGCTCTTGATAAGTAGAAAGCCATAGCAACAGCGTAGATAGTTTTGGTGATACTTTTAAGGATTTTACTTTGTTCATCCTATATATTAAGGACTAGACTGTGCCTTCTACCTCAGAGATAGTTTGAGTCTAAACCCTTGCTCTGATTAACATAAACTAGTTGGAGAAAAATTTTGGGGGGTATTTTTGGCAGATGATACTAGCTAAATTAATAAAAATGATATCATTGTGTCCTCCCTTCAACAGCACATATACTAAAATCAGAACAACACAGAGATGATTAGTATGGCCCCTGAGCAAGGATGACACACAAATGTGTAAAGTATTTCATGTTTCTAAGGACCAGCGTGAAAAACGATGTATATGAACTTTGTAAGTAAACCAGTATAAAACACAAATTTAATTTTTTTAAGAAAGCAAAGCACTGTATGGTGAGTTCTAATCCCAATCTCTTCTAAATGACTTCATAGAAAAGAGACTGACAGGGAAACAGGGTGAAGACAGCACTGGAGGATCCATCTGCAAGCCGAGGACTGCCGGCGGCCACCAGAAACTAAGTGATAGACACAGGATAGTTCCTCTCTCAAAGTCTGAGGACAGCCAACATCCTGATTCTGTACCTCAAGCCTTCAGAACTAAAATAATAAAAAGCCTTGAAGTCAACTACTTTTTGGTCATCCTAGTAAACTAGGAAGCAATTTGGTGAAAATTTTGCTATTTCAGCTCACTTAAAATGTCATGTACAAATACTCTTGGGACAATGTGACCGAAAGTAAATGTGTAGCGTGTAAAAGTGTATTGTCCTGAAAGCATGAAACTCCCTCTAAGTCATGTGAACCTCGCAGGCCTGACTTTTTCACCCAAAAGAAAAGGAAGGGGGGGGGGAAAGGCCCTCAATTACAGGAGGACCTGCAGGCATGTTTCTTTTAAACTTAAGACAAGGTAATTCTTTTTCTTCAGGGACTTATTTCAGATAAAGCCAAGGAGAGCTTTGGGAAATGAGGTAATTTGTTTCTCTGCTGGTAGCTAAAAGGCAGTAAAGAAAATAAGGAAGAGCCATTTTCCTATACAGTTTTCAGTCTATTTCTTCCAAATAGTTTTTAATAAGTACTCAAAGTCAAATCTCCCTTAATGCCATTAAAGAACAGGCAAAGCAACACAAAGGTGAAATTGCTGGAAATATTTACTGTTCAGCTGGGCTTTTGTCTAACCTTGTAATAACATAAGTTTTAAAAAGAATAAATTGCTAAAATTTCTCTTTCTCTGCCTACCTCGCTCCTCCGCTCACTCTCTCTCCCTCTCACACAGCCATGCCCAAATTCTTTACATCAAAAGGTATCCTACACATATTTTTCAAGTTCTCCCACTCAGCTGGATGAGAGACAAATCATTTGAGTGCTGACATCTCAAGACAGGTACTTTTAAAAATAAAAAGCACTCTCATTATTTATCTTTCATTCTTTGAAGCCCTATTAAAAGACCTCCTTATTCTCCCTTGAATTTATAAGCTTAAAGTCCTAAGTAATATGTTACAGGAGAAAACTTCTGTTTTAATCAGTCAAGCCATTTCTCTGCCTTGTACCATATATGGCTATAAGAAAGTACAAAACTGGCCACAGAAAAATCTTTTCTCTTTTTCCAAGGGTGTATGAAATTTCACAAAGTGATTATAAACACTTTACAGGAGCAAAGCCCATTCTTGCAGGAGGTCATTATCCACAGCTAACAGTTCCTTGGCAGGGGAAACAGACTGTACACCATATCCTTCTAAGATAGTGTCTGTAAAGGAATTCTGTGTGGCCCCTCCTCTGATGTACCGGCCAATCTCCTTCTCTCAGAGCACAGGAGAGCATCCCAAACAGAAGGCTCTAAACCAGTACATATTCTAAAGACATTAAACAGTACAAACAGGAGGGAGCTCTGGTGGCCTAGTGCCAAGTAGCTGTGCTGCAATACTGAAGGCACAGTGTTCGAGGCCAGTAACTGCTCCACAGAAGGAGGATGGTCAATCTCCTCCCAAGAAGGGGCCCCATGGTCAAGCCTGGAAAATTCAGAACTAAATAGGATCCAAACAATTCTTGTCTTCAGGACTCTTTGGAACCTTTCATATGCTTATGTGCCCTTGGAATAGTCAAAAGAGGAATAATGGAATAGGGTGATTGCCAAAGGTATTTTTACCACCAAATTACTTTATGGGACAGCCTGTGATGAGATGCATCTTTGTAAACATCATCCTAACAAAGATGGGGGCAGGGAAAAGGGCATAAGTCAGATGAGTGGTTCAACATGTAATATCACAAACCAGGAAAGCCAGGAGAAGGAGCAGGAAGAAGGTGTCCAGCAGATGAAAATCCAGTGGTGAATGCAAAGCTGCCATGACATGCAGCGTGTGCGTCCTGGCCCTTCCTGTGTACCTTCCATTGTTGGTCAGTTAGTTTGGCTCTTAACAACCCTAAGGTCAGAGTCAAGTTGTCCCACTGTGTTTTCAAGGCTAGACTCTTTACAGAGCAGGCTGTCACACCTTTCTTAGGCCAAGCGGCTGGCAAGATTGAACTGCTGACCTTATGGTTAGCAGATGACCACTTCGATCAATGATCACCAGAGCCCCTGGAGGACATCAGGCTTGGTAAAGCAGAGGGTCGGTGAGAAAGAGGACCCTCTACAATGCAGACCAACACAATGGATACAACAATGGCCTTAGGCCCAGCAGTGAGGGGGAGGGTGGCACAAGACCATCTGCGATGTGTCTACAGTTCACAGGGTCATTATGGGTTAGAACCAAGCCAATGGCTCCTGACAACAACAGGACATGCTTGTGCCCTTTTTATCCAAAAGGGCCCCAAAAGACCAAAAATAAGCTGCTCCACTTAGTGAAATAACATTTAAAAGTCAACAGTGTAAGGTGGTGCACTAGAGGGGAAAAAATGCCAAAATGGCATGGTAAAAGAGACAGACTGAACAGCTGTATGCTAAAGACATCTATCATCAGCTACAACTGCTGGGCTTGAGTGTGACAGAGGCCATGAGGACGAGCCAGACAGGAGAAGGTTCAGATCTGTTGTTTTATCAGTGAGTTGCGGTTGACTCAACGGCACCCAACAATACCACCAGCAGCTACGCTCACTTTGACCCCCCAGTGGAACAGGGCTGCTATGGAAATAGACATGATCCTGGCAGGTACTAATACAGGAATGAAGCTGTGCTCAATTCAAAAGGGGGCTGAAGCTATTAGCATTTCTTTTCCTCCCT
>NW_006399859.1:4145322-4157246 GCF_000299155.1 Elephantulus edwardii
CTTCCTTCCTTCCTTCCTTCCTTCCTTCCTTCCTTCCTTCCTTCCTTCCTTCCTTCGTGTGTAAAGGCCTTTAATCCTGAGAAAGAGCAGGAAGAGTGACAGGATAGGACCAAACCTTCAGAGGACGGTGGTGAGCCAGCCACTCCAAAGACCCTAAAACCAGATCCAGTAACAGAATAAATCAATATATTTACATTTAGGCTTGCCCTGGAAGCCCAGGGGGTTGGGGGTTAGCTCCCCTCACCTCCTCCTTCAATTCCTGCCCCCTCCTCACCTCCTTTCACTCCCTTCCCTTCTCCCGCTACTCCTTCCCTCTCTAGTGTCATCTCTTTTCCTTCTTTTTATTTTTCCTCTTTTCTTTTTTCCTTCTCCTTCTCCCTCTACATTTACTCCTCTCAGCCCTCTCAGCTGTTTTTCCACCGTCCAGGCCCTCAGCCCCGCCTCCCTCAGCTTCCGCCTCAGGGCTCGGGGTGCGGGGGGGAGGCAGGTAGCAGCCCTCAGCCCAGCGAGCACTTGTTGCTGTTCTTCTTGTCACCAGTTTTCAGGTCAGTATTGGGGGTCTTGTTGCTGTTTCCTGATCTCCGGCCTGAGGACTTGAGCAAGATGTCCCAGGCCAGGGAGCTGAAGGCCTCATTCACATTTGTACTGGACTTTGCACTTGTCTCGAAAAATTTGATTCCATGCTCCCAAGCCAACCTGTCAGCCTGCTCCCTGAGCACCTTCCTCTTGGCCTCCATGTCACACTTGTTTCTCAACAGGAGGCATGCACCCCAGCCGAGGCGTTCTCTTTGAAGCTCTTCGTCCAGTTCTGAATATTCTCAAAGGATTTCTCATCTGTGATGTCATATACTAGAAAAATGCCCATGGATCCACAGTAATAGGAAGTTGTTATTGTCTTGAATCGCTCTTGACCAGCCGTGTCCCAGACTTCTTCCCCTCTTTGTCCACAGTGCGGATCTTGAAGTCAATTCCAATGGTGGGATGGTGGAATGGAATGGAATGGAATGGAATGGAATGGAATGGAATGGAATGGAATGGAATGGAATGGAATGGAATGCAATGCAATGGAATGGAATGCAATGGAATGCAATGGAATGGTAATGATGTAAGTGGTGCTGAAGTTGTCCTCTGCAAAACGAATGATCAGACACATCTTGCCCACCCCCGAGTCCCCAATCAGCAGCAACCTGAAGAGGTGATTGTAGGCTTTGGCCATAGAAGACACAGGGGAGCGGGGAAGGGCCTATCAGCTTTTCTTATGTCCTCTGCTCCATGTCTATCAGAACAGCTCTTTCTATAAGTAATACTTTACCTAAAAGGTTCTGTTTGACAAAAGAATTACAGGACCAAAAGAGTATTAATAATAATATTGTTGTTAAGTGCCACGGAGTTGACTTCAACTCATCATAACCTCATGAGACAGAACAAAACTGCCCCTCATGGATTTCTAAAATGTCATCTGGGAGCTCTTCTGGCTTAGTGGTGAGGAGCTGTGCTGCCAACACAAAGGCATGCAGTTCAAATCCACTAGCTCCTTCCTGGGGGAAAGATTGGCAATCTACTCCTGTGTGATCTACAGCTTCTGAAAACCCAGTAGAGGGTCAGCCATGAGTTGGTTCTGACTCAGTGGCACATAACACAACAACAACAACAGTCTTTACAGGAGAGAATTGCTGGGTCTTTATTCTAAGGAGCTGCTTGGTGAATTTGAACTGTCAACCACTTGAGTTGTAGACTAATAACTTATTTTTTCCACTTTGTTGTTGTTGTTATATGCATCAACTCATTAAGTCATTAAGTGACTATAACTCATGAAAAAAGACTGTGTCACTAGAGTGCCTTAATAATAATAATTAGTAACATTACATGTCAACTGTAACAGCATGTATGGTGCATACATTTTCTGATACCTTCTGTGCCAAATCTGTATTTATTTATCTAACAACACAGAGAGGAAAGTAATTATTTTTCCATCTTACAAAGGCAGAAATGGAGGCATAAACACTTAGTATGTGACACAAGCTCAAAGACAGTAGAGTCAGGTAACTTTATTTCCAAGTCCACATACATTAGCTACATACAATTCTGTTCTCTCTAACCTGGAAAAGGAACACTAAACTGGACTCGCCAAATCCACCTCTTCTCTGGGTGCAGGTCAGAGTACTTCCATCAAGACTTCTGTCAACAGCTTCCAGAGATTTTACAGCAAAGTTCTCCAACCTTTAACTCCTTCCCCGAGGAAACAGAGAAATTCTTCCCTCCAGGAGGTTCTTTTTAAAAATGGGCATGACAAGTAGTTTAGCAATCATTTAGAAATGGGGTTTTGTTCTTTAAGATTGAGAATGCTGCCAAATTTTCATCTTTCTGCTGTTATTTTTTCTGTCAATCAGAATCAGAAGCCAACAAAAGGACTGGCTTATTCTATTTCTCTGGGGGAACCATCACAGCCATGGAGAGCTGAATTAGACTATTATTCACTATCTGTGACTGCATTATCCAAACATGCAGGAAGAAAAGCAGTCATTTGTCCTGATTCTACCAGGTCTATAGACACTTGTATCAGGTAGATCAAATCATTTCAAGCTTCACGGATGTTACTGATCACACACAGCCCTTTCACACTTCTGAGCCTTTTCACCTGACAGTTGTCTTCTTAATGGAAAAACCGAATCCTTCTTTTGAAAAAAAAAACAAACTACACGGAAGTAGAAGATTCCCTTAGAGCCTGCTCAAGTGGCGTGCTCGCCCAGGGCAGGAAGCGACTTCCTCCAGGTGTCTCCTTTATGGAACAGACTAGCCCGAGACAGCTGGGGACAGACTGAGTAATCAAAACTAGATCACTCATCGAGGTCATTGCTAGGAACTCTTCTGCAAGACTTTTTAGAATCTGATCATCAGGATGAGGTGTGAGGAATGCTGAGGTCACTGTCTGCTTTTGTCCCATGCTGCTCTGACTATTTTAGAATTATGCAACTTTAGAGCTTGGTGGACAGTTCAAATCCTATTTAATAGCACAGTAATTTGGAGCTAGATACTTAGGCTACCTGATCCCTAGTTTATCCATAAATAAAAAAATCAATACTAGGAATGTCCATGTACTGAATGCCAGCTGTATGCACTGTACTAAGGGCCAGAAAGAATTTCATTTTATCAAATCTCATAACGATTAATTTCACGAATTTACAGAGGCATTTTCTGAAGTGGATCACTGCTCACTGAGGTTATTAACTCGTTCAAGGTCAGGGCTAGTCCACAGAGGAGTTAAGAACTGCACACCCAAAGTCCATGGTCTTAATCAACAAGCTCTACTAAATGAAATTGGTGAGCAAAGCTTCCCTCCTTGCTTGTGAGCATCAAATGCATAATGACGTGGAAGTTATCACCAGTGCACAAAGCTCTGCATTTAAGTTCTGTTTTACCTCCCCTTCCTAACATGTAAGGAGCCCTGTGCCTTAGTGCTGCCTATCATATGGGACTGCTAAACGAGACGTTGGAAGTTTAAGTTCACCAGCTGCTTCATGTGTCTTGTAAAGATACCCAACCTTACACAACAAGGTCCTTATGATCTGGAACCACTTTAAGGCCAATGTGTCTTCTTAATATTTGGCCTTTGTGGCCTAGTGAGTAAGGAGTTGTGCTGCCCACTTAAAGGCAGTGGTTCGAATCCATCAGCTGTTCCACAAGGAAGATGGGCAATCTCCTCCTGTGCTTTAAGTGCCTCTGAAAACCTGCTGGAGGGCCACCAGTGGGTCCGTTCTCAATCAATGGCAATGAGGCTCTTCTAGAAAACAAGGCAGGATGTGGGGGTGGAGGAAGGAGGAAACCGTGCAATAACGACTCTTTTGAAACAGAAAAGCAAACTGGGGAAGGAGGTAAGGAGAAAAATGTGCAACAATGAATGAATGGAAATTCAAGTTTTCCATAAACTTGCATTACGGTATTCATAAAAAATTAAAAAAAGAAAGAAAACAAGGTAGGACAAGGTCTCAATCTGTAGTTTACCCTGACAGTCCACAGACAGCATCTAACAATGAACTGACGTGTGATATTGTTAGTTGCTTTAGAGCCAGTTCTGAGTCAGGTTTACCCCAGAACAGAATAGTGTTGGCTCCTGGGCCAGCTCCTTAATTACTGGTGTAATTACCGGTGATGGAGTCCGTTGCAGGGGCCATTAAGTATTTTGAGTGTCATCCAGCAAAGGCAGCTCATTTTCTAGTACCGTCTCCCACAGAATTCTTTTTGTGATCCCTTGGATTTTTATTGGCCACTTTCTGGAGTAGATCATCAACCCCTTCTCTCTAGGCTGTCTTAGTGTGGAAGCTTTGCTGAGACTTGTCTACCACAGGCGGGGACCCTGCTGGTACAGGAACTGTCGGTGGCATGGCATACAGCGTCACAGCCAGACACAGGCCACTAAAATCTGACAAAGCAACAGACGGTAAGGTCAGGGGTACCAAACGTTAGTGGCATCACCTGCTTCTATAAGTAGAGACACTCAGAAGGCCCTCTGAGCTGGCTCTACAGGGGAAGACAGCAGTGACCCTCCTGAGCCCCTGTACATCAAAAGTACCTGGCTTGGGAGTGCCTTCTCTGTGACCCCACCCAGGCTGACTGCAGAGTTCTGGCAAGCTCCCCCTGGTCCCAGCCTGAGCCAGGCCTTGTACAAAGCAAGCTGTGGCCCTTTTGCTTGTCCAGCTCCCCAAGCCTGCTGGACAGAGCCCCACTAACACAAAGCTCTCAATGTTTAGGGGGATGACTCAGTCACTCCTGGCAACTTCAGCTTTGTTTCTGTAAGACTCAAAGGACTTGTCACATGAGTGACAGTGAACAAGGACTGAGGGCGCTTCTCACCCATATGCCAAGCCATGGGATATAATGTGGAAACTCAGCTTGCTCACAAACCAGTTTAGAGGTTTTAATTCAAACTCACACATGCCTAAGCATATTACAAGTTGTTCCAGGGGAGTTTTGTCATTTTGAATAATGATTTCTGGATGCACAGCAACTAGGGATATGACTGGGAAGAGAAGACAGTTGGCAATATCGCCTCATAATCCTAAACCAATCATAACATTTAATGTTTGCTCCCCACCCATCTTAACCTAGGCCTCAAACATTTTAAAAAATGCTTCTTTTGTTCTAGGTAGTTTTCCAAGGATTGGGGGAGGCAGCAATGAATATACGACCTATGACCACAACAAAGAGCTCTGGGAGCATGGTGGTAAAACATTCTACTGCTAACCAAAAGGTTAGCAGTTCAAATCCAACTTCTATTCAGTGGGAGAAAGATGTGAGCAGGCTGCTTCCTAAAGACGTAGCCTTAGCAATCCGACTCTGCCTTACAGGGTCACTAGGACTTGGGGTAACTTGAAGGCAGTGGCTTGGTTGGTTCTCAGAGTCCCAAATCTTAGTGGAGAGCGAGGCCACAAAAGCAGAAGCAACAAAAGAGTGAAAAGTTGTGAGAGAAATGTGTGTAATGGAGCTGTGAACCTTTGGCAAGTAAGGGTCATGGAAGTCATTCAAGCCATATTTTAATGCTCCCTGTAGGAAACCTTTTAAATGGAATTCTTTAAAATTATAAAAAGGAAGCAAAGTATCCAGATACATGCACTGGTAATGAAAATAAAACTCAGGAGAACAAAAGATATGGATTCTCCCATTGATTAGGATAAAGTTTGGTCGGCCAAATGTATTCATGATATGTGGGATGTGTCCAAAGATGAGAAGGTCAGAGCATATCCATCCACACAAGCTGGATGAAAAATGGGATGTACACCTCACCCAGAATGTTGTTTCTTCCCGGCTCACCCAGTGAGCGTATACCCGTCCTCAGTCAGATGCACGTAATGGATTTATTTCCACAATAAAGAATCCATACATGTCACCTCCCGAGGCTTGCTGGAAAATACTGGCATGAATACTTTTTCATTTTTTCCCAAATTTGGCCGAAAGGCCAGAAATAGCCCTGATGGTTCAAACAACAGTAAAATGGACTCTAGTCACTCTCAACTGTCAGTCCAAAGTCAATAGTTCAAGGTAAATGACAGAAACTTCATATCAGAAACCAAAATGTGTAATAACAACAGGAGAAAGAGTGACACAGAGCCAAAGGCAACTCCATCCTTCTGATGTGAGGCCTCATGGGCCCTGACGGTGCCATGGTTAAAGACCCAGCTGCTAACAGAAAGGTCAGTGGTTTGAATCTACCAGTGAGCGCTTCTGTGGGAAGAGACCTGGCCATCTGCTCTGGTAAAGATAAAGCTTAGCACGTGCTCGGGGGCTGTTCTGGGCTATCCTAAAGGGTCTGTTCTTTAGAGCTGTGACAGAATAAACTTTTATGTTTTGAGTCAACCCAGTAAGTGGCAATTTGTTATAGCATCCCAGGAAACTAATATAGTCAGTTAACACCAGAAATAAAATCCTTTATGTTTTATATGTATTGATCAGCATTCCCCAGCCCCAGCCCCCACCTGATCCCTTGAGCACGTTATTCCATTTCCCCTCCATAATAAAACTTGATCTAATTGAAAAATCTATGTGATGCTTTAGACTGCATTACAGACATCAATATCCATTACTGAAAATCACAGATAGAGCTTCAGATATTATTTAGAATTAGGATAATTTGTCTCCCAGTTAAATACTAGAAGTTACTGCCTTTGGGGTTATACATGGAAAGTTTCAGCTTGCTGTCCAATCATTTGCCCTTTTTGGTTGTAATCACCAGTATCAGTTAAGATTTATTGAGCATATCTTGTGTACAGGCACTGTGATAAATAAGTACACTGCCTAGTTTATTCCTCACCCTTACCCTGTGAAGTGGAAAGTTCTGTTTACCCATTGTAGAGATGAGGAAACTCAGTCTAAGATAATGCTTTTTGCCTCTAGCAAAATTCCAGTGTGTCTAGCTCCAGTGTCTGAACTTGTTCTCTTATTCTCTCATTAATTTATTCATGTTAATGACAAATATTATTTAAAGTATAACAAGTTTCATATCTGATAAAGAACAGACTAGACAGTAGGACTATACAGTAATAGATTACTCACAATGGCTTTCTAGACATTGGCTTTGACTTTCACCATATGGCAGGGCAGGACTAGGCAAATATTAGGTATTTGGGTCCCACCAAGTGACTGGATAACTTGCTATTATAGTAAAGAATATCTTTATTTTTGGGGTATCTTTTTGGGTGGGAGTTTGCAAATAAGATGTTGTATACTGTTAACATGGGGATGATCGGCATTGCCATCCCACCAGGTTTAAACTGATCAAGCTCAGGAACAGAAGATGGGAAGCTCACTACCATCAAGAATGAAGAAACTGAACGGAACGTCTCTTGGGCCCAGCGTGCCCCACATAGGATGGAGTGATACGGAGCCCGGCAGCATCCACAGCAGCAGCACTGGTGGCAGTCAACGTGCACAGCACCAGAGACCCGTGTGACACGCAGCCGCACTAGGGCCGCTGACTTACAGGGCTGGAGCCAATGCCTTCAGCGCTCAGCTAATGGGTGTTTCAAGTAACAGATTAATTGAAGAAACTAACACATTGAAATTCACTTGACTACAATTTCTCCCTTCTCATTAACAGTATAGTTGGTGTTTTTTCTTTTTCTTTTATGGAAGTCATAAAACTTCTAATGGGAAGATTCTCCTGATGTCTCACTGAAAACTGAACCACTCAAGGTGAACTGCAGGATCAATTTTATTCACTGAAAAAAAATTGAGCAGCTAATATGATGCTGAAAAGACTCCAGTGCTACTCAATCAATTTTGACTCACACAATGTAGGAGAAAGTAGAACTGTCCTATCGGGCTTTGAAAGCTATTAATCTTTATGTGAGCAGACTGTCACATATTTCTTCCATGGAGCAGCAGGGTTCAAACTGCCAAGCGTTCAGTCGGCAGCCAACTGCTCAACCACTGAGCGAGCAAGAATCCTTACGCTTTCATTGTTGTTAGTTGTGTGCCTTTGTGTCAGAGTCAACCCACAGCTGGCCCTCCAGCAGGTTTTCAGAGGCAGTTAATCGCACAAGAGAAGACTGCCCATCCTTCTTGCGTATGCTATCAACAACAACAACAATGAACCCAAGCCCACAGCCATCAAGCCATGTCCACGTCATAGTGACCGTCCACTGGGTTTCTGGGCCTGTAAGTCTTTACTAACGGAGACGGCCCATTCTTCTCTCTCAGAGCAGCTGCTAGACTTGAACTGTCAACCTTTTTGTTAGTAGCACAACCTATACGCCACCACAGTTCCTTGGGCTAACACAGTCTGTTAAAAAAGAATGACAATTTGGCAACACTTGAACGTAAGGTTTATTCTGAGCAGCTATTCCAAACGTACATGGTGCTGTTTATGGAGCTGAGTACAGCTCAGAGAGACCCTATGGACAACAGATCGGAATCCTGTCTAACCCTGCACCAACCTCATCCTTTCTGACATAGGCGAGCATCATTGTTGCATTTACTGTGTCAGTCATCTCACTGAGGTTCTTTCTGTCTTTCGCTGACTCTCCACCTTTCCACACATGATGTCCCTTTCCAAGGAATAGTTTCTACTTAATAACATTTTCAAAGTACGTGAGGCAAAACTTTGTCATCTTGTCTCCGAAGAGCGTTCTGGTTACACTTTCTCCAAGATATATCTCTTTTTGTCTTTTGGCAGTCCATGGGATGTATAGAACTCTTCTCTAACAATGGTCCAAAGGCATAGATGATTCTTCTTTTGTCATCCTTATTCATTGTCCAGCTCACAGATGCATAGCAATTGATTAAAAAGATCATGGCCTGAGTCAGGCTTCAAACGGGCATCACTGCTCCTTAGTAATCTGGAGAGGTGCCTGACTGCAGACTTTGGGAGAAAATGCACATAGGGAAACAACAAGTAGCTTAAAGCAGCAAGGCACAATGAAGCATAAACAGAAGGTTCGAAATGCAAATGTACTGCTGTCAGAAGAAACTCGTAGCTGAGCCCTTGTTTTTGGCTTTGACAAGACAAGGTTTTATTCAGCGTTGTTTGCTTTGGGGAGCCCTTGTGGCCTAGTCCGTAGAAAGTTGTACTGCTAAGTCAAGGCCTTGCCTCTCTGGTGGTTCAAAACCTCTGCAGGACAAATATGGGCAATCTCCCATGGGATATGCTGTTGTAGTTGTTGTTTTGTTATTGTTGTTATTGACTGTCTTCTAGTTGAGCACAACTCATAGCGACCCTATGAACAAAAGGCCTGAAGCCCCTCTACAATTATCAACATTTATCAAAGTTCATAGAGTTTCCAGAGGCATGTTGTTTAGGAAGTAGATGCCACTATAGTTCCCTAAGCATCTGCTGGAGAGTCAGAGTTGTTCCAGCTCCATGGCAATTCCTCTTGGGGCTTAGTTATGTTCGGTGCTGGAGCCTATGCAATCATACCCACAGGAGGGCAGGGAAAGCAGAGGGATAGGAAGGTGCAGCAGTGGTCACCACCTATCAAGTGTTCATATATGGCTGAGGGACACTGAAGCTGAAAGCACCCAGTGAGGGAGCTGACTGCCCAAAGGTCACCTTAGGAATGAAGAACCTTCCTTCCTTCTTTTCTGTCCATCTGCTTCATACACTCAGGAAAAACCACTGCACTGACTTCCATTCTCTCAGGGAAGCCGCCGCACCAACCTGGCTTGCAGCTCGGCACGGCACATGAAGGCAACAACCATTTACACATCTTACTAGCTTACAGTCTGAAGACTTTCTGACTCTCTGTCTCCATGAAAGAAACAGTGCCAAGGTTTGGTGGGAGCTTAAGAAAGCCAGCCAGAGACCCAAGAGACAGGAAGAGAACTCCAACAGGATGGCCAGCATCAGAGGACTGAATGGAGGACCCTCCCCAAAGGGCATGTCCAAGTGCATGGATGGAAGCACTGGCTAACGTGATATTCCTGACTGGGGCGGATCTCTCACGCCTGAAATCGTCAGCAGGAAACAAGAAAGACAGATGGGGGAGGCCTTTTAATGTCCTTATTAAATCACCAAACACAAATATACAGAATGTACTGGGCAATGCATCCCTCTCACTGAAAAGAAGATGGAATTGGGCATCCTAAATGATTTCAGGCCTGGTTATGTTACAACCAACAGGGCAGGCTGATTCAAACCTGCTGTTAATACAAGTACAGGGAAGAAAAATGCCAACTATTCGGCAGCTGTCTAGCCGGAATCCTGGAGGAGCTGCTTTCCTGACGATGCTGATGCTCAGAAACAAGCGGAGCTGCCCGAGCAGGACTTAAACCAAATAAACCTGCAGGATATCAGTTCGGGGGAGAGCCCTAAAATAGCAGCCAGGAATGCATGGCTTGCCTTGGACAACTTAGATTACACCCCCTGCCCTTGCCTTTGGTAAAACTGTGCACTAGAAGTCCATGTTTAATCTGGTCTCCTCCAAGTTGCCGATACATTTTCAGCTCATAGGAGACTGTCAGCAAGCAAACGTGCTGGGGAAGCAGAATGCTCTACTGGGGCTGGAGTGGAGAAGGGTACAGAGTTCAGAGTCTAGGGCCCTGGGGCCGAGAAGATACATGTCTGTAGGGACATTTGCCCAGGAATGAGGGATTAATTCCAGTGAAAATAATGGAGTGATTGTCATGTAGGTGAAGCCCTTGAAACAAACCGTTAAAAGGTGCATCTATTCATTTAAACCCAAACCCTAGTCACTGTTTAATTGGTTCTCACCCAGGCAGAACTGTGCTCTGGATTTCAATGGCTGCTTTTTCAGGCCTTTCTTCCAAGGAGTCTCTGGGTGGATTTTTAACTTTCCACCTTTCAGCTGGCAGTCAAGCCTATGAACTGCTCTCACTGCCTACGCCGGTGAGTGTCTGTATTATGCCAGGTGCCACAGACACCAAGATGCACAATGACCAGCCTCACAGGACAGAGGAGCTTAATATTCAAAATAGAGCTCTTCAGTCCTTTTCCCATTTCATTTATTTAAGATGCTAGTGACCAGCAGCACAGACATTAAAGTCCACGTGTTTAAGTGGAGTGTAAACATTTGCTCAAATCTGTGGGTGTTTGAAAACAGAGTGGCTTTTTTTTAAGAGATAGGGAAATGCATAATAATCACATTTTCCTGGCACTTATTCTGTACACAGAGGGGCAAAAAAAATGTCTTAGAATCCAGATGTAAATTCCATTTTCTTTCTTCTTTTTTTTTCTTTTGCCAAACATTAGCCCTGGCTTATCTTGTGTGTGACAGTTCACTAATCTTTATTTAATGCGATAAAGTTAAAGAATTTTCAATAAACAGCAATTTCGATAAAATGTCAGGATGTAAGCATCAAAAGAAGTTACTCATTGGAAGTCTAACCAAGTCAAGTTCAATGATGAGATCCCTACGATCCATTATCCTTATCCGGCGGAATCACCACGGTAGCTGTGGAAGTAATCAGACGTTATTATCGCTGTGCTAACAAAAGCAGAGCTAGATGCCTTGGGCTAAGAGACACCGAAAGTGGCCCAGGATTTCATCACCACAGAGCTCTGTCAATTTTCTCATGTCCACAGACCAACCTTTCACCGCAAGGTGGTATGGTCTCCCGTTTACTGGAAGCCGACCAGGTAAATAAAGCTCCCTAGGCAGGGCCTTCAAAGTGTCTCTACCACCTCTGCTGTTCTGTCCCCAGGCTGGGCAACTTTTTATTCTATGTCCTATGTCCTGACTGATTTATGTGGGCAAACAGGTCACTCACAGATCAAGATCAATTTGGGATTAACTATGCTGGAGAAGAGTAATGAACATACCATGGACTGCCAAGAGAATAAAATAGGTCTATCATGGAGAAGGTGAAACCAGGCTGCTCCTTGGAGGCAAGGATTTGGAAACTCTGTCTCACATACTTTGGACATGTTGTCAGGAGGGGTCATTTCTTTTTTTTAATTTTTTTCTTTTTATTAT
>NW_006399859.1:4157796-4205877 GCF_000299155.1 Elephantulus edwardii
CAGGTCAGGAGGGGTCATTTCTTACAGAAGGAAATCACGCCTGGAAGTGTGGAGGGTCAGTGCAGGAGACAAGGATCCTAGATTCAATGGATTGACACAAGTGACTGTGGAAATGGGATCAAGTGTATCAGAGGTGGCGTAAGGCTGGCTCAGGACAGGGCAAGTTTCAGAACCATTGTTCACAGGATGTCTGTGAGTCATAGTTGATTGGCTGGCACCTCACAACAACAGCAAGATTCCCAGAGTGAAGTTACCAGACATAACTCTAAATAGGCTCAGGGGAGGGAAGGGGTGGGTGGGAGGGAGAAAGATGTGAAACAGCAAATTAATTTAAAACAATTAAAAAAAACCCATCAAATACAATTTTGGGGTTTTTCAAATTCATTTTAATGAAAGTTTACAGAGTCTTTGGATTTCCATTCATTCATTGCTGCACTTTTCTCCCTGCCCACCCCTCCCCCTCAGTTTGCTCTTCTCTTTGAAAAGTAAAAGAAAATTTCCTTCATTGGTATGCAATCCCTCCCCCGCCCCCAGTCCACTCCACTATACAGCCTTCATTGTGGACTCCTGTCATGACAATAATACCTAATCATACATCCCTTTTAAATAGGTCTCTCCCTCATCTGTTTCGGTATCAGTATACATAATTAACCCATCTTTCTCAGTCTCCACCCCAACCCCAATGTCAGTCCCATTTTACAACAGTGGCATTATGCAGTATTTGTCCTTTTATGACTGAGATATTTCACTCAGCATAAAGTTCAGGACATCTGAATTCTCATTCCATTTTAGTCACTGTCTTTTAAATTCTTTTGACAAGGGTGTATAGAACATATTAAGAATGTTCCTTAATTTAATTGGGGAAAACTGAGTAAGTCATTTTACCTGCTTCAGACAGATGGATGAAGGGTTGGGGACACCCCTCTCGCCAACTTTAGAATCACACAGATCCTAGTTTAAGTCTTAATGCTAGTCCTTGCTTGCTGAATGATGTGGCAGGTTATTTAATGACTCTGAGACTCACTCAGTTTCCTTATCTACAAGTTGGGGGTTATGTTACTGATCCCTCCAGTTGAGGGCGTGATGAATAAAATGAGACTACGTATGCAATAGGGAGCTCAGGTGGCGTAGTGCAGAGCGTACAGTACTGCTAACCCAAAGGTCACACCTCTTGGTAGTTCCAATCCATGAGTGGCTTCAAGGGAACAAGACGGGCAATCTCTTCCTTTTTGGTTTACAGCCATGAAAACCCAACAGAGGGTCAGCTGTGAGTTGAATGTGAATTGACAGCAGCAAGTGTGCAATAAGAAGTCATGGGGGTGCAGTACGTAATGCGTTCTGCGGCCAACCAGAGGTCAGTGGTTTGAATCCACCAGTTGCTGCAAAGGAGAAAGATGGGCAGTTCCCTCCTGTTAAGATGCATAGCCTTGAAATCCCAATGGAGGGCCACTATGAATCAGGACTAACTCCACAGTGGTGGGTTGAGTTTGGTTTCTGGGAGGAAAATATATGCAAAGTAGCTAAAACATCTCCAGGCACTGAGAATATGAACCTAAAGGTTGAGAGTTTGCAATCACCCAGAAGCACCACAGAAGAAAGACCATATGACCTTCTTCCATAAAGATTGTTGTTCATTGATTCACAGCTGATGACCCCTCTCCTTATCACATATGGAGGCACCACGAGTCAGAATTGACTCAATAATAATGCGCTTGGGCTTCTCCTTTATGATAATCATCATCATTACCATTTATGGTTATTTTTGGACATCCACTCACATAGAAAGTGCAGACCCTAAAGTTACAGTCCTGACTTTTATAGTAACTGTCTCTTGATGCACATATAAAACTTTATAATAATTATGACGTGAAATTGGGAAGAACCAGGAGCCATAGAAATTAGAATGAATTTCTCAGACATTACTGACTTGCAAACCTGTAGAGAGGACACTGTTACAAGGAAGTCCATCTGAAAAGTGTGCAAAGAAAAAGACTGACTCAAGTCTGCTTCCAAAGAAATGTGCTTCCCAGAGAGATTCTACAGGACCCTCCAGCCACAAACCACAAAAACCCAGGAACTATTTTACAACCAGGAGTCTCCTCCTGCTGGGAATCTTCACTCTCAAAGAGCATAGAAATCTGTTTCTCAGCACTGGATTGATTAGCTGACATCTGAAAGTTACAATCTGTTTTTATCTGGATCAAAGACAAATAGATAAATGCCTCTGCCATTACTTAAAATTCCTAAACAAGCAAAGCACCAAAGGCTCTCTCACTCTCCTCTCTGTGGTTCCAGAGTATGGACAGAGCAGGGTGGGTGAAAAATTGGTTTCCCAACTACTCACTACCTTGCAGAAGATGTGGGGGTGGTGCAGGAACTGAGGCTCCCAGAAGAAGGGTGTGCATCCTGCATCTCTGGGGCCTTCCATCTGAACTGAATTAAAGTTAACTAGATACAGGGAAAAGAGTATCAGACATGCCTTTTCTACCAACTCTTGAGGAAAAGTTCTTCAATTCCCACACCCCGCAGCCTGATCCCTGGGCCGCATAGCCCTTGGTCCATGCAGGTAAGATAGGATAGCTGGTGGCATATCTCATACCAAAGGGCTGGGTCTGGCATGCCTTTGGATGCAGGATACAATGGAGACTTCAGAAGAACCACTTGGATGGAAGTAACAGAAAGGCTTCAAAGACAAGGCCCTTATTTTACTAAGGGGAAACTGAGGCCAGAGTCAGGGCAGGGGTGGGGGAAGCTACTGGAACACAACTGGTGGGAACACAACTGGAAAGGTGCAGATGTGGAGTCTCTACCTGAAAAGGGTGTGATGTGAATAGGAAGGCATTTTTAAAGTGTTCAGATTCTCTGGAGTCCTCAGGAGGTACAAATGGCTAATATAGTCAGAGTCTAGCAGAAAAATTGGTAGTTTGAGTCCACTGAAAGGCACCCTGGGGAAAAGCCCCATTGATCCACTTCCAAAAAAGCAGCCATTGGAAAGGCTATAAGCACATATGGGCTCAACATGCGTTCAAACACACTTGATGACAACCTTTTTAAAGAAATCACTCATTTCAAGTATATGATTCTTTAAAAAATAAAATCTATTATCCACCAGCATCTCCAAGGGGGAACGATGGGCGCTCTCTTCCTGAGCAAGAGTATAAAATGCCACATGAGGGTCAGCTAGGAACCAGGTTCTGACTTAACAGCAGTGAGTGTGAAGTTTTAATTTTTTACATGATTCAGTGATCATTATATCATTAGTAGAATATTCAAAGAGTTGCACACTTATCACCACATTCTAATTTTAAAACAGTTCCATCACACCAAAAAGAAAGCATCTATTTATACGCATACCTTTCATTTCTCTTCATAAACCTTCATGCGCCAGCCCTAGACAACCACCTTGCCACTTGCTGCTTTTATAGATTGGCTGACTCTGTACATTTCAATATAAATAGAAACATGCAATAGTTGATCTTCGGCAACTGGAAGTTACTTTAAAAAAAAAATTTCTTTCCTACTGGTTTGCTTACAAAGATCGTATATGAAAACTGTTTTTAGTAGCAACTTTCCAATCCCTCACTTAACTATTCAGACCTACCTGGTTCAATACTGTGGACTGTAGTCACTCATGGCCACTTAAATGAATTAATTACAAGTTAGTGTATGAAAAAGTCAGTTCCTCAGTCCCACTAGCCACATTTCAAGTGCGCCATGGCCCCATGTTGCTCCTGGCTACTGTACTGGACAGCGTTGATACAGATGCCGTCATCCTAGGAAGCTTTACTTAACGCAGGCCCAGAGGACACAGAGGCATCTGGTGATTCAATACAGGCAGGCATGCTCTCTGGAAAACGTCTGCCCCACCTGGTGTTGGGAATTACCTACAGCAGATGGAGAAGGAGGAAAAGAAAGAGCCCAAGGGGAGAGGAGGGAGGGAGTCCTCCCTCCACTCTGTCCACCCCCCACCTCAGCCTTACTCCCAGCACCCCTGTCGGCTCACCCCACCCCTAGATGGCAAAGCTCTCCTTTCAGATGCCAAAGCTTTTGGAGGCACTTCAAGGAACCCAACCTCTACCTCCACTGTCCAATGAGTTCTGTAGCATTTCAGAAGGTGATCCTTTAAGAGCCTCCTTACTGAGAGGGAATATTTCTGACCCGTTTCTGGCCAGCTGTGGCCCCCTGAGTTGTCAGCAATAACGATGATCAGCACCCCAAAGCCAAAGCTGTGGCACCTGGGACCCTTGAACAGAAGGGGGCTAGGAAAATTGTTACATTAGGTCAGCACCTCACTCCTTCCCTGGGTGATTCAACTACAAAGACATTGTTCAACTACAATGTTTTTCCTCTAATCTGTCCCATGATCTGATCGCCACTCCTGGGAGTGGGCAGGAGGTTACTTCAAATTGTCTGGATGCATTAAGATGCTCAGAGAGCCCAGAATGAGGATGACGGAAGAAACAAAACAAAAAAGAAAGATTGTGTTTCGGGGGGGGGGGGAATTCCTTATTAATCAGAGCTCTTTATCCCAAAATATGATGGAAAAACCATCAATGGCCTTGTAAAATTGTTTTAGAGGAATGTAAGATTTGGCTATTTCTTTTGTTATAAAAATTTAAGGCTGTATCTTCTTTCTTCTACTGTAGAAACCAATAAACCAACTTATAAAAGAGGGTGATAACTTAACAAGGGCTTCTCTCAGTAAGTCTGCTTATCTAAATCAATACTTAGGTCTCAAATTACCAGTCCTCCAATGAGTACAGGAATTTCAAGAATCAATAAACTATATTTCTAAGATACCAGAAGCCAGTGATAACCAGGTAAATATTTGCCTATGATAGGCATTTATTTGCTACAAACTGTTTTTGTGATAAGAGTCATCCTTTATCTAGGTTAATGAGTCCCTTGGTTATAACAAACACACCAAATCATGGATTATCCAAGAAAGATGTGCATAAACCAGAAGAGGGGGCTACCAGGGTGCTTTAGGCTTTACATCTGTGGTCACAGACAAGAATGGAGACCTCGCTCTCTCTGGTTCTCACTCAGTTCAGCAGCTACAGTTAGCGTGGTTATTAATGGTATTTCTAACTCTACGTACATCCATGAACATACTCACTGAGTAAATCTTCTTCACAGAATTGAGAGTTCCCCTCCCCTAAGCCCTTTCATTTTATATGTCCATCATAATAATTTAATCAAGGTGAACTACTCTCATTTCTATTTTAGAGTTGAGGGAATTGAAGCAGTAGTAAAAGATCAAGCACAGAAATTAATGGAGCTGCTGAGACCAGATCTCTGGGTCCCGAAGGCAAGTCTTGCATTCAGTCACCTGTCATCTTCTGACAACATTGGTGAACTGATATGGAAAAGGGAGTGTGAAAGTAGGGGAGGAGCACAAGTGCAAACCAAGGATTTCAGAGCCTTGAGAATGGGCATCAGTATAGCCAGCTCACACTGTGGCCAACTTTGAGATGAATGGGAACCTAGAACACTTGATTGTGCTTATGAGAAACCTATACTTGGATCAAGAGACAGTCTGAACAGAGCAAGGAAACAGTGCATGGTTCAAAATCGGGAAGGATGTACACCAGCCATGTGTCTTATCGCCACACCTTTTCAATCTATATGCAGAACAGAGCATCCAGGAGGCTGGGCTCTTTGAGGAGAAATGGGGCACCAGGATTGGAGGAAGATTGATCAACAATCTGTGTTATACAGATGACATAACCCTGCTTGCTGAAACTGTGAGGAGGACCTGAAGCGCTTGCTGCAGAAGGTCAAAGACTAGCCTTCAAGATGGATTGAAGCTCAACATCAAGAAAACAAAGATTCTCACTATTGGACCTATCAGAAGGATCATGATAAATGATGAAAAGATGGAGGTTATTAACAGCTTCAGTTTGCTGGCTCCACAATCAACACTCTTGGTTCCAGCTGCCAGGATATTAAAAGACGAATTGCATTGAGAAGGGCTGTTATCAGGGACCTCTCCAAAGTATTGAAGAGCAACGATGCCATTCTGGAGACTAAGGTGTGCCTGATCCAGGCCAGAGACTTTGCAATTACTTGCTATGCATCAGAAAGCTGGACAATGACAAGGTATGAAAGAAAGAGAATTGATGCCTTTGAGTTGTGGTGCTGGAGAAGAGTATTTAATATACCATGGACTGCTCAGAGAACAAACAGGCTTATTCTAGAGAGGGTGAAACCAGGCTGCTCCTTGAAGATAAGGATTATGAAGCTTCATCTGACATACTTTGACATGTTGCAAGGAGGGACCAGTCCTTGGAGAGGGACATCATGCTGGGGAGGGTGGAGGGACTGCACAAGAGAGGAAGACCCTTGATGAGATGAATTGATTCAGTGACTAGGGTAATGGAGGTAGGTGACTCAGTGACAATAAGGCTGACAACACAGGGTTTAGGGCTGTTGTACATAGGGTCACTATGAGTCACAAGTGACTCGACGGCACATAACAATAACAATTCCTAACAAGATGGATTAGCACAGAGACTTTTATAATGGGCTTGACCATGTCAGATATCATGAGGATAGTACAAGATATGGCCAAGTTCAGATCTGTTGTCCATGGGGTTGTTATGAGTCACAGTCAAGTTGACAGCACCTAACACAGGACCAGTGGTGACTCAGTGGTAAGGGCTAACTCAAAGGCACACACTTCAAATTCACAAGCTGCTCAATTGATGAAGGATGGACAATCTCTCCCAGCGTAACTTACTGCCTCTGAAAACCCACTGGAGGGTCAGCTATGAATTGATTCCGATTTGATGATATATAACAAAACCATTTCCCAAACCTGTAGTTTCTATCTTCTTACCTTGGCCAAGTTGGACCTCATAAAGCAAGGTGTGGTGCTTGCCCACTCACGGGGTTGCTTGGCATTTAGACCTCAGAGTCAATGAGAGGTAGCGTTTTGTTGGACTGGGGCAACCAAGGATACTTCAGACCTTCTCCCCTCAAAGAGTTCTCAGAGTTACACACTCCCAGGGAGGAAAAAGCAAGTTCATTCCAACAAATACACTTGTGCTCTAAGTATCCTCATTTTCGTGCACCTGATATAAAAGAAGACCATTGACCTGACAAGTAAAATCAATCCATCAGTACATCTTTATTGAATTTGACTCATTCCTAGAGTAGAATGACTGCCAAATCAGCATCTCCAAGTCTCCGCCCTACCCTCCCTTCCCATATCATGTGTGACCCTGAAGCCCGTGCCTCAACAGATGCCGTCTGTTTCTCAGCCTCATGAACCTGTACAGGCCCTGTGACTTGCTTTGCCCAACATAGTGAAGCAGAAGAGAAGTGAGGTGCCTTTTCAAAGTCCAGCCCTAGAGGGGCCTCACATATTCAACTCTGTCTTGAAAGCTACCCACTAGCATAAATGATGAAATGATAAATATTGCTTGAAAACATTCATTTTAGGAACTGGAGATACAGGGGGGAGCCGTGGTGGCTATGCCTTACATGTTGTACTACAAACTGAAAGGTCAAGAGCTCAAGCCCACCGGCTGCTCTGTAGCAGAAACCCGGGCAGTCACCTCCCATAAAGATCCACTGACTCAGAATCCTGATGGAGGGCCACTGTGAGTTGGAATCGACTTGACTGATGACAGAGGATTTGGAGTGAGTTGGAGATCTAGTAGAAGACATGATGGCGCCAGGGTTAAAGTGTTCAGTTGAAAAGTGGAATGATCAGCAGTTGCCCCACAGGGGAAAGATGGCACAATCTGCTTCCATAAAGAGCCACCACCTTGGACACCCACGGAGGCAGTCCCAGTGTCCTCCTGGGTCACTGTGAAGTGGAGCTGACCTGTGGTCAGTTTAAGTTTGATTTTCAGAGAGAGATAACAGGGGTCAGCAGTCTGCTTCCTCAAAGCTACCCAAACTGGAGAAACCAGGAAAAGCTACGGTCTCATATGCTTCACTATCATGTACTGTTTCCTAGACAGTAACACGTCTGCAGAAGCTTTGGGGGAAATGATCACTATTTATGATTGCTGCTGTTAGGTGCCATCGCATCACCTATGACTCAGAATGACACCAAAAGCGTCCACCCTGAACCCTGTCCTATCCTGCTCCTTCCTCAGGACCTCTGTCTGAGATGATGGAGCACATTGTTACGGTCACCATGGGCCCATTTTCTTAACAGTCTTCCCTGTTTTAGCTCATCCTCCACCTTTCCAGCCATGGTGTCTTTTTCCAATGAATGTGCCCCTCTGACAACATACCTAAAGTATATGAGAAGACATTTCACCATCCTTGCCTCTAAGGAGCAGTCTGGCTTGATTTCTAGGGACCAGATTGGCTTGGAATTTGGCTAAGTTTGGATCCTTGCTCGAGCACGTGTTTCCTGTGTGGGAAGTTCACTCTTCTCAGAGGTACAGTGGCGAAATGCTGGCTCAGGCTGGATGAATTTAATATGAGAGAATGTATCCCCTGGGGTCAACGATTATTCTTGAAGGGTCAGAGATTTACTCACAAATGCACAACAGACAGAATGAGAGTTGCCAGAAACCTGTAAAAAGGAGCTCTGGTGACCCAGTGCTAACAAAGTACACTGTAATGCCTAAGCCAAGTAAGTGGTCTACCAGCTACATGGGAAAAGGATGGACAATTTCCTCCCTTGTGATTAACTGCCCCTAAATATCCGCTGGTGTGTCAGCTATGGGTTAGTTCTGCCTTGATGGCACAACAACAGTGTCTTTGCTATGTTGTTGTTATGTGCTGTTGAGTCACCTGCAACTCACAGCGACTCTATACACAATAGCTCTGAACCCTGCTCTATCCTGAGCCAGTCTGTCTCCTACACACCTACTCTAGTCACTATGTCAATTCCCTAAAGGCCTAAACAAATCCTCACCTCTGTAGGTTCTATTTCTGGTGTTCCTTAAGTAATGCTGCCCCCTAGAGCTTGCAGGTAAATTTTTTTTTTTTTAAAAAAAAAAACCAACCCCCTAAAATTTGCATCTAGGACTAAGTGCCTGTAGGCATTCTCTAGAAGGCAGATAAATGAATCCAAGGGCCAAAGAGTCAAAACGATCCGTGTATAACTTTTCACTGAGCAGCGTGAGCACCTTCTCTGTGGCAGTGATGCTAGTTTTGTAGTCTGTTGGATGGAAATTAGGGGAGAAATGTCCCAAAGTATGAATGGACTAAGGATGGTCATCATAAACTGCACACAAGTCATCACATAAAATGCAACTGCCCAGAAAGTAATCCTAGTTTACAAGCAATCCCATCAGGGGTAGGGAGAGTTGGGGTTTTTGTGGGTTGGTTGTGTGTGTGTATGTGTGTGTGTATGCGTTTGTGTGTTTTAATGAATGAATACCTTTTTTTAAAAAAATTATTTTATTTTATTATTTTTCGGTGTACCGTCAAATCGGATCTAACTGGTACAGGAGGAGCTTGCCCCTCCTTCCAGCAAAACATCTGGTGGATTTAAACCGCATACCTCTGGGATTGCAATGCAGCTTCTTGCCACTAGGCCACCAGAGCTCCCTTATGAGTACCTTTTTTAAAAAAAAATCATAAATTGATGGGGCTTCGGGTATTCTGATAAACCATGTGGGACACATGTGAAATGAAACAGGTGAAGGGGTCACTTCAGGACTCCCTAGAATCAGAGCAAAGAACAGTTAGGAGACATGCTCTTTGGCTGCAACCATCGAACCTCAGATTTGCAGGCGGCCTCACCCACCTGCCCTATCCACTGTGACAGAGAACTCACAGTGTCTGTCTCACTGGGCATTCAAGGCCGTCAATTTTTTTTTATCTTTTTTTTGTTTATTAATTTTAATAAAAGTTTATAGAGACTTAGGGTTTCCAGTCATTCACTGTTGCACTTTTCTCCCTGCCCAACCCCTCCCCCCTTCACTCTTCTCCTTGAAAAGAAAAAGAAAAACTCTTTCATTGTTATGCAATCCCTTCCCTCCTCCCCAAGTCCACTCCCTATGCAGCCTTCACTCTGGACTTCTGTAATGACAAGAATACCCATTCATAAAGCCCTTTTAAACAGTTCTCTCCCTCATTTCTTTCAATGCAATATACATCATTTCTCGCCTCCTTTTCTGTCTTCCCTCAACCTTGATGTCAGTCCCATTTTACAACAGTGGCCCTATGCAATATTTGTCCTTTTGTGACCGAGTATTTCACTCAGCATAATGTCCTCCGGGGTCATCCATTTTGCATAATATTTCATGAGTTCCTTGTTTTTCAGTGCTGCATAGTATTCCATTGTGTGAATATACCACAGCTTCTCTATCCATTCGTTTGTTGATGGGTACTTGGGTTGTTAACCAGCTCTTTGTTATTACAAACAAAACCACAATAAACATGGATGTACATATATCTGCTTCAGTGGCAGTTTGGTTTCTTTAGGGTATATTCCCAGTAGTGGAATTGCTGGATCAAATGGTATCTCTATTTGCAACTTTTTGAGAAAGCAAGGCCGTAAACCTTTAAGGGAGGAGCCTCCCCACTTTCTCTGGCAGAGCAGCTACTAGAATTGTACCACTATCCTTTTGTTTAGAACTCTGACATGTTACACACTAGACGGCCAGCACTCTCAAACAATTTTTTAAAAATATTTTATTACTTTATTTTATTATTTTTGTGTGAGTATACCATCAAATCAGATCTGACTGGTACAGGAGGAGATTGCCCCTCCTTCCCCGGCAGAGCATCTGGTGGATTCGAACCGTGTGCCTCTGGGATTGTAGTTGTAGCTCCTTGCCACTAGGCCACCAGAGCTCCCCACTTGCAAACAATTTAAAGAACATCTATTCTAACCTAGTCAACAATAGAAATCCCACCTAGAATAACCCTAGAGGGCACGGAACTCACTCGCCCACTCTCACTGCCATCAAGTTGGAATTGAGTCATAGCTGACTCTCCAGCAGGTTTTCAGAGGCTATAAATTATACGGAGGAGACTGCTCATTGCTGTCCATCACAGCAGCTGGGGCATTCCAACCACAGAGAGGTGCACCTCTATGTCAGCAGCACCAGCACCCTACAGGCTAATCACCACCCCCTCCCCAAGCTCCCAGGGCACTTCGTGCTCACAAGAAAACTCATCCCGCTGGGAACCAACTCAATTCATTGCCTTTAGGCTGGAACAGACTCAAAGCTGACGGAACCTCCAGTGGGTTTACAGAGGCTGTAAACTGCATGGAAGGAGACTGCCTCAGAGTTTTGCTCCCTCAGAGCAGCTGGTGAGTTAGAACCATGAGCCTTTGGGTTGGCAGTGCAACGCCCTAGCCACCATGCTACCAGAGCTCGCTCCACTATGAAAAGGTTACAAACACACAAAGTGCTCCTCCCTGTAATTTTTCAGTTCCTCCCCCTGTGACCACAGAGGGAAGAAAATGCTGGACTAGGATATAGACAGGCCATCATTTCTAAAAGGAAAATCATCACTCAAAGAAATTCCTTCCAAAATATCCTGTTTCTAAGTGTGTAAGAGAATGGGGCTTTCTGGTCAAAGCTGCCCTAAGTGAACTCAGCCCCTGGTTCTAGCCTCTAGGGCAGTCACCCATCCTTTACTGTCTTCCACGGTACCTAATCTTTTTAAAGGCCGCGATTAGGAAATGTAGTATTATTATTTGTGTTTTTGTTTCATTTCTGTGCTTTCCATCAGACTAAAACAAATAAGTCCTGGAGGCAGCACAGCCAGAGGGCTGCTCAGAGGCAGACTGTAGAACCTGCTCTCACAGCATGCAATGCCCACGCTGCCATGAGGCACAGCGCTTAGAAAAAGTCATCGGGCTTTGAAAAGCAGAGGGCGAGTGAAACAGAAGGCCTTCATCAAGAAAGTGACTGCAGCAATGGGCTTGAGTATGGCAAAGGTAAGACGGAGCAGGACAGAGTACGCTTTCAATGTGCTGTTCATAGGGTTGCTATGAGTTGTAATCAAACCCAATGGCAACTAACAAGTTTTATGAAAGCAGTGACTTGTTTTTCCCCTTTGAATATGACATGCTCAGCAGGGCGCTTGACACATAGGGGCTGAATGAATGGATGATTGTATCTCAAGGACATGGATGCACAGTACAGAAATGAAGTGTCATTTCATCCCTATTATACAGTCTAGTATGGAAATATCTGCCTCTTGAAGATATGAGTCAAATCAAGCACTATTTACTTACCAGTAAAAATCAACTGGTATCTTCAAAGATACTTCTTGGAGATAAACTAGCCTCTTAAATCCACCAGCTAGTGGCTGTCTGAAGTGAGGGAGCAGACAGCTCTGTGAAGTCTATTTTAGCTCAGGCCTGCCCACAGTTCCTTCCTGCTTTGGAAAAAGTTTCCCCTCTGTGCCACATGAATCTGATGATGCCCACAGTGTGGGTTTTGTTAGTCCATGTGCCTTACTCCAAACCAAGGAAACGAATGTGGGAGGTTCTGTCTGGAGGAAAAGATCTAGACTGTCTGTAAGTCCTCGCCCTCCCAGCACGCCTGCGAATTCCAACCTGGAAAGCACGACTGGACCAGGAGACAAGATGCACATCTGGGCAGTGGGGGGCAGCAGAGACCCACTGTCCTGAGGCGCAGGAGGGGCCAGCCTGCCAATGAGCCAGGTAAGCCCCGGGTATAATTATGCCTTCCCACCAATCTGCAGTGAAAAATTTTACTTGTCCCCCCCACTTCAAAGACAGAGGGAAACCCATGTGAAATCGCTCGCTGCAGATGAGCAAATAAACAATTATGTCCACGTGTACCTTGCACAACGCGTATATAGATGCAGCGTTTACTGGTTGTTCATCCATTCTGTGTCCAGCAGCCTTTCCCCCTTTTGCCCATTCTGCTCTAATTTGGCTTTTCCCGGGGTGAATTGTTACAGGTCAGAGTTCCCACTCCACTGGGCATCTCAGAAAAATGCCACCCTTCTCCTATTTTGAAGAAGGCACGCAGAGCACAGAATGTCACCTCTGTATAGATGGGACTGACTAAAGTCGGCCATCATTTTTTGTCTGCAGCTATCATCTGTGGATCATCCGCCAAATTCAGAGAACCCTGCCAACCACAAGAATCTGCCTGCCTGCCTGCCACCCAAGGGGGCCACAGCGGGAGCTCCTGGTGTGCTCAGGCCCACACTGCCTTGGCATACAACACTCTGCTGTCCAGTCTGACCATTCATTCAGAGAGCAGGGCACCTCCTTCAAATGGCCTGTGCACCGTATCTACCATGAAACAGATGTACTGCGAGCATGACCTTGGAACTAGACCTTTTCAGTGGAATCTGATATCCACTTAATTCAACAACAGAACTCAACTCATTGTTGAGTTGGAATCAACTCACAGTTGGTGCTCCCGTAGATTTCTGAGGCTGTTAATCACATGAGAGGGGATTATTAGTCTTTTCCCCAAGGTAGCCTAGTGGATTTGAACCGCCAAGAGAGGCATGGTCTTTGGGTCAGTAGTGAAACTCCCTACAGACGATGAATACAATTTCCCAGCCCATGGGCTATCCTGATAAGATGTAGGACTATGACGGTAAATGATAGCTAAGAAACACATATTTTTTTCTGTTTGCTTAAGCCTGTAGTTGTTGTTAGGTGCCACTGAGTCGAGTATGAACTTAGTAACCCTATGAATGACAGATCTGAACACTGTCCTATCCTGTGCCATCCTCCCACTTCCTGGCACCCTAGAGCCCACTGCAGCAGTCATCTGGTTGAGGGTCTTCCTCTTTTGCATGGACCCTCCACGTTTCCAATCACGATGTCTCTTTCCAAGGAAAAGTCTCTCCTAGCAACACACTCTGAGTACGTGAGACGAAGCTTCATCATCCTTGTCTCCAAGGAGCACTCTGGCTGCATTTTCTCTAAGACATATGTGTTCATTCTTTTGGCAGTCCACGGGATGTTCAGTACTCTTCTCCCCCACCACAGCTCAAAGTCTGAGGGTGCTGTATTCTCAATACAGTGAAGCACAGTACGCATTCACAAGAAACAGAAGCAGGTGGAGCTAGGTAAGCTTTCAGTTTTGTTGCTCAGGAACTGGTAAGCTATCACTAATGAATCGAGTCGGACTCATGATGTCCACCTGTGTGTCTGAGTGGAATCCCATAATCTTTTTTAATTGCTCATTTTTTAAGCAGGTCTTGCGATAGCCAGGCCTTTCTCCTAAGGTATCTTTGGGTAGACTTGAACCTCCAGCCTTTCCTTTAGCATCTGAGTGTGCTAACAAATTGCACTGCGCAGGCTCTCAGTGTCACTCAGGTGTCCTTTATTCCCACCAGCACCCACTCCTACACTCAGCATTGTGAAAACAGATCATGTATACTCACAGAAGAGTTAACTTCATTTATCCCACAACGCATGTATCTTCCCAATGAGCATCATCAACTACTTGACTTGAAGAAAAAAAAATCTTTAAAAACAAACATTTAAATAAATGACTAAACTAAGCCCAGACTGCAGATGACACCTGGATAAAAATGATTACAAGGGCACCCAGAAACATAAATACTTTCCCCTACCAATGATCCTTGAAATGAAATTGAATTCCTGTATGTGTGAAGCTTTGCACACAGCAGATGCGAGCAAAAGAAATGCAGGTATTTATCACATGAAGATCAGATGAACATCAACTAGTCAATTTCTTTTCCTGACACAGACTAATCAAAAAGATATTTCACTTCCTAAATTATTTCTTTTTTTGCTGCTATTTCTCGATTCATTCTTCCTGTTATGAAAGGTGAGCTGGTTGGATTTTAGATAAAGACTACGTAGCACAACAGCTTGCATGCTAGCTTCAAAGCACCTCCATATTTAGAGGAAAGCAAACAAGGTGATATCATCCCAACTCTTCTCAGTGAAAAAGGGATGGTCTTAGCATTAAGGTTATTGGTTTCCCATAGTAGGGGGTTTGACGCATCTCCTTTTCAGAAGCCGCTTTTGATTTACACAAGTGATCAAGAAAATGGTTCATAAGCCCAAAAGTCAACAAGAGGTACACTTGCTCTAGTCCTGCTGTTTGACTTTAGTTTAATGTCAGAGGTTACAGAGGAAAATGGGGTGAAGTGAAGGAGGGAGGACAGACCACTCAGGTTGCTCTCTGTCCAGTACTTTTAGTGGTGCCTCCCTTTCCTCTGAGCAGGTATTGTTCTCACATTTAAACTCAAAAAGTAGCACCAAGGGCTTCAAGTATCAATTAGAGACAGAAACAAACATATTTCAACAAGGGAATGGCTACCTTTAGAGTATCTCCTTGCCTGCAACTTCTTTCTCTTACTTTGATTCCCTCTGCTACCACATTGAGGTAAAGAATTTCGGTAGCACAATGGTTAAGTGCTTGGCTGCTAAATGGAAGTTTGGTGGATCAAACCCAGCCAGAGGCTCTCCAGGAGAACAACCTAATGGTCTGCTTCTGAGAAGACTACAGCCAAGAAAACATGTCATACAGGGTGACTGTGAGTTGACAGTTGACACAACAGCCTTGGACAACAATCATATCCAGACCTAAGTATGTGATCAAAATCTTCTCCCTTACCGTATTATCTCAATTGAACCTAGCAGCACTGAAAACTTTAAAAAAAGTAAAATAATTTCATTAAAGATTAGAGCCAACAGTTCAAAATTAAGGAAGCTACCAATCTTGGTTAGTCGGTCAAGTGTAAATTGCACGTTTTTCAGATAAGTTTAAATATGAATAGAGCAAAATGTATATAAAAACGTGAATGATTTCCCATGTACTGGGTTCTGGTCACCTAGAGGGAAAGGAGGTATGTGGCCAATCCTTCAGAAGCAGGAGGAACACCAGTTGCTCCACAAGAGAAAGATTGGCAATCTCCTCCCGTGTAATTTACAGCCTTTGAAAATCCGATGAAGGGTCAGTTATAAGCAGCTCTGACTACATGGCAATGACTTTGATTTCCCCACCATTGTGATCTATACTAGATGTGCATCTTGGTGCCTTACTCTATCACCTTTACTCCTCATAACAACAACCTGCAAAGTCCTGCTCTGACATTTGCCATTAAATCAGTCCTAACTCATGGTATTCCCGGGTGGATGAGAGCAGAACTGTGACCCCTAAACTGTTCAGTTGTTGATTTTCTGGAAGGAGAACACCAAGGTTTTCTTTTGGAGACAACTCTGGGCAGAACAGAACATGCAACTTTTGGCAGTGGAGTAAAATAACCTGTGAAAATGGAAAGTCTGCATCCAAATGGAAGGTACAGGTCTTTCAACGACAGGTGGCAAATCTACCTAGGACAGGAGTCCCAGAACCTCAATGCTACAATAATTACTAGGGTGTAAAATGTAGACGTGAAGGACCCAACCTCAGAAACTGGTGCAAAAATTTGGCCCAAGGCCTGCTTTCTGTGTTTTAACAAGTGTCTCATGGGATGGTGATGTTGATGGTTCAAGGATCACACCTGGCGAAATAATGACCCAATGATCTTGCATCTGCCAAGGTCTCCCCAGGCCATGGGCTTATCCTGAGTGCTACATGTCAAAGTAGTTTCCTCTTTAATCACCAATGGACAATTTACATATGTTAGAGCACAGAAACGTTACTGTCTAGCTATTTTAGGCAAAAGGTGCTGTATTTGGGGATCCTTCTTCCACTCAATTAGATGCTGTCAATAAACTGCTTACAATAAATGGAAAATATGGTGTGATGTACAAACTATAACAATAAAAGCTGCCTATATTGCAGAGGCCATAACTATCACCAGCTCGTCTGGACTGTAAAACCACCAGCTCATTTGTGAAAAGATACCACTAACAGACATCAAACCAGCTAACTATGTAGTATTTAAAAAACCAGACCTTAGTAATTTTCTCATGCCACGCAAATGACACCCACGATGCCTATAAACTCCAGCTACCAGAAAACAACATAAGGCCTCATCCTTCACAAAACATCTACAACCAATGGAGAAACGATGAGGACAGAAGATTTGAATTGAATTGTGAGAAAGCTGTGAAAGAATTCTTGGCATTTGATTTTCTCCAAGCTATCACTAATGCTGGAGCAGTCTGCCACATCCCAGAAAAACAAACGGAAGCACCTAAAGGTGAAATGACCTGCTGCTCGTAAAAGATTAACAAAAGCTCCCCCTTCTACATGAGATTTGACCGTGAGTTAATGTTTCTGCTTTGTTCCCCTAGAAACCTGAGACAGAGAGAATGCCAATGATACTACCGAGAATCATTGCTCATATTAAAGATGATTGCTAGGTTGCCTTTGACATGGGAAGAAGGATAAATGGAATATATATCCCTCAAGATGCTAATTAGCATCATTTTGGACTTCCATGAAGGACTCTTGTAATTGGATTTAATTCTTGTGGTTATAAGATATTGCTTCCTGAGACATACAGAGTTTTTAAGTTGTTGTTGTTGTGTACAGTGAAGCCCACCTGACTCCAGGTTTTCAGAGGCAGTTTAATTGCATGGGAGGAGATTACTCATCGTTTTCCTGCAGAACAGCGGGTGGATTCGCACTGCGAGCTTTTTAAGCAGTGTGACTCCTACACCCAGTCTACCTGAATCTCGTTGCTTCACAGCTGAGCTGTCACTTGAGGCGAGACAAGGAACAGAGAACTAGTACCTCCATGGCTGTGCTGACTGCTGTGCACACTGACACAAGGATCTCTCTTAAAGAAGAGAAACGCCTGAGACTGTCTTGCTAGCTGCCTGTGATCACTGTCCCCATTCTTCTGAATAGAATGGTGCCAAGTGTGTCCTGTGATAACCCTGTGAGTTGTCATGTTCGAGTGATCCAGGGTAAATGTCTTAGTGATACGACCCTTGCTCATGGTCTGTACCTCTGGGAAGCAGAAATCAAAGGTGGCTTTCAAAACACTTGCTTTCACTGCAGAGCCCTCGTTTTCTTTTCCTGAGATAACTGCTCTGACGAGGCAGTTGTGCAGCTTCTCAAGCATTGTTGGGCCTCTTCCTTCCTCTAGCACCCTGGGAGGCTCTTTAGTTCGGTAGCTCATAATTAACACTGCCAGCCCAAGCTCAACAGCTGGTCTACCTGGTTACTGGCCAGACAACCATCAGGAGACTGCTTTCAATTCTACAAATGCCCTCTCAATTCACACAGCTAAAAATTACTTTCTAAGCCCTCAGACAACTACTTTAAAGCTGATTCCCAGAGAAAATTACCACTCACTGAGCACTAACCAGCAACTAGGTGCTCTGTCTTTCTCTCTCTGGCTGGCAAACAGTGTCAGGAACAACAGAGGTTTCCTGATGACTCAAAGAACACCCACCTGACGACTGAAATACAGGCATTTACCCTCTGTTTAGCTCGCCATGAACAAGAGTTTAATAACACAGCCAGCCCAGCAGTGTCCTCTCAGATGAATAGTCAGGCCAGAGTGTAGGATGAGACATTCCTTCCCACACCTCCCCTCCTGTCCTACAAGTAAAATCTGGAGATGGAAATCAATGCAAATGATAACACTACTCCTACTCTGGAGTCATCCATAAAAGCCTTCCCAGCAGAATTTGTTTGTTTCTTCACAATATCAGGCACACCTATGTTACAGAAACACCCATACCACTCCTTCTCTGAGGCTGGAGAAGCTGCTGATAACCCGGAACTAGTCTCCATCCTCTCAAAAGTCCGACAGCCCGTCCACTGCTGGACATACAACAGGAGCTCTGAAGTGATGACAAAATGCATAATAAAAGAGACAACATTTATTAGGGGTACACCAGCCTTATTCTATTCTGTATACTTGTACCACTAAATCAATTCCATGCAGACTAAACTCTGACTTTTTAAAAAAATAATTTTAACGAGCATTTACAGAGATGTTGGATTTCCATTCATTAATTGCTGCACTTCGCTCCTCTCTTTCAAAAGTAAAAGAAACACTCCTTCCCTGGTACACAATCCCCCCCGCACCCCTCCCACTGCCCCAAGTACATTCCACTATGCAACCTTAATTGTGGACTCCTGTGATAACCATAAGACCCTATCATACATCGCTTTTAAATTATTCACTCCCTCATCTGTTTCAGTGCAGTATACACAATTTATCCAGTTTTCCTCAGTCTTACCCCAACCCTGATATCAGTCCCATTTTTAAAAATATTTTAATTTATTTATTTTTCATTTCAATGAACATCTACAGAGATTTTGGAATTCCATTCATTCATTGTTGCACCCTTCTCCCCGACCACCCCACCTCACCTCACTCCCCTCCCCGTTTGCTCCTCTCCCTGAAAAGCAAAAGAAAAACTCCCTCATTGGTACACAATCCCCCCTGCACCTCCCCCAGTCCCACCCCCAACCCCAAATATAATCCACTCTGCAACCCTCATTGCGTACTCCTACGATAAACATAATGCCCTAAAATATAATACTTTTAAACTATTCTCTCCCCCATAGACTTCAATGCCATAGACATATTTCATCAGTCCCATTTTACAACAGTGGCACCATGCAATATTTGTCCTTTTGCATCTGAGATATTTCACTCAGCATAATGTCCTCCAGGCTCACCCATTTTGAATAATATTGCATGAGTTCCTTGTTTTTCAATGCAGTGTAGTATTTCATTGTGTGTATATACCACAGCTTCTCTATCCATTCGTTCGTTGATGGGCACCTGGGTTGTTTCCAACTCCTTGCTATTGTGAACAAAGCCGTGCTAAACATGGGTGTGCATATATCTGCTTGGCTGTCAGTTATGGTCTCTCTGGGATATATTCCCAGTAGTGGAATTGCTGGGTCAAATGGTATCTCTATTTGAAACATTTTGAGAAAGCGCCATACCGCCTTCCACAGTGGTTGCACCATTTTATACTCCCACCAACAGTGAATAAGGGTTCCAGTTTCTTTACAACCTCGCCAGGATTTGTTGCTTGCTGTTCTGTTAAATTTTGCTATTCTGACTGGGGTGAGATGATATCTCATAGTTGTTTTGATTTGCATCTCTCTTAGAGCTAGGGATCTTGAACATTTCTTCATGGAATGTCTTCTTTGGTGAAATGTCTGTTCATATCCTGTGCCCATTTTTCTATTGGATTATTCACCTTTACCTTGTTGTGGTGCTCAAGTATTTTATAAATTCTAGATATAAGTCCCTTATCTGACATGTCATTACCAAATACTTTTTCCCAGTCTGTGGCTTCCCTTTTTAGCCTGTTGGAGAAGTTTTTGGATGTGCATAGGAATTTGATTCTTAGAAGGTCCCATTCATCTATTTTATCTTCTCCTGGTTGTATAAACTCTGATTTTATGACTGCTGCTTAATGGCAAAAAGTGGGCAATATCTTCATGATTATGTCTCAGACAACCTACATGCTTTACCGTCCGCAGAGTAACAAGTTTATAGAGATGCTAAGTCAGTCTCCCCACTGTTACTCAGGACACAACGCTGACAGCTATAAAATGCTGTCTCCAACCACGTCTAGTTCTTCTGTTCCATCATGACAGGTGAGAAGATCAAAAAGAAAGAAAGTGACCCAGAGAAGAAAGATCAGCAGAGACAAATGTCAGAAAATGCTGGTGGAGTTTGCATTTGTCTATCTTTCTCATTACGGCCCAACTGAACCTCCCTCACAGCCTCCCCCTCAGACCCTCCTCTGAATTTCTGAGGCTGTGAATCTCATGGGAGGAAATTGCCCATCCTTCTCCTGAGGAGCCAATGAGGAAATCAAAACACTAGAACCGAGGCCTCTGGGTTACCTACCGATTATACCGCAAGAGCTCCCTTCTGCATTATTAGAAAAAGTCAAACGGTCAGTGAAAACGGCATGATTCAGTCACACATCACAGCGGTTTAGGAAGACAATCTGAGATTCATTTTACAATAGCGGAAACTGAAATCTAGAGGAGTTACATGTCTTGAGTGGGGCCATGATACTAAGTAGAAAGCTTGATATTAAACTAAAGTGATTTCCCCCCACTTCCCCCCCCCCTTTTCACACAAAGGCTATTCAAAGCAAAAACCAAAAGTCTAAACCCACTGCTGCTGAGTCTGCTTCACGGCAACACTCCACCAGGTTTCTGAGGCTACAAGTCTCCGTGGGAGAAGATTGCATCATCATTCTCCTATCAAGCAGCTGGTGGATTTGAACTGCCAACTTTTCAGTAACAGCCCAACATGCAATACACTAAGCTACAGAGGCTTACAATAAATCATCTGTAAAAAAAGCCAGTTTTTAGCAAATTTTAATATTTAAGCTTCTTAAAAGAATTTGTTTAATTTAAAAAAAAAAAAAAACCAAAAAAACAGAGCATTTTGCCAAAGATACTATCAAAGAGGAAAATAGAGGTTTTCTGATGACTAAAGAGGCCCTATCCCCCAAAAGGGATATCAATTGCATTAAAAAATTGGCCCTCACATATATTATCAATGGGAATAGAAATAGATATAACCACCTGGGATCAAAGTTGGGCACTATTTAAGCAATTGTAAAATGTTTGTACTTGCTGATTTAGCAAATCATTGTAGATAATAATGCAAACATGATACAAGGATAGGAATCTCAGTATTATTTATAATATCGAAAAATCAGAAGCAACCTAATGAAACTGATTAAATAAAATCCACACAATGGACTACTATGCAACTATAGGAAGAGAATAAGATATATGCCATGATTTATTAATTTTACTTGGGTCTTCAGAGTCACACATGTATGAGTATTTATAGATATGCATACATCTACCATTATTCTTTACACATTTCCAAATATCTATGTAAGTATATCTGTACATGTTCAAACACATACTTTCAAAGAGAAAGAGGACGCATATATAGCCCGGCCTCGTCACTTAAAGTCTGCATAATTTGAGTATTTGCTTTTGTCACTTTATTACAGAATGTACACTAATAGTACTCATCTCACAGAATTAAAAAAAAAATATCACAAACAAACCCATAACCACCATTCTGTGAAAGCCATGATCTTTCTGAGTTTTCACTAGGCCTCTGAAAGTTGTGTAATGACCAAGGACAATAGAAGAAGAATCAATGCCTTTGAGTTGTGGTGCTGGAGGAGTGGACTGAATATTTCATAGAGTGCCAAGAGAACAAACAAGCATATCTTGGAGAAAATGTGACCAGGGTCCTCCTTGGAAGCAAGGATGGTGAAGGAATTTGCCTTACTCCTTTGGACAACCATGTGGAATCATGTTTGTTGCCTCAAAGAAAGTATGACAATAAAAAATATATTAGCTAAAAAAACCCCACCACCCCAAAACTCAAAAAATCCCATCTCACATAATTTGGGCATGTTGCTAGGAGGGGCCATTTCTCAGAGAAGCCCATCATGCTTGGAAAGGCGGAGCAGCAGCATAGGAGAGGTAAAATCAGAGATGAGATTCTTTGGGAAAACAAACAGGCTAAGTTGCTATACACAAGTAGTGTTGGTTTGCATAAGGACTAGGAGGTTCTGGATGATGCAAATAGGCCCATATAACTGGCTGCTATAACCAAAGGTTTGAGACCACCCAGAGGCCGCTCAAAAGAAATACATGAATATCTACCTACTTTAAAAAACCAACTGCTGAAAACTCTATGGACTTCAATTCTATGATGACAGGCATGGCAGTGACTCCATGGTAACGTAACCATTTATATATCAACTTTGCATTTGGTCACCCTATACAATCATCTAGTAAAGTGTATGTGAATTAGTAAGTTTTTCCTAGTTATGAAATGTTAGCTATGATTTTTGTTTCACATCTTACATCACTATTCAGTATATACGAGGTTCAGAGATGACATCAAGGGACAACACACTTAGGTGCCCTGATTTGAAGAGGAATTTTTTTTAAGTATTTCTCTCAAATGTATTAAGTGGTCTCTCTGTGGGTTCTGAAATATTCCCTGCTATTATTTCCTTTAATTTCTAGAGATATTTTTAAAAGATTAGCACTCAGTGTTGAAATATTTTTGTCATTTCTTGACACAGTAATGAATTTGTCATTTAACCTGAGGAGATGACATCAAATCTTAGAATTCCTGGGTCAACAGACAAAATAAAAAAGTCGTGGAGTGGCTCAGCTGAGAGTGAAATACCAAAACACAGCCTTGCTAGGATCTGATTCATTTGCGAGAAAGCTGAGGTCAACAAGGACAGGTAATGAGCTTATGTCATGGACTACCTCATCTGGAAAACTGTACACACTTCATACAGTACAAACCACCCTGAACTACAAAGAATCTGTCCAGAAACATGTCTCTCCTTATAAGCAGAGACCTCAAAGCCCAGAACTGTATCTTACGTATCCACATACCTGTTAAGCCTTCCACATTGTCTGGTGCTTGGTTTACTCCTGTTCCCTTCTCTACATACTATATTTAACATGTCCCTGAAATCAATGTTACTCATTATACATAGTCACATGTAACTAAGATCTATATGAGCCAACCTACATTCTTGACTTTTTCAGAGGACGAAAATCCCTTATTCTTCTACTCCCCTCACATGCTTCTAATGAGTAAATGCATGAGTAAATCACAAAATGCATGTCCAACTAAAAATCCACCCAAGGAATAAAGCATCTTCTATAAAGATTTAATTAGATTGTCAAGTTATACTGTTGTCCAAGGGTCTTCTGATCTCCATCCATACCCAAACAAATACAGCTATTCGTTTTGGCAAGCTATGAGGATAACAGCATGTTCTTGCTTCAATTGTGACCCATTCTTATTACCCTATTGGTACTTTTCTCTCAAAACCAAACTCATTCAAAGTAACAAATTTCGCTGTAAAGATAGAACCCTCAGGAGGGTCACTCACCTTTCTCATGGCTGCTTGGTGGAGGAGGCGGAGAGGTGATTGGTTTGGATTTGTCGTAGTTGTTAAAGCTCTGGCTGCGTCGGTTGTTAGCAGTGGAGACCCCAGTGCCACGTGTTTTGGCCTCACTGCCTGTAGCTGATACCCTCGCAGTAGGACCTGGAAGTCTAAAATACATAAGCAACAGGATAATAAAGTCAGTCATGGGAGAACAGCAGTGTCTCAGAAGAAAGAACTGCAACCATGCAGGAAGTAAAAGAAAGCAGCTGAGATATAAGGTCTTAGAAGGCTCACCAGTCAAAGGCTTTGGTGGAACCACTACAAACACCTATCCTACTAATAATACCAGTAGAGTCCAACATCAATGTCAACAACTGTCCTTTGGGAAGAGAGAAATTTTTTTTATTATTAAATTTTATTAATTTTAATGAACATTTACAGAGATTTTGGGTTTTCATTCATTCATTGTTGCAAGGAGAGAAATTTTGGAAGGAAGATATGTGGATCTTTAACTAATTAAAACAACAAAGTTGCCCCCCGCCCCCCGGCTTGGTTAATTTTCAATAGACCCAGACATTATCTCCTCTAATTCTAACAAGTGGAAGGCATAAAGACCTGTTAAGACACTAAACTGTTTCGTGTGTGTGTGTGTGTATTCTGGGAAGTAGTGAAAATGGTATTTGCCATCATCCAGGAGATAAAAGGTATCAAGAAAAGGACATAATTTATAATGATCAGAAAAGGAACTGCTAGCACTCAGAATCCCACATCAGCAATGAAAACTTATGGCCTTTTGGAAACACTTGTCCAGACATATATATCCCTTCAACACCTGACACACTGTCTCTGCAGGCACCACGTTGAGGCTGAAGCCTGGCTTCTCTTCACAGTAGATGTATAAAATCACACATTCTTTCTGTAAAGCCAGCACAAATCTGTTAAAGACAAACATAAACTTTCCCCTTAAATAAAACACCTCATTTTGGGTGGTTTGGGAAATAAGTCACTAGGGTTTGGGTTTTTTTTTCTATGTGTCTAAAGATATTATGGCCCATTCCTCAGAGAGTTAAATGAGAATTTTAGTCCAGAGATTTACTAACGCAGGCTATTTCTAATAATTAAGGTTGACAGAAGAATGCATGATGAAATATTTAGTTCTTTCAGCTAAAAACTTATATAACTGTGTTTAAAAGCCAATGGAACTTCAGCAGAATATTATTATTAAATCTAGTGATATGTCTGAATTTTCAACTCATAAAGCTTTCAGCCTTCTCTTTCCAGGCAAATCTGTGGCACCAAAGAAGTCTGAAATCTGGAAGCATTTTAGATATAAGCAGGCAATCACTTTAAACTTTCTCTTGTTGGCTGAGCAAGAAAGATAGTTACAGAATAAACAGAGAACATGAGATGGTGTGAGAGAACTGTAAAATTTATATAGTTAAAAAGAAGCTGAGCCAGCTCCCTGACTAGGAGCTTGGAGAAAGGAAGGAGTTTCTCTCCTCCAACTAAGCAGGAACGATAAAGCAATGCTTCTTACCCCAAAGACAATTTTCCTCTTTGTTAATTTGTCACTGCTTGATCGAAGAGAATATTCACTTGACTGAAGAGAATAAAGACAAGCACAGAGTGAGATGCAAAACTAACAGTGCCAGTACCTGTGTTGGCAGACCAGATGCAGCCAGCACAACTGGTAGAGGAGATCTAGCAAAGGGATCTTAGTACTTGTTGGCTCTGCTTCCAATGCAAATCGAGTCCTACAAGCTCTCCAAGTCCGTGTTATCTGCATGCATATTTACATGCAGTGGTGGAGCTTCTACAGGGGTTTACCTGGGTGTTCTCTGAGTTGGACTTAATTAACCTAGTGGTAGCCTGCAGAAGGCTCTGTATCCACAAAAAGACCTGGATAAGGAGCACACACTTGTTTCAAGATGTTGTCACAGCAATGTCACAGTGGCTGGGTATAGCAGGTTACAGAATAAGAGGAGGATTTACAAAAAAGCATGGAATAAACACCACTCCCCCCCAAAAATTTCAAATCACAAAAAAGAGGAGAGGATTCATCCAGAGTTTCAAGGTCCTCAATAATCAGTGTAGTGAAATGGGAAGGATGTAGGCTTTACCCACATACCTGCCTCTAAGAGGAGAAGCCCAAAATGTCTCTGTGTCATTTACGATCCTTACCTATCACTGTGGGGAAAAAAGATAAAGAATCCAACAGGATAATTATCAATTTGAAATGAATTAGTGTTGTAAGTGAAACTTGCTATAGTTCATGACAGAAAACAAGAACAAAACCTAATGTCCTAAGCTGAGTCCCACTCCTAGTGATTCTATGGCCTAAGTTGAGTCCCCACTCATAGGGACTCTCCACTCACTAGTTTTCCAGAGTTGAAAGTCTTTATGGAGGAGACTGCTCATCTTCCTCCCACAGAGCAACTGGTGGATTCAAACAGCTGACCTTTTGGTGAGCAACTCAGTAATTCCTTCTACAGTAAGCTACTAGGGCTCCTTATAAGACCGAGGAGAACAAAAAGTAAAGGGAAGAAAATAAACCCATAGAGGTTAAGATATTAGACAAAAGTCAGATGCAAAACTACAAGAGTTTGAGACTAATAATACCAAAGAAGCAAGGTTCAGCAGGAAGGCCTAGCCGCTAACTAATGAGCTTCACAGAAGAAAAACCACCTCATCCAAGTGTCTGTGACTGACAGCCAGAGATCTTTCACTTGCAGTGGCTAGAAGCCATCTCTGAGCCCTATTCCTTGGAGAAAAATATTCCTGGTCCTGGGTTTACAGGAGAGTATTCTGGGTTTCTCATGGGAGGTTGCTTCAAAGTCCCTCTATTGAGCCCACTTAATAGGGAAAGCACAGTCTTCAGATGACGGTGATTACGTTTTCTGCGACACTGGAGGAGTTCTCAGAGTCATTAGGGCAGCTGATCGATGGTGAATGGGGAACGAATGTCACACACTTAACCATCAAAAGACACTTCAAAGCTGAAACCAGTTATCAGCTCCTTAATGCTTGCCACCAGTATACCTGATCGGGTCAAGTATCTCTACTTAACCAAATGTGGAAAATGAGTGAAGACTAAATAATTTCTTCCACATTTCGGATAAAATCTGTATTAACTCTGAGGTTTAAAACTGGGGTTCTGCTATAATTAGACTATGACCGATGTCAGTTGCTCGAAAGAAGTTAAGAGCAGAGCATGTACACAAGACGACATCCTGTTTCAACAGTGAGAACATGGCGTGAGAGCACTGTGTGTGCTGGACTTCAGGGCAGCCAGAGCGTAACAAAGTCGGAAGACCTTGCTTGTCCTACTACCAATCCTGGACTTGAGCCTGCCTTCTAGCAAGAAGCCATTAATTAGGCAAGCTGAGAGCAGAGCTGAATTTGAAAAGCAGACAGTATTCTGCTACCAGTGATACAGACCTGAGGCCTCTAGCTAACATTCTGAAGTTCATTATTGTTAACATCCCTAAGTATCATGGGAACTCCTATCAACCTCGAGCCTAGAAGCATCTGCTGTCTTTAGCATTAGAATCTCTATGTGCGGAAGAGCTGGGCCTTGCTCCTGCAGAAAAGCTACAAGGACCAGAGCAGATGCTGCCACGGAGCCTGCCTCACTGAAGAAAAGCAGCAAGAGGGGGTCACAGAACCTCAACCCTGCTTTGTTTAGGAGGCCTGAGGGTTCCAGCAGCTCCTTTCCAAGAGCAACTCAGCTTCTCGTGATCATTCCACATGCAAACAGTTACAAAAGGACAGAGGACACAGATGGGTTCTTTGTAGCATACACATGCTGTTGTTAAAAAATTAAGTTTAAGGAAAGTAATATGACAAGGAAGCAGAAGAACAACTCAGCTGTCACTCAAGTCATGGCTGATTTCTCCACTCCATGCAGAGCTGCTCAGGCAGAGCGGTCAAACTTCCAGCCCGTAACCTGCAATTTGCTCACTGGCTCCTTCACTCTGCATGCTGTACGTGCTGGAGAAGAGAAAGTCGTGTTTCCTCCAAAAGCCACTTCAAAGGCTGGGGGCAGAGATGGTTCATCCCAGGAAGGAAGGCAGCTTGTGTGCACATGCTCAGGCACTAGGGGTGGGAGTGTGGGGTGGTGGAGAAGGGTCCTAATTGGAGATGCTTTATGCCAGACAAGATGAGGAAATGCTATAATGTCTCTCATTTCTATGGTATCTGTTTTTCAGAAGCTGAACAGAGAAGACTGAACCCAAGATGACTATGGAGATCAGCCCTGTGGGACTTGCTAGAGGTGGGCTTGGCTGCATTTCCATCAACATCTCCATTTAAAACAGTAACAAACAAAAAAAAAACCAAACCCCCCCCCCACACACATTTCCATTTCTGCTATTAATGGTATGGCGTTTATTGCTGGATTCTGTGTGGACAGACTGGAAATGACATGAATCTTTTAACACTGTGATCAAGAATTACTCCTTTACCCATAAGGATAGTCAGGCTCTCAGAGCTAAAGAAATTTGGCTTCCACAGTGGTAAAGACAGACTTTTTCTAGAACTGCAAAACTGTATTCTCAGCCTTCTCTGCATCCCTTGAGTAGAATGAGCCTAAATATCTTGGAGGGGTGGCAAGAAGAGTGGTCGCCTGCTGAAATGGATGGAAATCCCTCACACCAGTGCCACGTTCTTTCATGACCCCTACACCACCACCACTCACACCCACCCAACCTGGATTCAGACCAGAGGCTTCCCCTGTGCTCAATATTCCTGGTACCAGTCATATGGTCTATGAATCACAATGGTTCAAGCTGTGTTCGCACTTGAACAATCAACCTAGTTCCAGAGCTCTGGGAGAGTGTCGTACTCAGCCAAGAAGGGCGGGGATGTTTCTTTTGGCAAATAAACTCTATCAGTTACAGTGGTGCCTGATCAGCCAAAATTCTTATCATGAATGTGTTTTTGGGGGTGAGAAGATAGGGAGGTAGAGGAAAGGTCAGGAGGATTAAGCAAATAAGGAAACAAAGAATATTCCTTAACTGGCTTCAAGAGAAATAAAAGGCATCCAAAAGAAACTGCAGGTAATTCCAAAGGAAGGTCAGACCTTGGCGTGTGAAGAGCTCGGAAGTCTGTGCCCAGCACAGCTCGGGGCGGAGAGACGCTCTCAGCTCTTCCTCTCCTCCTATCGCCTCCCAATCAGGCTGTGCTTTTCCATCATCTGGGACTGATAACAAATCATTCAGGGGATGGGCATATGCTCCCAATTAGAGACTTTCCCCAAGCAGCTCCTGTTTTCTTTATTGTCCAGGGCTGAGCACATCGTGGGAATAAACCCTAGATTGCAGCTTTCCTCCACGCTCACCGCCTCCCTTTTCCTTTCTCTGTGGATGTGTATTTGCACAGCATGCAAACGAATGGAGAATGAATCCATTTGCTAGAGCAGCGAGCGTTTATTCGGACTTAGATCTCTGTATGATCTGCTAGTGGTACAAATGGTGAACATATTTAGATGCTGCCAGAATGGCTGGTAGTCCCAGTCCCCCGATGAGGCAGTGAACAGTACGGAACCCAGTTCAACTCTAACACACACAGGGCTGCCATGCCGTTGTTTTGTTTTGCATTACCTGCCAGAGAGAGCAGTCATTCTCTGCACGGCTACTAGAAAACCAAAAGCCCACTGACATCTTTGATGATCACTCATCACAGCCTTCCACTGGGTTTTCAAGGCTGAAGATATGAACAGAGGAGACTGCCCATCTTTCTCTTATTAAGTGACTGGTGGAATTGAACCACTGACCTTCTGGTTAGGAGTACAACCTCTAAGGTATTAACTACACCACCAGAATACCTGAAAATGGCTACTATTGTGTTTAACTACCTTCAAGTCAGAACTGACTCACAGTTGACCGTCCAGTGGGTTTTCAGAGTCAGTCAATCACACGGGAGGAGACTGCCTTTCTCTCCTGGAGCAGCTGGTAGATTTGAACTGAGTACCTTTGGGCTGGCAGTACAACTCCATACCACTAAGCCTCCGAAACTGTGTAACATGCTGGTTTATTCTCCTCCTGTCAACCAGGACCTAAGCAGCATCTCTCCATGTGTGAGCTTTTCAGGAAAGAGTCCCAGAGCCTCACAGAGTTAGGCAGCACACAGGTGGTCGTTACACATTTCCTACATGAATAAAACTAGAAATGAAGTGTGAGTTTCCCTTAAGATTTAAAGAAGAAGACAATTAAAAAAAAAAAAAGAAGAAAACAAAAACCCCACTGTGCTAAGAGAGGTGATTGTGCCCTAGCAACAATTTCTGTGAAGATACAAGGGCCTCAGGCAATGGTAGCAACAATGAGGATCCTCAAAAACCACATAAATATCACAGCAGTTAAAGTGTAGGTTCTGGAGTTAGCACAGTGATTAAACTGTGGATTCTGTGAGGAAAATCGGAAGAATGTGGTCTGAAAATGTATTCAAATTTTGTAAATAGACTGTAGTTTAAAAAAGTGTGGCCTCCGGATTTAGCACAGAGATTAAAACGGGGTTCTTGACGTTCTGTGTTGCCTTTGGTAAGTTAGGTAACATCTAATTTTACATGTTCTCATCTGTAAAATGGCTCTCATATGTGACTTGTCTATTGAATCTTGAAGACTGACATGAGGATGAAATAAACAATGTGATCAAATGGGTGCACAGTAAACATTTTAAAAACATTAGCTGATGATACCTTTACCACAATGGTAGATGTCTGGATGTAACTGCAACCTCCCATATTCCGGAATGGGTGGACAGGGCCGACTGAGCAAGAGAACTAGTTAGTGAATTGTTGCTGTTGTGTACTGCAGGGTCAGAACGACCCATAGCTAACCCTCCAGAGGGTTTTCAGAGGCAGTTTCAGACTGCTCATCCTTCTCCCACAGAGCAGCTGGTGGCCTCGAACTGCATGCCTTCAGGATTGCAGTGCAGCTTCTTGCCACTCTGCCACCAGAGCTCCCTAGTTAATTCATAAGAGTGTTATTTCCAGGGAACCGAGGCGATCTCTCTCCATAGTAAACAAGGCCATCCAGGCACAAAAACAAGACATGGCTGCCTCGCTGTTCTGTTTCCTATGGACAATTGGATTCACGTATTAGCTGTTAGAGAAAGCCAGTCCCACATTAGTACTTTTAACTGATACACAGCAAGCACCACACACACAAATGAGATGCAGGTGAGGGGAGAGCCAGATCAGGGCAGGGCAAGGCACAAACCCATCATAAAAATTACTACAAAACTCACCTCTTAAGAAATCAGACAGAACTAATAACAAAGCAGTCATCCAAAAGAAATTAAATGTAGCAACAATACACACACATCAATCTCACTTACACTCTGACACACATACACAGAAATCTAGTTTTCCGCTCAAAGCTGGATCATTAGCCAAAGCATGTTTGGTTTTCTCGAACTGCAAACATGAAACGGGGAAAGGGAACAAAAGACTTATCCAGAGCAGAGGATACAACGGGTGGGGCTTAAACCATGCTTCGCAGAACAACACAAAGAAAATCTAACCTAGAGATCTTTTTCTGACCCAAAGTGAAGCGGATGATTTTGCTTTGAGATGAATCCTTGGCTGATGCACTGTATAACAGGGAAGAAAAAAAAGTGGAAGAACTGAGTGAGGAGAAAGATACATTAGACACGAATTGAGCCTTATGACAATAGGAATAGAACTGGATTCCTGCCGCCCCCCTTCTGACATATATAAACAACACAACACTACCAAACATCATTCTACTCCAGGCTTATCCCCCACAAAAAGACCGTCCGCCTGGCAATGGGAGCGGGGTTTCTGACAAGCAAACAAATTGTGTGCCCTCTTAATGTAGTTAGATGTTTCTATTTAACATACTAGTTCTACCAAGGTGCTTTACAGAAAAATGTCCTGAGCACAACATAAACTAACCCTAACAAGTATAAATGTTTGCAAATTTCATTGCTCTTGGGAATTTTTCCTCTCAGTGGTATAGAAATGACCATTGAAACCTGCTGAAAGTACTAAATTCTGGGCTCCAGATCATAAATTTACACATCTGAAGGATACTGATTAGATGGAATGAAAAATTTAAAAGTCAGTCTCATTTATTCCCTTATGGAAAGCAGAGGCATTTAAAGTATTTATCTTTCTTGTATCCATATATTCTGCACATCGTGTTTATGAAAGGATCAGAGAGGAGAAATGCAATTTTGGTTTCCCTAATGTTGAGGGTCGCTATGAGTCACAAACAACTCGACGGCACATAACGACAACAACAACAACGACAATCTTGAGAAGAGAGGCAGACCCTCGATGAGATGGAGTGATTCAGTAGCTGGGGTAATTGGGGGGTAGGTGTGTCAGAGACAGTAAGACTGGAACAGGATAGAGCAGGGTTTAGAGCTGTTGTACATAGGGTCGATATGAGCCAAGTAAGTAGCAAGTGACTTGACAGCACATAAAAACAACAACAACAATCTTGAAAAGTAAAAATGGTTAAAAAGAATGGAGGGGAAAACATGATACAATGTTTGAGATTTTTCCTATACAAATGAATAGTAATAATAATAGTATTACAGATTGAAAGAGATTCTAGGTTTGGAGACTACATTCTCTCTTGGACTCTAGAATGGAAAGAGATTTTTATGAGAGGTGAAATACGGATCTACTTCTTGAACACATAAACTGTGGGAAGAGCTGAAGTAAAGAGGTAAAAGGTCGTCATGGAAGAATCACTGTTGCTCTGATGCCTCATTCCAAAACCTCAGGCTTCCTTTGACAACTTCCATAATACGTTTATTCACAACTTTATGGAAAAGCTGCCATGCTTTAGCTATGGATCTCTGTTCTTTTCTGTGACACATATGATCCCAATGAGCTGGAACTGACTCAGTGGCTATGAGATTATTTGCTAGCTGGCTTATTTTTAAAAAGGATGAGAGGGAGGAGGGAAGGGATAGTCACTGTTTAGTGTATATTATTGTTATTCACTGAGTTAACTCACAGCTGATGCTTCAGTGGATTTTCAGAGATTACAGACTGCACTGGAGGAGACTGCCCGTCTTTCTCCAGCAGAGCAGCTGGTGGATTTGAACCACCTGTTTTGAGGTTAACAGCACAAATCCATACTCACTAGGCTGCTGAGAGGGTTCAGAATTTCTGCGAATTATGGTGGAATAACTTGCAAATGGATAGATAGTTTTAATGGTTGCACAGTAAGATGAACAAAATAATTGTCAATGGATTATACTTGCAAATAATGTTGAATGGCATTTTGTGTTTGTTATACATATTTTTGCCATAATAAAACAAGTTGTCATGTTTTAGTATCTGCTGCCCCAAAGTGTGATCAATCAACCCACACAGCTTCCACACAGGCTTAAGGCATGTTCATTCATATACAGTGGAATTCTAACACAGGATCAAAACAAGTCTAGTATTTTGAGGCTGCATCAATATTCGACATTGATGATCAAGGGCTGAAACCATTGCTCTTAGTCCTTCGGTTATTTAAGACAGAATTTTTGGATTAGAGATACAATTACTCTGAGCCAACAATGAAATTCTACTACACTTAACTTTACAGCCAGAGTGTTAGTATGTATCTATAGATCTTGAGAACAGGGTTAACTTCTGCAAGTAAAACTAGAAATTATCAGTATAAAATAGATTAAACTATCTCTGGCAAAGTAGCTGAACTTAGGCAAAATAAAATGGTGAGAACATAGAGAAGGCCTCATTTATGTCAGCAGATGACAGGGTTAGGGGGCCATGATGGTAAGAAATAGCTAGAACAAATGACAGTAAAACCAGGCTTAAGTGAATCTGGATCTTCTTTAGTTGAAGATCTGTTAATAGTGGGATTTTGTCCCCCTAGGAAATTAGTGCCCTGAGTAAAAGAATCTGGTTCTTTAAAATAAGTAAACACCTACCATGGAAATAAACAGAAGATACTGGCTAGCAAAGCTCAGTGATTCAAGCCCAGGGATTTTCAATGCCTGTTTTTGCAGCAATATCTAATAAGATGCTTAATAAAAATAAGAGTTCTGTGGCCTAGTTTCTATGTCCCTTTCTACAGATTCTTAAGAAATACTGACTTCTTTCTCAGGCTCCCTCATTTCAATAAATACCAGAATTTACTTAACATAAAAACCAGAAATCTAGGCCTGATCTGCAATTCTTTTCTCTCCATCATTTCAACAATCAATCATGTTTAAGACTTGTTTATCCAACCCCCAAAATACATCTTGAATTGATCCATCTCCATATAGGTTTCCATCACGTTAATCCTACCCACTGTCATCTTCTAAGAGACCATAATAAGCCTCTTATATGGGGTCCTTTCTTCCACTCTTGCTCTCCATTGTTCATTCTCCAAAGAGGACTAAAAGCAATCTTTAAAAGTGTGAATCAAAACTAACCAGCTTCTCTCCAAGACCTTCCTATCATTTCCTGTCACTTTTAGAATGAAATCTAAACTCTTTACCCAGCACTCTGAGGCAGCCTTGACCCTTGCATAGCATGGTATAACTCCAGGGACCTCCAGTCACACTGACTTCTTTCAATTTAATGACAGCACCCACCACCTCACCCACCAAACTCTGCCCATGTAGCCTGCTTTCTGCCTCTCCAACATGCCCAGCTTATTCTAGTAACAGTGCCTCTGCATCAACTGCCCCTCTGTCTGAAATGTGCTACAACTGGCCTTTGCATGACTAGCTCCTGGTCATTTAGATGGCCACTTCTGTGCCATCTGCTCAAAGACCTTCCCATTAGCTCAACCTCAAGTAGTGAGCCAGCCCCTCTGATTGTCATTATTTTATTATTGTACTCATCAATATATCAATTCCTTCATCACCACAGGATCTTGCACAGATGCCAGATGAGATGGATTGATTCAGTGACTGGCGTAATGGGGGTAGGTGTGTTGGAGACAATGAGACTGGCGCAGGATAGAGCAGAGTTCAGGGCTGTTGTACATAGGATTGCTATGAGTCACAGGCGACTTGACGGCACATAACAAAAACAGCCCACCAATAACTAATATGTTATCCTGTTTGTTTGCTAATTTTTATGCCTCACCTAATAGTCTACAGACTGTAGACACCTTGGCTGTGCTGGGATCCCTAAAGTGCCTATGGCAGTGTCTGGCACATAGAAGGCACTTATATATTAACCAGACAAATGAATAACCATAAGCAGACTGAAAGTTTTGAATAGGTCTGCAGCAACAGTGGTAACAATCAGATTATTCCATTTTTGGTCCCCACATGACCCTTTGTCTGCAATATAACCCTAGTCAACATCCAGGGAATAAGCATGATGCAGAAGACAGTGTGGAGAAGGGTGTCCTGACCATCCCAGTGACCCAGGGCCACCAGGGAGCTGTTGATCAGGAAAGAGTCCATGCAGCCTCTCCCACTGGGAATGAGCCTGGCTGTTGGCTGTGCCTTCCTCATTGCAAGTCCAGGCACGTCTCCATCCCACAAATTTCCATTATGTGAACTGGATATAATTGGATAATTAATTAGGGGGGCTGATTTACATTATGCCCATCACTGCTGATTTCAACATCATCACAACTGAGGACCATCATGGCTCCTGGGAAGAAAGCTGTAGCCACGTAAAAGGCAGCTGCTTTGTGTGGGCAGCTTTGAGCTTTGCTCTACGCTACAATGGACGGTAAAGGGTATCAAGGTGTGCAGAAAGCCCGCTGCTAATTAAAGCTGCTGCGCTGGACGACTGGAAAAGAGAGGTCATTCCTCTTCAGCAAACAGTAGATTAAGGCAAGTCATCAATTTGTGCAGTGACATTTAGGCTTAACAGCTAAAAGTTTATGGCTTCAGAAAAAGCAACAATTAGAAACTTTCTGAAGAACCGGATCCTGCAAATACTCTAGTTCCATCTTCTGCCTTTCCACCTCCCCCCCACCCCCCATGAAACCAAATGTTTTTCAAGGCAATCTTCTGATTAAGCAGAGTTGCTTGGGAATTTAACCCCTCTCACTTGTTACAAAGTGGACAGTGATGAAGCCAGCATTCTGCTTAGACATGACTGGCTGGTGAACCTGAAAAGCAAGCATCAGTTCCTCTAAGAATGCCAATAAAACCTAGATCCAATCCTGCAAAGCAGAGGCCCAGCTCTGCATGGGGGAACCTCCTGACATCTTGTCCTGTTCTCTAAGCTTAAAAAAAATCCAGTCACATTTACTGGTACCCACCTACCAGTGGTGGGGACTTAAGAAAACACAGACACGTTTACTGATAGCCATCCTCATTTGTGGATGTTCCCCCCTCAAGAAAAGTGACTGTTCTCCTTCTCTGCTGAAAGCCATTCCCCACATATCTCCCACGGCCTGTTTCTCTCTGATGAACAGATGCAGCAACTAGAAAACTTCTGTCTCCTCTTATTACCCTCATGTGCAACACTGAATACCCAGCTCATGGACACACATGCACAGGGTTTTTAAGCCATCCCATAGCTGAAGAGTCTATCATAATAGCCCTACAGAACAAAGCAGAACTGCTCCCCAAGGCTGTAAACCTTCACAGGAGCAGACAGCCACATCTTTCTCTTGAAAGACTGTGAGTCTGAAACACTGGTCCTTTGGTTAGAAGGCTGGCACTCTTAACCACTGTACTACCAGGGCTGTACCACCAGGGCTTCTTGAAGCCTATTCTGTTGCTGGTAGGTATTCTTGAATAGACTATGTGTGACTCATAGTGACTCTATGAGCAACAGATCTGAACCTTGCCCTATCCTGCGCTACTATTAACAATTATAGTCATTTCTATTTTAGGGGCTATTTATTGCATATGAAGGAGCCTTGCAAACAAGCGTGTATAATAGGCCAGAGTTACGAAAGGAGCAGCTAATTAGCTCTGGCTCCTGGCAATTCTGACCTATAAAAACACATATCTCCGCCAGGCACAGAAAGTGGCCTCACTGCATCCATTTCAAGGTCATGCTAATTCCGCATGAACTCTCAGTAGCTCTGAGCACTGAAGCAGCTCTGCTGGAAAACACATTTGGTCTGGGCCAGACTCTGGTTGGTGTAGAGGAAGACAGACGGTAGAGGGGTCCCACCTGGACTGCATTTCAGCTTGTGCTTTTGACTGCTGATGGAGCACAGGTTGGTGTGGCTGGTGAGGCTGGCACGGGGCTTGGGGAGTGGCTGGCACCTGTTGCTGAGGCGTGCCAGCCTGGCCCTGGGAGGGGGTGCCAGCTGGCTGGGACCCGGCGGTTGGCAGTGGCGAGGAGAGGTGCTGCTTCTGTGGCTGCTGCTGTTGCTGCTTGTACCGGGAGAGGCTGAAGAAGAGGCCTAGGATGGCCTTGAGATTTCCATTCCTGATTTCTGGAAGACAATGAAAAGACTGTTAGGTGTGGAGCCCTTCCCCCTCCCGCTCAATGGGCTTCGGCCCTCACACAAGTTTAATACCTCGAGGATATGAGAGACTTCCTGAACACCCAATTGGAATCACAGTCAATTAAAGTCAGTTCTAAACCACAAGGAAGTTAAATGATTTTCCCCATCTTCCCACTGGCTTTACAGTGAGTGCGCAGGCGAGTTGTAACTGTTAAGACTGGAAACACCACAAGAAAAACTGAAGGATGGGGTATACTGATTTGAACTGAGTCTTAAAAAGTTGGGTGAAGCTGAACAATAACAGAAACAGGAAAAATTATGGGGCAAATCTTGGAATGGGATAAGGAGGCATAGTGACCTTTTTTAAGAACCTGTTGCAGAAGAGACTGGCACACTGCCAGGGCTACGGAGAGCAACACACATGGCATGGTCCATCATCATCTTTGAGTAGGACACCGCTATTTGTAACCTTGCTGATCAAGAGACTTGGTTGTTAGGGAATGTGCTTGTTTCCAAAGAGGGAGATGATGTTTCTAGTAGGGTATCAATCTGTAATTTTCCCTGTTCAGGTTACTATTCTGATTAACTCACATTTTACAATTCAGGTTCATTCCAGTATTATTTCATTGGTCATGACTTACTGGGGGGAAAACATTTTTATGGCCGGGTAAGAAGACAATGGAAAAAGAAAGACCATGTTTGTACAGACAAAGCAACCTATCCAGGAATGAAGGCTCTCCTACTGGGGGCAGAGGGAGAGCAGGCGATGCTGAGGAGACACTCTGGTCTTAACACAGTTCTGCCAAGTCCTTCTTGAAAGCTCTGCACCACCATGGATGTACCAAGTAGCTGCTATCCTGCTCTAAAATCTTTGCTCCCCTTCATGTCTTCCTTCTCTCAAATACATGATTATGCATCTTAGATCCAATGCTTAAGTGTCTTACATTTAGGATAGAGGTGCACGTGGTCTACAAAGACTTGTTTCCATAAAGAACTCACACATACAACTTCTCTTATTTTATATTAAAAGAAATTAAAACAGGGCGGGGATCCAAGTATTTCTATTCTCGACATTTTTTTTCAGATGTTAAAAAATGCATTTGCCTCAAGGCATGCATAAAAAGTTACAGAGAAGGAATAAAATATTTACGCACGGGCTGAGGCTCTGAGTGCAACCATGTTTTTCCTTTGGCAATCTATTCATTTATGCAGCTTTTCAAACACCAGATGCTGGGGAACAGGGTCCGAATTAGCCCTATGGGTAAAGCAGTAGGGCCACCCAGCATGGTGGATGGACAAGAAATCTTGGCGGGTGGGGTGGATACTCAGCTCCCTCTGCTCTGCTAACAGCCCTTGATTTGCTGCTAGACTGTATATCGAGCTGACAAGAGAAGTAAAGCTGAGGGCGTTGCAATGCACTGAGTTACCCCTCCACGTCCAAGGAAAATTCTGTGCACAACAGAGCAAAATGCTGTCTGGACCACTGGGAGCCAGCGCTGTAATGTTCTCTACCTCCAGGGGTTTGTTCTGTAAAAATGTCTTTTCTTTATCAAGGCATCTCCATAACTGGCTGGAGATTCAATGGTTGTGATCCATATAGTTTTCACAAGCAGATCACGAAATCTTTTTCGTAATCTTCATCTAGAAGCTCCACTGAAACCTGTTCAACAGCATAGCAGCACTCAAGCCTCTACAGGTGAATGGGTGTCGGCTGTGCATGAGATGCACTTGCCAAGAACTGAATCTTGAGTCTCTTGCATGGAAGAGACATTCTTCTTCCAAACCAGAGCCCTAATAATAATAATAATGCATGAGTAACATTCACCTCCATGTTAGCCCCAGGGCAGAGAAGCAGCTTTCTCCCAAAAAGCAGATTATTGGTAAATGCTGTTGAGTCCAATACAACTAAAGTGACCAGTCCTGTCCTGCGCCATCCTCATCATCTCCGACACACTCAAACCCATTGCTGCAGTTACTATCTCAACCCATCTCATTACGAGTCATCCTCTCTTTTGCTAACCCTCTACTTTTTCAAGCCTGATTTCCTTTTCTGAGGAACAGCCTCTCCTAGAAACATGCCTACTATGTGTAAGACAAAGCTTTACCATCTTTGCCTCTAAGGAGCACACGGGCTGCACTTTCCCCCCAAGACATCTGTTCTTTAGGTAATCCACAACTCAAAGGCATCAATTCCTTTTCTGTCATCCTTATTCACAGTTCATCTCTCAGATGCACAGCAAGTGACTGAAAAGACCCTGGCCTGAATCAGAGACTCTTCAGTCTTAAATTGACATCCTTACTTTCAGTAATTTGGAGAGGTCCCTAAAAGCAGATTTGCCCAATATAATACGTCTCCTGATCTCCTGACTGTTGGTATCAAAAGTGTTGACTGTGGATCCAGCTACTCTCCTTTCAGTCAGCATCCATGGTTGCACAACAAGGATCCTTTGGTTTTAACTAAAATTATTGAGTATCATGCAAACCCTGGCATTTTTGAGAGTGGAAAAAATCATTATTAATTATGCCAGGCCAACAGTAGCAAACCGGGCTGGCATGCAAAATCAGGAAGAGAGCATCACAGTCACTGCCATGTAAATGGATTCAGAGCCAGAAGCAAGGAATAAGCGCACTGGAGTAGAGATCTGAATCTAAGATTTTCTGGCTCAAAGCATGGCCTGACACTGCATAATTTGGCTTACCTATACAGCCTGCTGAGTGGTGAATTTCAAAGCATACCTACCTGTTTTGTTTATTAAGTTAGCTGGTGAGAATTTAACTATTCTTTCTCTTTTGGTTCATCAAACATTCCATGATACTCAAAGAAACAACTAGGCCACAGCAACTAATAGATCATAAAAACTATCTCTTCTACCAGCCTGAGACCAGACTGGTGAACTAGATGGATCTGGCTACCACTGGTGACCATCTGACCAGGATCACAAAAGAAGGTAATGGACAGAGTAGATTAAAAAAAATGTAGATCAGAATTTAAAACAGAAGGCCAGACATTGTGCTCTGAGATAGAATGGTGAAGCCTCCCTCACACCTCACAAACACGGCCCTTTGATGGTCCTCAAAGGTGGAACTGAGCCCATTTTTGGAGATCATTTTTTAGTCATACAATAGACCCATAATTTGTTCCACCCAAGAGTAACATAGTTCTCAGAAAAGTCAACCATATGAGATCAACAGGGCAGTATTCGCCCCCAAAACAAAGTTCAGAAGGCAGGAAAGAAGGGTCAATGAAACAGGGGACCCAGTGAGGAAGCGGAGAGCTGCTGTTACACTGAGGGGATTCCAGCTAATGCCATGAAGCAAAAATGGGTACAAACTGACTGGGTTGAACGGGAAAGTAATCTGTTCTGTAAACTTTCACTCAAACCACAATAAACTTTCAAGGGAAAAAAAAATTCTTATGATGCATATTTTAAACAAGAAAACAAAAAGGAAGAAACAATAGTTTAGTATAACCAGGAGCTGTCCACTGCAGAGAATAGGGCTGCCTGGGTCAGCACCCACCCTCCCCGGACCATATCAGCTAGAGACAAGTACCCATCTTTGCTCTGAAGAAGTCTCTCCTGGAGGCCATTGCTGCAATTTTCTCTACATCCAGGGGTTGTTAAGTTTGCTCCATCAGTTCTGTAAAATGCCTTTTAATTTATTAAACAGCACAGTGTTCCCAGAAGAATATTTTTTGGGGGAGGCAGCTAAAAAGACTTGGGTTTGAATCCCTAAAATTCACCATTTATAGGCTAACTTGTTTCAGATTAAACCTCAGTGAACTTTAATTTTCTTCTTTTTTAAAACAAGGATATGCCTTGTATCACTTTTTACTCAATGTATCATGAAAAATCATGTGATGATATTCACTCTATAATACAGGTGATCTTTGAAAATATTATGCTGAGAGAAATAAGTCAATCACAAAAAAAAATTTCATGACCCCACACATATGAAATATCTAGAATATACATGTACATAGAAACAAGTGGTTACCAGGAGGAGAAAGAGCCCCAATGCTCACACAGTTAAACATTTAACTACTAAGTGAAAGGGCGGAAGTTCAAGCCCACCACTGTCTCCAAAGGACAAAGATTTGGCCATATGTTTCAGCAAAGACTCCCGCCAAGAAAACCCTCAGGGACCATTTTACTCTGTCATATGCAGTTGTTAGGAGTCAAAAATAGTCCCACAGCACTTAACAACCACCATCACAAACAGAGACAAAAGGGAGGAAAAAGAGGAAGTCTTGTTCAGGAAGCATTGAGTATTTGTCAATAATGACAGAAACGTGGCACTGGACACTGGTGATGGTTACGCAACATGAAGACTGTAATCAGTGTCATTTAGCTGTACATGTAGGTCATAGCGAAGCAGAAAATGAAAAGATTCAAAGCTGTCAAAGATTTCATTTCACATGAATCCACAATACCTATCACAGGAAGCAGCAGTCAAATAACAATGGAAAAAAGAGCAATGGGAAAATTTATTGGCAAGGATGTCTTTAAAGTAGTAAAGAGTGTGGATTATGAAATATCTAAAAAAAGCATGTGTATAGAAGCTTGTTTCTATAGGCACGTATACAAGTTTCTATATACACACCTTCAGTTTAAAGACTAAGGCGTATCTAACTTAAACCATAGTATTTTCAATTGCTTCATATGCATGTGGATCCTAGCAGGATGAAACTGTTAACCTGTTCTGTTCAATATTCTCTACATTTATTATGATATTGCCAATTGGCCCAGTGGCAAAGATTTTTGTTTTCTTGATGCTGAGGTGTAATCCTCATTAAAGGCTAGAGTCTTTGACTTTTTACAATAAACCCCTCAGGTTCTCTGTGCTTTAAACCCACAAAGGTCTGTCATTTGCATAACACAGGTTGTGATGAGTTTTTCTCTGATTCTGATGCTACAATTTTTTAAAACAATAGGTCCAGCTTCTTGAATCATTTGCTCTGCACACAGAATAGATATGGAGAGAGGATGCAGCCCTGATGCACACTTTTATGGATGTTAATCTATGTAGTGTTCCCCTGCTCTGTTCAGACAATAGCCACCTAATCTAGGTATAGGTTTTGCATGAGCATAATTAAGTGTTCTGGGATCTCCACTCGGCAGTCAAGTAAACAAAATAGGGATTTTTGTTGTTGAGGAAGTCTGCAGTCAGGGATCTCTCCAACATAATGTCCGTTTGAGGACTAAGGCGCACTTGATTCAAATCATGATCTTTTCAATAGCTTCTTATACATCTGCAAGCTGGACAGTGACTAAGGATGCCAGGAAAAGGAGAGATATGTTTGAATTACAGTGCTGGAGAAGTGAAATGATTATCTCACAGATTTCCAAAGGAACAAATATGTATCTGACAAGGTGCATCTGGGTGCTTCTTAGAGGGAATGGTGATGAAACTCCACCTCGCATACTTTGGGTATACTGCTGGGAGAGACCCTTCCATGGAGAAGAACATCATGTTTGGAAAGGTGGATGGTAAGCAATGAGTGGAAGACCTTCCATGAGATGGATTAACCCAGAGGCTGGAGCAATGGGCTCAAGTATAGCATGGATGGGGAGGAGAGTGTAAGATAGGGCAGGGTTCAGGGCTGCTGCTCATAGGTTTGCTGTAAATCTAGGGTGACTCGAGGGCACCTAAGATCAACAACATACACATGTGAAAGCTGGACAATGAATAGGAACATCAAAGAACTGATGACTACAAACTGTGGGGTTGGTTTAAGAATACTGAATATATACAGTGTCTGTCCTTATGGGACTGAGTTAGTTCACTCAGCATAAAGCTCTCCAGCGCCTCCCAAGTTAGGTGGTAATTTACAAAATCATTGCTCCTGTGTGCCGCATAGTATTCCACTGTATGAATGTGCCATAATTTCTCAATCCATTCCATTGTGGTTGGTTATGTGACTATGTCCATGTTCTTGTGATGGCGAAGAACACTGCTATGAGCATTGGTGCACAAGTCTCTGTTATGTTATTGTAGAATGAGTATGAGGATCCAAGGGGAGGGAGGGTGGAAGCAGGGGGGTGAAGATGGGTGGAGGGATGGGATGTGTGAAAGAAATGGGAAAATTCTGGTGTGAAAAACAATGTATTTGAACTTTGTAAATAAACCAGCATAAGATTTTAAAAAAAGAACACTGAATAGAAATATATTAAAGAACAAACGAATGTGTCCTGAAAGAAGTGTAGCCAGAGGGCTCCTCAGAAGCAAGGATGGTGAGACTTCATCTGTTATGAACATGTGATGAGGAGGGGAAAAGACATGGGTCATCATAAAAGGAGACCCTGGCTGACCCGAACTGATGCAGTGACTGCAGCAATGAACTTAAGCAGAAGGGAGATCATGAGGCTGGCGCAGGGTGTATCACAGTTATCATGTGTTGTATGTAAGGTCACTGTAAGTCAGTGATCACTGGATGGTTGCTGTTGTTAAGTGCCATCGAGTTGTAGACGACTCATAGCGACCCTATAAACGAAAGACCTGAACACTTGCATAACTTTCATCAATCCTCCAAGTTCATAGAGTTTCCTCACAATAATACATATTTTAACACAATTTAAAAAGAACAAAATCACACTAGCTATTATTTTTAAAAATGATTCCATGAGGAAATATGTACGTGTGCAACTATCAGCATATTTCATCACCCCAAAAAGATTCCTCATGCATATTTGCAATCAGTCTTCAATCCCACTTTCAGACAACCACTAACTTGTTTTCTATTTCTACAGACTTCTCATTTCACAGCCCTATTTATGAAATGTGATGCAACATGTAGACTTTTACAGCTGGCTTCATTTACTTAGCATAACGCTGTAGAGGTCAGTCTACGTCAGAGCAGGTATCAGCAATGTATTCCTTTATACTGCTGAGCGCTGCTCATTGTGAGGATATCATCATCCACATTCCATTTAGCCTTTCTCCAGCTGATGGGTATTTGGGTTGTTTCATTTTCTTGACGAGCACTCAGGAGTGGCACCCTGGCTGGGGTTGGAAGCCACACAATTTATGCCATGGGTGGTCTATAACAGACAGTATTAAAAATAGCTAGAATTGTGTTATTTCATATTGGCAAGTGGAATCTGTCTCTCTTCCATGAGGTCCCATAGGGCGTCTCCGCAGGCAACCTAAAACAAAATCCTCCAGCCCACAAAAATGTTTCCCTCAAGATACTTCCCAAGGAGTTGAAGCTGGAATATCATTGTCTGTCTGACTCCACCCTCTTTATTTCTAAAAAAGAAAAAAAAATGTTGACCTAAAGGGAAGAATAGTATTGTCCAAGGAAGCACCAGTTGACTGGTGGCGAAACTAACAAAGCAATCCTACTCGTTCTCTACAACTGCCCCATTTAAAATGAAGAACACACACTACAGGCCTTACTTCAATTTCTGCTAGAATCCAGTACATCCTTGGTTCTTAACTTCTTTAGAGTCTGACTGATGGCTCTGTTGCCATTGTCTAACGAGCATCTGTACAGATGCTGTAGGTGATGTTGGGCATGGAGAGTAAGAACAGGAGAGTTCTTGTAATATTGCTGAAGAGAAACCTCAAGCTGGGGTGACAAAGGCACAGCCATTGGCATAATATAACACAAAAAATCCTGCTTTGTAGGAAAAGGGTCTGAGAGACAGAGAGGGCTGCCTCTCGTCACACAGTTCCAGCATTCCTATTCGATTCTCTTGGGCGAGGATTGTGTAAGGTTTGCCCAGTTGATCTGGGATTGTGGAGGCTGTGGCATTATTCCTCCAGAAGTGCTCTCTACAGGAACTACATCTGCCCCATAACTTTCAGACCCACTTTTGACCCCAACTTGCAAGCTGCTCACCAAGCCTGTCAACGAGTCTACTCATAAGAGAAGCAGACACAATAAACAGGATGTCCCCTAGTGACAATGGTCCTACTCACTGCCAAACACAAAGATTTAGATGATGGAGGCTGTTGGAAAGGTTTGACTTGTACTGGTCCAGCCTCCAAGAACAAAGAAGGTCTGGAGGTCTAGTCCAGGGAAAGCTTCCTAAACCAACTGCACCTCCACGGGGCTCACCTGGGCCTCCAGCCTCTGCCCTGGGCTGTCTGCTGTCTGTGCCCCGAAACAAAAGCTCTCTGTGGCTCTGTAAGAGGCAAGTCAGGGCAGGGCCCTGCTGAAAACTCTTCAAGGACAGGTGCACACACACTCCTGGGCCCAAACCCAGCTTTAGTCACTGGGAAAGGGTGGAGATGGATCTCTGGGGCTTTCCAACCACTGAGTTTTCTGTTGTTTTGATTTTCATCAGAGTAGGAGCCTCAGGGCACTCAATCATCTTCAAAAGGAAAGCAAAAAGCATTAAATGTACATTACTTTTTAAAGCACTATCATGCTTTTCTACTAGTTACACAGGTGGTTAGAAACACAGGATGTAAGACACAGGAGACTCAGCCTTTGAATTGGCAGCATGGTAGTTTAGCCCCCATTCGACCTTATAGCTTCCCTTTTTTAATATATGTACCAATCTCTTTGGACCTTGTTCTTTATCTGTATAAAGAGGATAATACTAGCCTCACAAAATTGTGGGAAACCTTAAACAAGATATAAATGTACACAGCACTTAGCTCAATGTCTGAAACTACTGATATGGGAATTGAGTTGCAAAGTGATAGGGCAAGCATCTCTAATGGCTTAAATTCACCAGTGACTCTACAGGAGAAAGATGGGGAATCTCCTCCCATGTAATTATAACATCAGAATCCAACAAAGGGTCAGTTATGAGTTGATGGCAATGAGTTAAGAGTATTGAAAGGTAACTGAATAGAAAGTAAAGTGATATTTTTCCCTATTGTTGTTATGTGCCATCGAGTCGCTTGCGACTCATAGCAACCCTATGTACAATAGCCCTAAACTCTGCTCTGTCCTGTGCCAATTGCACTGTCTCTGACACTCCTATCCCCATAATTATCCCAGTCACTGAATCAATCCACCTCATAGAGGGCCTTCCCCTCCTGCGCTGTCCCTCCACCCTCCCAAGCATGATGTCCCTCTCCAAGGACAGGTCTATCCTCACAACATGTCCAAAGTATGTTAGACAGAGCCTCAGAATCCTTGCCTCCAAGGAGCCTCCTGGTTTAACCCTTTCCAGGATGAATCTGTTTGTTTTCCTAGCACCACAGCTCAAAGGCATCAATTAATTCTCCTTCTATCCTCCTTAGTCATTGTCCAACTCTCTGATGCATAACAAGTGATACAACTCTCAGGGCATGTTGTTAGAAGAGGTCATTTACTGGAAAAAGGCATCATGCTTGAAAAGGTGGAGGGTCAGAAAAAGAAAGGAAGACCTTCAACAAGACAGACTGACACAGTGACTATAACAATGGGCTCGAGCACATCAGAGATTGTGAGGATGGAGCAGGACGGGGCAGGTTCAGAGCTATTGTTCACGGGGTCCCTATGTGTCATTTTCAGCTTGACGGCACCTAACAGTAATAAACAACTGGTGGCCTAGTGTGAACAGAGTTATGCTGCCAATCCAAAAGATCACATTCCTTGAAAGAAAGATGGGCAATTCCTTCTTGTTGCGGAATGTTGGGGAGGAAGGAAGGGTCTCTGGCCAGGACAGATCGCCCAAGCTCCAGATAAGTTCAAGCCTCCCAACGGCCTTTAATACGGGGTAGAGAAAGCTCCCCTGTGTTTGGCTGTACCGGCTTGAGAAAGCGCACCACTTGGGAAGACGGCTGCTGTGTTTGTTGAGCTGGGAGTGGTCTGCACGAGGCTGAGGTCCTCCTGACCAATCCACATGTCCCACATCTGTAAGCCCACCCAATCCTGTTTTCCTGTGTATATAAGTACACTGCTTATCCCAATGAAGTTGAGCTGGATCGACTCTCTGATCCTCTCCAGGGTGGTGTATCTCTGTCGTGCTTAGTGACATCTTCTCACACAATTTACCGCCTCTGCAAACCCACTGGAGGGTCAGTTATGAGCTGGTTCTGACTCAACAGCAATAAGAGATTTTTTTGGTTTGCTTTGTTTTTATATACTAGTTTCTTTACAAAATTTGAATACACTGTTTTCGAGAGCAATAAGAGTTTTAAATAGGAAATGTTCAAAGCATCACTCAAAGGTGGAGGTGCTGGCTAGGTGAGCCTAGCATTCCACTCTTCAGTTGGACATCTGCTAGATAAAAACCTGGACAATTTGCCATGTGGACATCTGAATAGGAAAAAAGAACTGGAGAGAGGTTGTCTAGTAAAGAACTGCCAGTGGCAGGCCTGTATCTCAATGGAAGACATGGCCTCCATGATCTTGCTGGTCCTATGCAAGAGCCCGGAGGGATTGTGAGACTGAAGACCACACTGGCCAGGCCCACCTTAGTATGGAGTCAAAGAGGAGTTTTCATCAAGCAGGTGAGCCATGAATACAATGAGCTAGGGAGAAACTGGAGGAGCTGGCCAAAGGTCATGAAAGACATGGGTGGGATATCCTGCTGGGTAGGTCATGATGAGATTCCTATGTTATGACAACTCTAGTGGATTAAGACTTCACCATCAGTAGAACTCTCCAACAGAATGAGGCCTCAATCTTAGAGGTCCAAGCTCAGGAAACAGAGGGGGAGGAGAAAGCAGGTCAAGCCATTATCTCCTTCAAACCCCTCCAAGCACCCCCAAGCTGCTTTAACTGGAAGGCATGAGAGGAAAAGAGCTTTGAATAGATTTTGAGATTAATGTTGCAAAATTAAGAACAACAAGTTACAGATTCTTGTTGTTGTCATGTGCCATCGAGTCGCTTTGCGACTCATAGTGACCCTATCTATGTATAAGAACTCTAAATGCTGGTCTATCCTGTGCTAACCTAGCCATCTCAAACACACTCATTCTCACCACTTCAGTCACAGAATCGATCCATCTCATCGAAGGTCTTCCTCTCCTTCACCGCCCTTCCACTCTGCCAAACATGATGTCCCTCTCCAAGGACCAGTCCCTCCTTGCAACATG
>NW_006399859.1:4206398-4220585 GCF_000299155.1 Elephantulus edwardii
CTCAGTTTCAGCAAGCAGGGTTGTGTCATCTGCATAATGCAGGTTGTTGATGACTCTTCCACCAGTCCTGATGCTATGTTCCTCCTCGTACAGCCCAGCGTCTCGGATGATCTGTTCTGCATATAGATTGATAAGGTATGGAGACAGAATACATCCCTGACGGACCCCCTTCTTGATTTTGAACCATGTCACATGTCATGTCTTCTTGCTCTGTTCTGATGACTGCCTCTTAGTCCAAGTATAGATTTAATATTAGCACAATCAAATGTTCTGGGATTCCCATTCTTCTCAGAGTCAGCCACAGCTTGTTGTCATCCACACAGTCAAAAGCCTTTGCATAGTCAATGAAGCACAGATATACAAACTGATAAAAAATTATTCTAATAACTGAGCAGGATTGAAACATTACAAAATCTGGCCAAGATATCAGTAAGTGAGCTATTACCCAGTATGAAAGAAGATAGAACAGTTAGAAGCAGTGATTAAACTATCATCAAACTATCTCATAGGTCTTATCCGAAACATTGTATGATTCTATATCAAGAGACTCACAAGGCCCATGACTAGTATCTAACAGAGGTGGGCAGAGAGGTTCCTTGCCTTCACAGACCACACAACATGTTTGGACATAACATACATGTTCTGAAGCCCAGAGTTCTAAGTCTTTTCTGACTTTGATCCCTGTACAAGGCTTGTTTGGATTTGGTCTGCTATCCCAGAAGACACCACAGTAGAGTACAAAGAACATGAGCTCTGAAGTCAGACCCTGGTTCAAATCCTGACTGCCACCCAGAACTTCCTGAAGCCACAGTTGTCTCACCTGTAAACTAAGGCTGGTTTATAAACATCAACTTCAGGCATGAGAACTGGGGCTGATGCAAATAAAGTTTTTAAAAAGTACAGTCAGCACTTATCCATTTGACAAATATTGACTGAATAGATTATGCCTCAGAGGCTAGGAGAACAAATGGGGAAAATAGGTAGGTAGCTGAGTGGCCAGGTGGCCACAGGACCCACCTGGATCGAGCTGGCCCACAGAGGCCGAGTCAGTCCAGCATACTTGATGCTGAGGAAAATTTGAGAAAAGTCCCTGCTGGTGATCTGCTAGGGAACATAGGTCAGTCCCAGGGTATAATTCAAACCAGAAACACGAACAGGATGTGCTTGCCACCTACCAGCCAGCAGAAGAGCGCTCTATGGAGGAAAGTATGTGTTTCTCTGAAAGGGGATTTGCTGGTAGCCTAGTGATAAGAAGCTGTGCTGTATCCTCAAAGGCAGAAGGTTTAAATCCACTAGATGCTCCTTCTATGTAATTTGCTGCCTCTGAAAACCGACTGGAGGGTCAGTTCTGACTTGATGGCAAACAACAACTTAACCCTAGGGAAACCTGGTGATGCACTGGTAAAACACATACCAAGGGTTTACAATTCAAATCTACCAGCTGCTCCTTGGGAGGAAGACATGCAGTCAACTTTTATAAAGATTCATGGTCTTGAAATTTCAATGGGAACAACTGCTCTGTCCTATAGGGTCACTGTGGTATTCATGGCAACAGTACTGCTAACATGTTCTTCCCCAACAACATATATTCTCCATGGTCAGCCCACATCACATCTCCATGATCAGGTCTCTAGAGCTGGTGGACTCACAGGAGGTCCCTCCAAGAGCTGAGATTAGGGATGACTACTTCCCCGCTGCTCCTGAGACCTCAGGAAGCAGAGTGGAAAGCTCCTCTTAGACAGGACCAGCACAGGATCCACTCAGGAACTCCCATCAGCCCCGCCCTAAGACGTGCATGACACACCCACAGGGCACCAGCAGTGGCCCTTACTACTCCCTGCCCCCAGACAATAGAGCCAATCATTCAGAGACACAGGCAGGAAAACCAGCATTCAGCACTTACCAGGGGCAAGGACCAGGCCCCATGGACTCTAGATAACATCTGCAAACTTACCTACTCCACTTGGCTGCTTCCTTCCTCACTGCTCCCCTCCTCCCCACCCTGGCCGCCAGCATCTAACAGGCATCCTGTCAGAGAGCAACCTTGCTAGGGAAAGGTTGCTGAAATCCAAACTGCTTTCCCTGTCCTGGGAAAAGCAGAGGCAGGTGCAAAGTAATCAGTCTGGGAGGATGCCGGGGCCTATGGCAGCCTCTGAGCTGGCAGCTGCCTGGTATTTACGAACGAGACAGAGGGGAGGCTTTCAGGACTACATTTTGCCTGAGGAGTCTGAGAATTTGGACCCATCACCTGCAGACCAACACTTAACAGCAAATCATTAGCAAGAGCTAATGTGCTAATTAACCTCCAAATCTGAGTTAATTAAAAACTAATCAGGATGTAAAAACGCAGCATCTCATTAATAAACAGGCAGTCTTTCTTCTAAGAGCCAAGGCAAGTGCTGCTTTTTCTCATAAAAGTGAGAAACAGGACTAGGTATCTGTTTCCCCGGGGAGCTGTATGCTCTGGGGTTGAGCATCCCCTCTCCTTCTGATGAGACCTAGCTTATACTCAACTGAATTGCCAACTATGTGAAGCAAGTCAGTGCTACTTAGCTCAATCCTGCTCGACCCAGAGCAGCTCTGCCTCCAGGATGAAGGGTAAGGGTGCAACTCCTACCTGTGAGGGTTACTGGACTGAAAAAGCCAGCATTCTCTGCAGCAGGCTTTGTTATGTATATTTTTAGCCCCCTATTTCTTTAAAAAGGAAAGCATCCTTCAGCCTAAATGAGCATTGACCTTTCTGAAAGGAAACAGAATCCGAAAAGGCCCACCAGCGTTCTCTGTCCTCATTTATTGGTGTCCTCAATGAGTAACAGGTGGGTACTTCTAACATCGAAAAGCAGTTTAGTGACAAGCCTCTGACTCACCTTCCGCAGACAGCCCCTGGATGTTTATTCCTTTAGCTGCCAGGAAATTCAAGCAGGCATCTATGTTTTCAATCTAGAGGGAAGAAAACAACATACACTCAATAAACGTGCATCGTCTCCCAGTACCACCTTTCATTAACAACCACGGGCTATGCAAGAGAGAAGGCGGGTTCTTTATGTGTTGGTAAAGGTTCTCGAGCAGGAAACCAGGACAGCATCAAGACACCTGACACACAGATGCAGGTCAGGACTCTCCTTTGTCTGGACTTGCACGGGAAAAAGGTTACCCAATAGTCCGAATCACACAGCTCCCAGAGGGCATGCATTGCTCAGAGCCGCCAAAAATAACCAGGGTGGAACTGGAGCACTTATGTTGATCACTGTCACCAGTGCCATTCTGAAAACTTGAGCAGCTGCCAGGGGCAGTGGAGGTGGGGTGAGCGGACCCACCCAGTTCCAGGCAGCTGGCATGGAATTTCCAGAGGCCAGGCAGTCATATGCGAAAGCAGCGAATGGGAGTTCCAGAAGGAATCTGGGCAGTGTTCACTCACAAAATTCTCAGGATGGCAGGCATTGCAAATGGCAGGGAAGGCCGTGACCTTTCTGAACCCTTTTATGCAGTGTGCTCTCAATGGCAAGGATGACCCACCAGTGAGAGTCTGGCTGATTCCTCATCGTGCCCACGCTAAGGGCGAGCCAGTGCCCAGCGCTCAGGAAAGAACAGTGCGGTCAGTCCCAAAGGTCTGATTTGACTGCAGTTGGCAGGATCAATTATTTTTTTGCTTATTTGTTTCTTTAAAAGAAAATGTTTTGACTTGATTAATGCAAGTGGAAAGAACTTCTTTGGATTAGACCCAGGGATCTCTGAACTTGTTGCAATTTTAAGTTTATAGTGGAGACCTCCAAACCCCTCCACACGACTTCCCAGGGGCAAAGACTTTGTTAATTCAAATCAATATTTAATCCACAGAGTTTATTTTAAACCAAAAAAAGATGTTTGTGCATGTGATCATTTTCCTCACGATTTCTGATGCTCCTTCACAGATTCAGAGAGCATTACAAGAGCACTTAAAGAAAAAAAAAAAGGGGGGGGGGAGCTCTGGTGGCCTAGTGGCAAGGAGCTGCAACAATCCCAGAGGCACACAGTTCGAATCCACCAGATGCTCTGCCGGGAAAAGGAGGGACAATCTCCTTCTGTACCAGTCAGATCTGATTTGACGGTACACTCACACAAAAATAAAATTTAAAAAAAAAAAAAAGTAAATGCACTTGGCTGCTAACAGAAGGGTTGGCAGTTTGAGTCCACTTGAAGAAACCTCAAAGGAAAGGTTTCACAATCTACTTCTAAAAAAATTACTCACTCAAAAGCCTGTGGAGATAAAAAAAAAAAACACAACACACCCCAAAATTAAACCCTATGGACACAGTTCTCCTGTGGCACACATGGGGTCACCACAAGCTGATCTGGCACGGTTAATTCTGAGGAGAAGTTCCCATCTTAGCCCCAATGCCTACCATTTTCCTGTCTCTAAATCAGCCTCCAAAGGTCCCAAATGTTTCCGGTTTAGGTATGGGCCATCCGAAGGCAAATGCACCCATTTTATAAGAATCTAGCAACCCTGCACTGGGATTATCCCATGCCTGTATTTTTCGGGCAGGTTCCCATCTCCTTCTCCATCCCCAGCTCATCCTCAAGAGTCCTCATCAAGAGTCTTCATATTCTCTTGAGGAAATGGAGCAGAATGCGATCCAAATAAATGCTGAAACTATGGCTTAGGCCTGCTATGAGGAAGGAGAGGTGAGATTGCACTTCATCTTCCTCTTCTGTCTAGTCTCAAGACGGCCAGGAGTGACAAGGGCTTACACTCAGGAGGTGGAAGGATGTAAGTGAATGGAAGGGAGCCCTCTGCTGAAATGTTCTGGAGCAATCAGCTTCCAGTCATGAGAACAGTGATAATTACATCTTTAAGTACTATCTCTAGTATTATAAAATCTGGGTTTTTAAAAAATGGGGAGCGCTGGTGGCAAACTCCATAAGGAGATCTGAATCCACCTCTACCTCCACAGAAGAAAGATGGGAGATCTCCTTCTGTGCAATATGTTGTTGTCGAGTCGCTTGCAACTCATAGTGACCCTATGTACAACAGCCCTAAACTCTGCTCTTTCCTGTGCCAATCGCACTGTCTCCGACACACCCATCCCAATATACTGCTTCCAAAATTCTGCTAAGGGGTCCACTTTCAGTTGGTTCTGACTCAACATCTATGAGATAAGAAAATGTCAAAGGTCAGTTACATTGTCATTGTTAAGCACTCTTGGGTCAGAACTGACACATGACTGACATTCCAGCAGATTTTCAGAAACAGCAAATCACACAGGAGGAGACTGTCCATCTTCTCCCTTGGAGCCAACTCTGACGTGGATTTGAACTGCCTGCCTTTGGATGGCAGCACAACTTACCCACTGGGCCACAAGAACTCCAGAAGTACTATAACAAAAGGACTAACCCTCGAAGAAGGACTACGATTTACATTAGATAAAGTTATAAAACACTTCTTTCATCTCATATCCAACTATAACCCTTTGGGTCACTGAGTAAAGAGCTTAGCTACTAGCCAATAGGCTCGAGGTTCAAGCCCACTCAGAAGCATCTTGAAATTAAGGCTGGAAAATCTACTTCTGACAAATCAACCATTGAAAAACCTATGGAACACAGTTCTATTCTGATACATATGGGGTCATCATAAATTAGAATCCATTTAATGGCAACTTGTACCTCCTTAATATCTTGCACATGGCTGAAAAGTCAGACTTAGGCAATTATATTCCCATGGATAAAACAAGGGGGAAAAGGAAAAAACCTGACCATCTTGGACACTGTTAACCAAAAAGCAAAAATACATGCTTGAGATTTCTCTTTAAAGTGTCAAATGTGGAGCTTCATTTTCCTGCAGTAACAGCACAACAGTGTTACAAGGGTTTTGAAAAAAGAGATAGTATCAATACAATTGGTTGTTCTTCCTTTATCTTTTAAAAAAATGTGCTGAAGAGCTCTGGTGGCCTAGTGGCAAGAAGCTGCAACTACAATCCCAGAGGTGCACGGTTCGAATCCACCAGATGCTCTGCCGGGGAAGGAGGGGCAATCTCCTCCTGTACCAGTCAGATCTGATTTGACGGTACACGCACACAAAAATAATAAAATAAAATAAAAAAAAATGTGCTGCTGTAGAATAAAGTTGTATTTCTATAGAGCATTCCTTTCAAGGGGCATAGCGTACATTTACTTGCCCCATTTATGGAACAGTCAGTGCACATACCATTATTTTTGCAAAGCCAGCCTTGCTGCCTTGCAGCTCAGCCCCCACTGCTTCCTTCTAACATTAAATTCTATGAAAGGGATGGGCAATTATAAATAGCTTACTCAGAATACTTCCACCTCCTGTTGTTAATTTTTTTAAAAGTCATGCCGTTCTTTCTATAAAATTTCATAATTAAGATCATTTTTCCTCCGCTGGGGAAAGGAGGTGGTTTTGCTCCACCCTCCAGGGCACATCTGACTACTTGAGGCACCATTCTGGGCTGCCATGATCCAGGGAGGCAGGAAGAGCATGCAGTGAGCCGAGGGTAAGGGTGCTGCTACAAAGTTCAAGACAGCCACTCACAGCAAAGACCATCAACCAAGGCGAGGTCTGTGCGCACCGACTCCATCAACACAACGGCAAGGATGCCTGCTCTGTGCCAGGCACTGGGCTGGGTTGTGTTAATGGTCTAGTACTGGCAGGTTAGTATAGTTGTTCGATGGAGAAAGCCATGTAAAGACGTACTGACTCAGGTCACACAGATCAATGGCATAGCTGTGATAGGAACCCAGGAGCCACTTCTCCCTGAAGCTCACATTTTCCTATCTTCCTTCTTGGGGTCCACAGAGCCACTTGGCACCCTCCCCCCAATTCCTGCTCATTTCAGGAAGAATCAGCGCATCTAAACAAGAACAGCATGCGGATCCCCCTTCGTTAGGGCCGCAAGAAGAGGCTGAAGAGCACAGAGGCCAATCCGTCCTGAAGAGGAGATGAAATGTGGGCTATGACATCCAGATGGCCTGCCTCAATGCACTCTGAGAAAACGCTGCTACTAAAAATAAGAACTTACATCACCATCGAAAAGTCTATCCATAAGCCCATCAAGCACCTTGATCTTTCCCCCTTCGCTGTGTGTGCTCTGCTCAGAGAAGGAGTTCAAAAAACATTCCTCAAGTCTCAAATCCACTCTTTAATAACGTTCCATTAAGGTTAAAAATCGCTCCTGACAAGGAGGCTGAGACCCACGCTCTTTTCATCTGCACCCCAGGAAGAGAGCGAGGCTGGGAAGCAGAAAGGGGTCAGATGTGGATTCCAACCTCCCGGCTTGGTTTGGAATGAGATCAGAAGGGGTGATTGTTCCTTTGATCCAGGCTTTCTGCTGATTAGAATTCACCTCCAGGTTTTCTTCCAAACATTCTGCACAGGTAAACAACCCACCCACACGCTCGTCAAAGCTGCAATGCCCATCACATTGCACGCGGGAAATCGCCTTGGTGGCAGGTCCCGGAGCTAGTGACAGTGAGAAGCTGTCCTTGAAGGAGGTTCTGGTGTTCTCCAGGCATGTGCAAACCAGACACGTAGAGTGGGACAGAGATCCTGATAAAGTTGGGAGGCAGAGTGATGGAAAAGATGCTTAACCAGCAAAGTATGTAAATATGACCAAAGTTGTTCATTAACACATAGCGGCCAATATAAACTACTTTCCAAAATTAGCTGAAAAATCTGTGCAAAGTCTGACATTCCAGCATTGCTGATGGTGGGGAGCGGGCTGGAATGGGAGTGGCAGCGGGTGAGGCGGCTATGGGAGCTATTGGCATAAAACTTCATCCAGCAGGTCCAGGATCAGGTTGCTTGCATCTGCAGTGTTAGCTGGGGTGGGGGTTAGGGTGGGGAGCACCAAAGAGGGAGGAGAAAGGTGCTGGGTGAAACACGAAGGGCCAAGACAAGGAGCCATGCGAGACCAGGCTGCCCTCCTCCACGCTGGCCTTTCTTCAGGGCCTAACCCTGCCTTGACTCTGTGCATCCCAGGAACGTGAAGGCCTTTCTCGAGCCTCAGCTGGATTCTCGGCCCCAGACTTGAATGGTTTCCCGATGGCCTTTAAACCTGAGATGGGCACTCTGCTTCTCACATTCAGGACCACATCTCAGCCCATGACAGACCGAGAGCAAAAGCGGTTCCCTGGGAAAAAGCAAAACAAATGGCCAATAATCGGAAAGGGAGAGGGGAGGGCAAAGGAGGACGAGTGGCCAACTTCATATTTCAATCACGGTCAAGGCTGGATGGGCCTCCTGATAACATACAATACGCAAACCTCGGCAGCAGGGCTATGTCTCCTCGGTAACTTAGAGACTGATCAAATACCATCTGTTGTGGCAGTTGTCATGGCAGCATTTCCTCTGAATACCAGTGTAGCTGAGTGTAGAGTGCAGGGAAATGATTCATGCAAATGAAGGATGTGTCTCCAGGCACTCACGCAGCCTGGGCAAGAAGGCCTTACAGGTGCAGCAAGGAAATGCATTGTTACAAGGTAAGGGTTTCACACCAGGACCCTTCAAGGTTTCCATACTAGAAGAGGAAAACTCAGGGAGCAGGCTGACCGTGGCTGCACTCAAGGCAGGCAAGGCCACAGGTGCCTCCTCCCACTCCGGCCTCTTGCACCGCAAACCCGCATCCAGACAGGTCGCCTGGAGGCAGCACCTTCACACCTGCAGCCCCAGCGCCTCTGCTGTCTCAAGCCTGCTCTTCCCTGTATCTCTCACCGCAGGAACCTTTCTTTCAAATCACGGAATGCCTACTGCTGATGCAAAGGGAAGCCTAGAGTCCAGACATCCCTGAGTAAGAACTTTAAAAACTCTGGCCAACTTGCTCTTAAGAAGAAGGAGCATGTATGTCCTCAGAGACAGGGCTTTCTGTGTGTCTGGTTACTGATGTATTCCTAAGCACCTGGATTACTATACAACACCTGTTTGTTGGTTGAAAGAATAAAAGGGAAACTATTTAAGCTGAGACCTTAGGAATTAACCAGATGCCAAGGATGGGAGGAGACTGTACTAAGCTTAAAGAAATAAAAGCTTCTAAGTAGGATATAGCATACCTTTCAGAACCAAGGAAATAAGTTGATATAAGGCAAGGGGGAAAGAGTAATGGGAGATAAGATGGAACAAGTTCAGAAGGCTGGCCTCAGAGGGCCATGCTAGTCACGCTAAGAAACTGGCAGGTGGAACAAGTGAATGTGAGGTCCATCCATTCTGTGTTACAGCACCAAGAGCAGCATTGGAGTCTGAGAGCTTAAGGATGGGCTCCTGGGTGCTGGGTTTGCTTAAGAAGTGGTCTAGGTGGGGCTCCGGTGGACTCTGTCCAGGTGGACATAGGCTGGGTTCTGTCCAGGTGCACATGGGGTGGGTTCCGCCCAGTTGGACATGGGGTGAATTCAGTGAAAAGGAAGGTGAATGAAATATTAGCACCTATGGTCTTCTGAACTGGTCAGTTTAACATCTCAGTAGGCCTTCACAATTCACATGCCATTCTCACATCACTGCCTCTCACTCTTTCAAAAAAAAACAAAACAAAAAAACCCAGAAACAAACAAACAAAAAAAAAAACAAACCCAAAAAACAAGGAAGGGGGGGCGGGGAAGGTGGTAAAATGCACTTGGAGCAATCACCTACCTAAATGCTTATCTTGTCAATGTTGTCTATTTTCCAAGGAAAGCCTGACCAGGCTTGATGGGCTAGGCTTTATGATTTGACCCTCTTCAATCAGTGTTGGGGTCTAGCAGCATCCTATGATCACACGATTCCCAGACTACCACACTGTCCTTGAGATGCACAACTTCAAAGGAAGAGCTGGGGTAAAGGAGGCTAACACCATAGGCTTCATTTTAGAAGCAAAACCCAGATGCCATCCAGTCACTTCTGACCCCTAATAACCCCATGTATGGCCGAGGAGAATGGAGCTCCAGAAGAGTTTCACTGGCTGATATTTTGGGACACAGACTGTCAGGCCTTTCTTCTAAGAGGCCTCTGGATGGATGGAAACCACCAAACTTTCTGTTAGTAACATACACGTTAACCATTTGCACAACCCAAAGATTAATTTTAGAGGAGAACTCCAGAATGAGAAATTATAGCAGTGCTTCAAATTCCTCCAGGTGAGAAAATATTCAGATCCACGAGGGCCTCCCCTACTGTACACCTGATAAGCCACCTGGCTGGCTAGCCTGATGGGAAAAGTCATCTTCGACAAGCTGTACAATGGGTTCTACACCCTCTTCTGAGCTTTGGCCTTTCAAGCATCAAAGCTTTCAGCAAACTAGATCTCGTTCCCATGGTAACTTTGAAAAAGGAAAAGTAAGAATGTGGGAGTCAGGGACTGATGCTATTAGGTACTGGAGAGCTTATTTCAACTCATACTGATCCCATATGACAGAGCAGAACTGCCTTATTTGCATAAGAAAATGCTATAAAAAATATTAGTGCTTCCTTGTTTGTCATCTTTACAGAAGCAGGTCACCAGGTCTTTCTCTCCTGGAGCTACTGGGTTGCTTGGAATTGCCAAACATTTAGTTAGCAATCAAGCATTTCCCTCTTGAACCAGGACTCCTTAATTGGGCATTCAATGAGGCTTCAGATTCCCTCTGTCAGTCTGTTTCTCTTCTTGTTTTATTGCCCTGCCATCTCCTTCCCTTTGAAGTTGGCAACGTCATCCACTATACCTTTTACAATCTTCCTAACTTCAGCTTTCCAAGGTACTGTCAAGAATTCCATTTTTAAACATTTTACAGGAGTCTTTGTTACAACTGATAAACACAATCCATGTAGATTTTGAAAAATTTCTCCAAAGGAGCAAAGAATTAAAAACAAAAATACATCTTCAATTTCTCTTCTCTTCCCCTGCTCTCCCACTTTGCTTTTCTCAATGGCCGAGAATATTTCATTTTCCTATTCTCCTGAATTCCCCATTACCTCCTTGAAACAAAGAGAGGGACGTAGGACGGGAATGACTCTTAAAGTGTTAAACACCATTCCATATTCGGGAGGCTCCCATAATAAATCTTTAGAGCTGAGGTCAGTAGAGGATTCCCCTTTAGAGACTCTGTCAATGATGACGTGACAAGGGAGGAAACTCCACTGCTGATGAGGGTGGTCAGAAGCCCTAGGAGTGTCTTTGCCTACATTCAATAAGTTACCACTTCATGGTCATTTGTAACAGCTTCAGAGTAACATTTCCTGTGGTTAGCAGTCATTGACTCAACCTTCAGTTCAGGATGAACTCCATGAACAATGGAACACAGGCCTGCCCAGTCAGGCTCAGGAAGAGCTGTAGATCAGACTGCTGTTAATTCAGGGGACTTTCATTAGCTGATTTTTCACAATTAGATTACCAGACCTTTGTCTATCTTGGTCTTGAAGCATTGCTGAAACTTACTCGGCACCACAGAAACACACAAGCCTCCTCTGACAGGTGGGTGGTGGCTGCATCTGAGGTCCAGTGTCTGGAAATGAAACATGAGTCTCGTGCACGGACAATTAAAATTCTACCACAGAACCAGCATCACCTCTTCCAAATTCCTGACCATCCTCAAAAGGTCTGTTTCCTAATGGTCTCCAAGGAGAGGAGGTAAACACCAAAGGAAAAAGCCATGATTAAAATGAAGAGTGCTATATAAAGACCACAACACAGCTTTCAGGTTAAAGCTGAGCTCAAATCCCAATTTCTAACATTTACTAAATGAAACTTTCAGCAAGTTACCTTAGTAACCTGATCTGCAAAATGGGGATTATATTACCTACCACACAGAGTGCTTGCTGACGTTATAGGAGATGGTGTATCTGTGATGATTTATGTAATATATGTAATGGAGTAAGTGCCCCAATAAGTAGTTGTTCTATGTTGTTACTTTTGACATGAATGTCCCTGGGCTATAGTTCTGGAACCATAACATTCCCAAAGTCATGTCTAGGATGGGTCCCTGACAAAACAGAGATGCAGACACGCTCATCTTGGCCGGCTGCCATTCCCTCCTCTAGGCCCTCCCTGCCAAGCCCAGCTCTGCAGAACTCTGGGTCTTTACCACCTGATGTCACACTGGCCTCCCAGCAGCCCCTCTCTTATAAGATGTTGATAAATGAATTCTCACCAAGGCAGAAGTGACTGCTGTTGCCTCTCCTGCTACCTCTTCCAGCAGGATTTGCAGTCAATCAAATTTTTTGAGTGGCAATATCGGTTGAAAGAATCTGGACTTGGCTTCACCCACATCCGGATTCTGATTCCCTTACATACTCAACATAAGACCTGAGGGAAATTGTCAATCTCTCCAACCCTCTGGTGGCATGGTTCTTAGCAAGTAGCGCTGCTAACGCAAAGGCTGAGTCTCCCTAGGTTTGAATCCGCCATTGGCTCTGAGGCAGAAAAATGGGTAGTTTCTTCCTGTTATGATTTACAGCCATGGCAACTCAATAGAAAGTTGCTGTATGAGTTGGTAGTAGGTAAGTGTGTCTCTACATCCAAGATTCATCAGAACCAACCCACTGCCGACCCTCCAGTGGGTTTTTAGAAGGAGTAAATCCACAGGAGGAGATTGTTCATCTTTTTCCCCACAGAGTAGCCAGTAGATTTGAACTGCCTGTCTTTGGGTTAACAGTGGGTTGATAAATATCAAGGGTTTAGAATTTAGTGGAGTCAGCACTTTGAAAAGGATCATGCTTTTTCTCCAAAACAATGTCAAAGTGGCAAAAGATCACCTCGTGGTAGTGAGAACTCAGAAACATGATGAATTAGTAGACACTCATACAGCCTTCTAGGAATAGATGCTTTGTAACTAGAATGAATTTGGATCCTACCAGAAGCAGCACTCTATATTTAAAAGCTTTCTAGTCAATGTCTCTTCTACCATACTATATGAGAAACTCTGAGGTTTCATGCAAAGTTTTGGTTAAGACAAATTAACCATATTTTTGTAGAAAACTTTGTGAAGCAACTGAAAAGACAGAAGTCAGACATATGTCATCAAACTGACATCTCTGCTTTTAAAAACTTTAAAGAAATCTTTTGTAGATTTGCTCAATGAACTATGTAGTTTAAATTCTCGATTGCTACTTCTATGGACAATGATAATACAGAAGGCACAATGCCAGGAAAATGTCTAGAAATTACTTCAATCTACTTTCATTGCAAAAGTTGTGGTGCTGTTTGGCTAAAGAATTACACCTTTAAAATGTTAATTATTAAAAAAAAAATTGGGAGACCGTACAAGTAACATGCAGAATATTGTATAACATGAAACTAAATTTAGACAGCATCCTCTTTCTAATCTGCAAAGACCTACATGCCAACCAATCAGAAATTCGAAGAGATTAAGAATTAAGAAAAATCACTCATCATAATGTCCTCCAGTCACAAAAGGACAAATACTGTACAAGACTACGGTTATAAAAATAGGATGGTTAGAAGGGTGAGGCACAGAATAGGAAATAAATGGCTAGATAATTAACACTTTACTGGAATAGGTGAAGGAAAAGTCAATGAGAAATGAATGGCCATTCTAACATTGTGTGAATTGTAATTAGCACCGTGGAACAGGATATGCATAACTGATGGGGGTGGGGGAACCGAAGGACAGTTTACCATCACGGAGGGTGGCAGCAATGGGAGAGGACAGATTAGCAGATGGATGGATGGGTAGGGTGAAGGGAACAGGAGGGTCCAGCAAGGATTTGATGAGACATTGCAATAAACAGCACTGATCAACCGTGATGGACATTATAAAACAAAATGTATAATGACTGCATGAAAAAGAATTTTACACAAAGAATTCAGAAAAATCATAATTAATACTCAAGGTTATTCTTCACTCCACTTACTGACACATTTGGAATATCAGTACATGGTCACAACCCACTGAAAGAGGAGGAAAAAACCAGACAGGGAGGCTGCTAATACAGGATATCTGTCAGCATCCCTAGACTACAAAACTGTGAACACTGACAATTTTACCTTCCCAAACAATCTTCATCATCTCTCCTATTCATTACCATTAGCCTGCCATGACTGTAGGTTAAAAATGGCTGCAGCCTGGTAACTTCATATGGTTCTACATAAATATCAATACATGACCAACACTTTGACAAGGTTACTATCCAACATTAAAACTGAACCTGGAGGACATTATGCTGAGTGAGGTATCTCAGTCACAAAGGGACAAATGCTATATGGTGCCACTGTTGTAGAATGAGGCTGG
>NW_006399859.1:4220837-4246993 GCF_000299155.1 Elephantulus edwardii
CAACAATGAATGAATGGAATCCCAAAATCTCTGTAGATGTTCATTGAAATGAAAAATAAACAACCTAAATTAAAAAAAAAAAACTGATCATAAAAACAGAACCAAAAGCCCCTCACTGCTGACAACTTGGACAATGGGTTTTCAGAGGCTGTAAACTGCACAGGAGGAGACTCCTCACCTCTCATTAAAGCAGCTAGAGATTCAAACGGGGCGTGTACAAGCCATGCTGGCAAACCTGGACTTCCATGTGCAGAGAGCTGACACACAGGATCCACATCTCACCACATACACAAAAATCAACTCAAGGTGGATCACAGACCTTGGAGCAAAGCCCCAAACCATAAAGTTCATAAGAGATAAACTGGGATCAAGCTTAAAGTCCTAGTCTATGGTATAAAGAGACTGCCAAATACAGCCAGAAATGCACAATTGGAAGGGGATAAAATTGATGAATCAGATCTTCGAAAGATTAAATCCCTGTGCGCATCAAAACATTTTTCCAGCAGGGTGAAAAGAAAACCTAGTGACTGGGAACAAACAATTGGTAATACCATCTCAGACAAGTCTAATCACAAAAGCTTTCACCCCTGAGCCTCTGAAAGAAAAAGACTGATAACGCAATTACAAAATGGGGAAAAGACATGAAAGAATTTTTACAGAGGAAGATATTAGAATGGCCAACAGACACATGAAGAAATGCTCCAAATCACTGGCAATAAGAGAGATGTAAATCAAAACCACAATGAAATACCATCTCACTCTCACTCTGGTAACAGTGGCAAAGTTTAACAGGATAGCAAGTAATAAGTGTTGGAGGGGATGTGGCAACATAGGAACTCTTATACATTGTTGGTGGGATCATAGAATGGTACAATCGTTCTGGAAGGCAGTTTGGTGCTTCCTCAAAAAGCTGGACATATAAATTTCATATGACCCAACTATTCCACTGCTTGGAATATACCTCAAGAAAATGAGAACCGAGGCTCAGAGACTTGTACACCAAGGTTCACAGTAGCGTTATTCACCATAGTTAAGAACATAGAAACAGCCCAGATTTCCAACCACAATTGAATGAATTGAGAAATTACGGTACAGTCATACAATGGAGTACTACGCAGCACACAGGAATAATGCTTTTGTAAATATTACCTAACTTGGGAAGGACTAGAGAGTATTATGCTGGGTGATCTAACTCAGTCCAATAAGGACAAATATTGTATAAAGCCATTGTTGTAGAATGAGTAGGAGGATGGGGGGAGGGTGGAAGCAGAGGGATGAGGAGGATGGGAGGAAAGGATTAATCATGGGGTTGTATAATTTGATGAGTGGGGAGGGTGAGTGAAATTGGAAGAATCGAGGTGAAAAACAATGTATTTGAATTTTGTAAATAAACGAGCTTAAGGAAAAACAACAACCCATGTTGAGCAGAAGAAGAAAAGTCACCTTTGTTGGTCACAGTGACTAGGCAAAGGGATTCGACTATGAGGATCATAATAAAATTACCTAAAAATGAGGGGAAATGGTTGAGTATAAGATAATAAAAGAAGTCCTGCTGGCAGTACAGCACACTGGGCTACTGGCCAGTTCACCATCAGTTCAAATTTACCAGCCAACCTACATGACAGAGATGGGTAGCCTCTTCCTATAAAGATTTACAGCCTTGAAAAATCCGATGGAAAGTTGTTATGAGTTAGAACTGACTAGGATTTTTATAAAACTATAAGGAGTGGTAGGGATTGTGATAAAATTGGACTAATGCCTGCTTAAAGAGGGCACTGCTACCCCCCATCTTAGGTTAGATCAGGCTGTGGAATGTCAATGCCAGTCTTTCCAGATTATCAACTTTTTTCCCCCAGAGTAACTAAAAGATGCATTTTTGTGAAATACATTTATTTTTAAATTTTTGTTTTACAATGGTTGTGTACAAAGTTTGTACACATTGTGTTTCACATTGTCCTTCATTCACATTGTGTTTCAGACAATCATTCTCATTCATTATGTTTTATAAAATTCATCACAATTGACCTATGCCCACCATCATCCTGTCTTTCCAGATCTCCACTGGATCTTTCCCATTTCCTTTACCTCTGCTCCCCCTACTCAACAAATTGTGCGACCCTATGATTTCTCCCCTGCCCAACCTCACCCTTGTTTCCACCCCTCCCCTCCTTCAATCTCCATACACCTTTTAATTGTTATCCTTCTGTTTTTACAACAATAGTATTTATCCTCATGAGAGTATTAGTTCACTCAGTATAATGCCCTCCAGTGTCTCCCAAGTTATGTAGTACTTTTCAAAATCATTGTTCCTGAGTGCTGCATAGTATTCCGTCACATGAATGCACCACAATTTCTCAATCCATTTGATTGTGGTTAGACATCTGGACTGTTTCTATGTTCCTGCGATTGTGAATAACACTGCTATGAACATTGGTGTACAATATATTGATTTTCTTTATCTAGCTGTTGTCACCTACCCAGATTTTCTGTTTCAAACAGTCTCTCAGGGTCTGAACGCAGCTTGTTGGCCATCACTCTGAACCCTTTGCTTCGGTGAGTGCCCTGACATTCATCTACGACCAGTTCCCAACACACAGACGCTACAAAGTCACTATGCAAAGTGCAGGCTGGAGTTCTTAGCTAAATTTCATTTCATGGGAAATGAACACACACACACACACACACACACACACACACACACACTGAATACCCCTTTGATGCTAGGCTGAAGCATAAGAATTCCATGAAGGCGTCTTATACATGCAGAGAGTTGGATCCAAGCATGAGGCCCAGATGGCTTTTATATAAACCACAATCTACATGGTTATAAATCATCATCTAATTTCTCTTTCAACTCAAGAAGTTCTATAGCTCTCCCTGCCCCTGCTGCATATGCTCAATTCTTTGACCTCACTGAGCCTTTCACAGCACCTCAATTCCAAAGTCCACATGCCAAGGAACTTGTTTATTAAATAGTCACTGGGCATCTATCGGGTGTCAAGCACTCTGCACAGATGTAGCTTTCACCCTCAAAGAAGATGTCGAATGGGGATATGGGTAGTACAGTGTGATAAAGGATTCCCACCCCAATTTCCAGTGAAGGAAACCAAGGATCATGAAATCTAAGTAAGCCAGAGATAGTGGAGAAGACACGGACTTCCAGGCCAAGCTTTCCCTAGAAGAACATGAAGACGCTGAGACGCTGGTCATGTCAAGTCTCCGCCCTTAATCCAGAATGGAGGATAGCTGTCAGACGAGATGTCTAAAGTATATTAATCTTTCCAACAGTGCAAACTGCATGGATCATGTGAAATATTTACTTAAATAAGCCCTTTTGAAATAGTGCTCATGGAAAAATTTTAAACAATTTCCCAAACTTAATGTTTCAAAGCAAATCCCAAAAGGAGCCCCTTTACTTGACTCAGGGAATGCTAACTCAAGTGTGATTCACAGACCAGCAGCAGTAGTAGTATCCCTCTGAGTGTCTGTTAGAAATGTAAATTCTCCAGCACCCCCCAAAGCCCCACTTGCGTGAATCAGAAAACCCAGTGGCAGTTTCCGCAATCTCTCTTTTAGCAAGCTTCCCAGGTGATTCTCACGAACGCTACAGTTTGGGAGATGCAGCTGTCAAAGGTTTTGGCAAATCAACACCTATTTGCTTTATCAGTCTGTTATTTTCACACACCTTTATAACTAAAGGAACAATAAAATGCGAAGAGACGAGCCTAGAGTGGAGGCAACTTCTTGGCTTAGGGATACCCATTTTTCTGCACAGCGTTTCAAAGTCTCGAATATATTTCATTTACAATTTGATATGTAACCTCACCCCCACTCTCTGGAGAGTGGGGTCGTTTATTATTTAGCTCTTTCATCTGAGAATCATGAGCTGAGCACTTCCAACGTCCCTAGCACTGCGCCAGGTGTTGGGAATATGGAGATCTTTATTAAACCGAAAAGGATGAAAGACATGCATGTATCCAGAGCTTTCATGTTGTGGAATAGCATGCAAAAGATGATAAATTACCCGTAAAATTTGCTTGCATGTCATACTAATTATAAAACAAATACACATTCACGTGGGGAACACACTGCTTACTCTGTAGCTTCCATCCACAACGAGGTCTAGGAAACCCTGTATTGTTCTCGTCACGTGCTCTCAAGATGAAACCCACTCATTGTTGCCCCTCCAGCAGGTTTTCAGAGCCTGTAAATTGCACGGGAGGAAAAGAACCACCAAATTTTCTCCTGCAGCACAGCTAGAGGATGGGAACCACCTCCCTTGGGGTTGGCAGTGCAAATCCTTACCCACTAGTTTACTAGAGTGGCCAGGTATTACTGGTGGTGGTGGGGGTACATGCTGTGGAGTCACAAGTGACTCAGGGATCTATGTACAACAAACCCCTCTGAACCCTGCTCTCTCCTGAGCCAACCTCACTGTCTCTGACTCACCTACTCCCATTACCCAAATCACTGAGTCCCAAGGGTCTTCCTCTCTCGCACTGTACCTCCACCCTTCTAAGCATGATGTCCCTCTTTAAGGTATGGTCCCTCCTTGCAACATGTCCAAAGTATGTCAGACGATGCTTAAAAATCCTTGCTTCCAAGGAGCAGCTTGGTTTCACCAGGACAAACATGTTTCTTCTCCTGGCAGTCCATGGTATATTTAGTATTCTTTTCCAGCACCACAGCTCAAAGATATCACTTCTTCTTCTACCATCCTTAGTCATAGTCCAGCTCTCTGATGCACAGCAAGTCACTGTGAAGATCATGGCCTGTATCAGGTGCACCAGTCTCTAGACTGACATCGCTGCTTCTCAGTACTATGGAAAGGTCCTGACAGCAGATTACCCCGGCACAATTCTCTTTTGACTTTCTTATTTTTTAACAGTGCCTTCAGTGCAGCTTACACTTCCTCCTTCATTACCATTGGCTCCTGCTCATATGGTACTTTCTGAAATTTTTCAGCATCAGTGAGTTCTTTCTGCTACAGTACCTTTGAGTAGTCCCATCATCTTATTTTGATGCTTCCTGGATCATTCAGTACATAGCCCATAACATCTTTTAAAACTGCAACTCAAGTCTTAAATTTGTTTTTCATTTCTCTCAGCTTGAGAAATGCAGGGCGAGTTCTTCTCTTTTGATTCTTCAATTCCAGCTCTCTGCACATTCCATTATACTACTTTGTCTTCTTGAGCTGCCCTTGGAAATCTTTTGTTCAGCTCTTCTAATTCAGCATGTTTTCCCTTTGTTTTGGCTTCTTGATGCTCAATGAAGTTTTTAAAATCTCTTCTGACATATATTTTGGTTTTTCTTTCTCCTCTGTCTTTGTAATGACCTTTTGCTCTCTTCATGGATGATACCCTGGATATCATCCCACAACTCATCTGGTCTTCGAACATTGGTGTCCAATGCTTCAAAACTATTCTTAAGATGATTTTGAAATTCAGATGGAATAGATTTAACGTCATAACTTGGTTCTCATAAACTTGGTGAGATGTTTGTTTGTGGGGGTTTTTTTCAGCCTTAATTTGAACTTGCACATGAGTAACTGAAGGTCTGACCCATGATCCACCCAGGCCTAGTTTTGACTGCTGATATTGAGCTTCTCCAGCAATTCCTTCTACAAAGGAAGTCAATGCAGCTCATCAGGTAAGACCATGTGTAAAGTTGTCATTTGTGTCTTTTTTAAAAAGTACTTGCAAAGAATAAATCATTGAAAATACAGAATTTCCTAGAAACATAATGATCAAATTCTGTATTTTCTATATCTCTACTGATACTGTCAATTCTGGAAGACTTCTTTGTAGCCAGTTTAGCTTCCATTTTCCCCACCAATACCATCAGTTCTTGATTATACACTACTTTCTGATATGGTTAAAGGTAGATGAATCCTTTTTTTCCCTGAACTGACTCTCCCCCGTGCACCCCCCGCCCCCGTACTGACTTTTGTTTACTGGAGGTAACGGCATTTAAGGAGCATTGGTGGTGAAGTGACTGAAGAACTCAACTATGAGCAAAAAGGTCAGTGATTTGAATCTACCAGCTTCTCTGAGGGAGGAAAAACTATCAGGCCCTTTGCTTCTGTAAAGATTTACAGCCTTGGGAATACTATGAGTAAGAATTTTCCTGATTGGCACTGCTGTGGCTTTTTGTTTCGGCTTAAGGACACTTGCCTTTCCTATGACAGCTCACAGAGCTGCAAACCAACTGGAACTCTCTGTCCTCCACTGGCCTCCTACCAGGACAGGCTTTGATGTTCCTGTGTGAGAAAGTGTGAGAAACTCCATTCTGAAATATACTAACGATGCCAGGGACTCCAAAGTAGCAAAATGTTACAAAACTCAAGGAGCTCAGTGTCAGATTCAGCAAGAGTTGTTTTGTCTTGAATCCTGAGTCCTACCGCTGCACAGGGCAGCTCTGGTGGCTTCTTGCTGTGGTTAGGTGCTGTTGGGCCGAGTACATCGCACAGCGACCCTATGGACAACAGATCTGAATCCTGTCCTATCCTGTGCCGTCATCATCTCTGACCTCTGACATGCTTGAGCCCACTGCTGCAGTCACTGTGTCAATCCACCTTTCCTTTCAGAAAGGGGCCTATTCCTCTCTGGAACATACGCTTTTCTCTAACAGATTACCTCTACATTCACATTTACTCTTTAAAAAACAAAATCATTTTTTTTATTGGCTTGCTTATAAAGCTTGTATACATTCTATTTTACATTATTCTTCGCTCACAATGTGTTTCATACAATCATTTCCATGCATTATGTTTTATAAAATTAATCACCTCCACACTTGTTGCCTTACCTTCTTTCTCCGCAAATCAGACATCCTTAAACTCAGCAGTGGTCTCTAGGGCCATTCACACTGAGTAGAGACTCTTGAGAGCCACTGAAATTGCCCTACCCTCTTTGGTGGCTCTGTGATGACCCTGACCTTCCTGTTGTCTCCTACCTGACTGAATTCTTTGTCTAGGCAAAAGAGACTGAAGCCAGGGCACTCACCACAGTAATACTCTGGCGCTGAAACTTAAGAGTATAAACTGTGTAATCAGTGTTGATTTTGGTTATAAGGAGCCCAAAAGGAGGGGACAGGCAATTTTGTGTTGCTTCAAGAGGCCGCACCATGTTGGGTACCAAAGCAGTGGACATCTCCTCCACTGATTTCAGTCCTGGCCTCTTTCTAGTCTGCTCTAAATTCCCAGTGGCCTGTGAGCATTCCTTCCTTCCTTCTTAGTTCTTCAACACGTGTGTGCCCCTGGGGCCATGCAAAAATAGGCTCAGGGGCCAGCAAAGAGGCCACTCAGCTGCCCAAGGATCTCGGACACTCTGAGGCATGCGGCCAGCTATCTGACAATTTTCTGGAGGACTCAAAGTCACAGAAATGTGATCTCAATGCAGATGGCCTCACAGCGGGCCAGGGGCATCTCAACAGAACACAGGTCAGAGGTACATGGCACCAGGCCTCTTTGGGGCCGTCTCAACAGGCCACCACCTGTTCCTGTTGCCACTTTTAAGTTCTACGGATAGGTCACTTCAGGTCCTTTCCAGAAATACTCACCTTCCTCCTTTTTCACCATTTCTCAGTTACGCCCAGCTGGTTCTGCCTGACTTGGTCAATGAAAATGGAAAAATAACAGTTGCTGAGGAGGAGACAAGTTTAATGTGCCCATTCTCTGCCACATCTTTGCCTGGCACAGATATTAAATGTACTTAACTGCCAACAGCAAGGGGCAGCTTTGTCCCCTCAGATGTGCTTGGGAAGAAAGGTCAGGTGATCTGTTTCCATACCATCAGCTACTGGAACCCTATGGGGTCGACGTGATGGCAAATGGTGATGACCACAGGTTGGGAAACAGACTTAAGTTCCAACTCCATCTCTGCTTCTTCCTAGGTAACATCTAGATGCAAAGACAGCCATGTGTGAAATATAGGTGATAATGGTAGTTAGCTCACAGGCCTGTTTTGAGTAAATGTAGCAATGTAAAGCTCTTAGCACATTGTCCAGCAAAGAGTAAGTGGCTCAAAAAACAGATTTCCTCTAAGTAAAATCTCAGAGGAGTCTTGTGAGATGCTATCGATTCGAGTACAACTCATACATACAGCCTTATGAACGACAAACCTGAATCTTCTCCTATCCTGGGCCATACTCACCATCTGATAGACTTGAGCCCATAGATGCAGTCACCGTGTCAATCCATTGACAGGGGTATTCCTCTCTTTCCTTGACCCTCCACCCTCGATATCCTCTTCCAAGAAATAGCCTCTCTGAACAGCAGCATGTCCAAAGTATGAGAGATGAAGCTTTGCCATCCTTGCCTCCAAGGAGCACTCTGGCTGCACCTTTTCCAACATACCTATTCATTCTTTTGGCAGTCCATGGAATGTTCAGTACTCTTTTCCAGCATGACTCAAAGGCATCAGTTGTTCTTCTGTCATCCTTATTTATCCTTATGCATGTCAGATACACACCAAGTAACTGAAAATATCATGGTCTGAATCAGGCACACCTTAGGCTTCAAACTGACATCCCTGCTCTTCAGTATTTTGGAGAGATCCCTGACAGTGAACCTGCCCAAAGCAATACATCTCTGAGAAGTGAAATGGCCAGTCTAGGGCCACGTTAAGATGTCCATGCTGTTTTATGGTATCATATTTCTTAGGGGGGTCCTTTGTAGTCCAATGTCTTCAGAGATACAGGCATAAAAACACATTCAAGTCATGCTGTTTAGCAAACTCACATTGAAGATGAAGCAGGTCGTTCTTGAGGCAGGTCTACTCCTTTACAAACACCTACTGGTACTCAAACAATTCAGCCACCCAATATGGGCTGTTGTTGTTAGGTACTGTTGAGTCCATTCTGATTTCCAGTGATGCAAGTAATAGAAGATAACTTCCCCAAAGGCTTTAACGGCAATCTTCCTGAAAACAGATCACCAGGTCGTAGTCCATAATGCCATTAGGTGGGTTTGAGCCTGAAGCAAGTTAAACAATCATCATCATATTAAGAGTCACTTGCCTGGAGCTCTGGTGGCCTAGTGGCAAGAATCTGTACTGCAATCCTGAAGGCTTGTGGTTCAAATCCACCAGATTCTCCACTGCAGAAGGAGAGGCAATCTCCTCCTGTGCCAATAGGATCCAACTCAACAGCACACAGAACAACAAAATAAATTTAAAAAAAAAAATTTTTTTTTAAAGAGCTACTTGCCCAGCAATATGCAAGCACCACCTATAGATTATCTCAGTTAAAGCTTATCATTGAGGCAGAAACTATTACTATCCCCACTGGGAGACTAATCCTCAGAGACGCTAAGGTGCTCCATCAAGGTCACGAGCAGTCTACTGTCAACCCACACTTTGCTGCCTCTTTCTCTGGGGAGTAAAGATACATCGATTTTTCCAAAGTCATCTTTGTCCTGCAAAATCACTCCACTAAAACTACCATCATCAAGCATCATCAGAACTGCTTCTTAGTGAACGACGGGACTCTGATAAGGAAAAGCAAGATGTGTTACTGCAAAGGGTTGTCGGGTGAACATGATTTAGAGCAGTACTGGTACAAAGCAAGAACTCCGTGCTTCACTTTCATTCTATTGTCTTAATTACTATTACTATTTATACAGGTCAGATTGGGAGGATGGTGCAGGCAAGGCAAGGATTCCATGTTGTTGGGATCAACTGATCCAACAGGATCACTATGAGTTGGAATCGACTCAATGGCACCTAACAATGACTGCATCATCATCATCATCATCATCATCATTGCTTCATTAAGAAAAAACAAACCGCAACACACAGTTGTTGTCAAGTTGATTCTGACTCATGGCTCCACTGAGTTTTGAACATCCACATTTTTGGCAGGAGATCACCAGGCATTTCTTCTGAGGTATCTCTGGATGGACTCCAGTCTCTAACCTTTTTGGTCAGCAGTCAAGCACATTAACAATGTGTTCTACCCACAGGTTCCCACACTGCTCATTAGCCCCCCACAAAAGCCCTATATGGTGTGCACTGCACCTCTTTATGAACTACAAGTATCCCTTAGACACAACTTGGAAGCAAACCAGCTAGTAGTTAAGAGTCAGTTGTATGGCAACTGGTTTGCAGACTAGGACATCAAGACTTCAAATGGTTACATAATTGGCTCAAGCCCACAAAAGAGCAAAGAAGAAATTCAAATTCAGCCTGTCTGATTCCCAAGCCCCAAATACTCCTCAGAATAGACATTTCAGAGAAGAAGGCCAGAGGACTCACGGGGTCCGGCAGGAGGCAGCACTGGGAGGCCCCCCAGGCTGACCCTGGGCCCAAGAACAGCAAGAGGGGAAGCAAGCCTGGGGCTTTCTCCACTCAAAGGGCCAGGAGGCCCTGCTAACTTTGCACTTCTTTTAATCAGCCACAGAAAGCCAAGCTGCTTAAAATAATAATGATTAGAAAAGAAAACCACCCCTGTGGCTGGCCATTCCCAGGCTCCAAAGTTCGCCCAGGGTCTCGGAGTACAGTGAGTTCAAGAGGGAAGCCGCAGGCTGCCAGCCTCTCTGGCTAAGTTCCAAGTAATGCATCTCCTCCCAAAAGAACTCAATTCTGCTAAATACACTTCAAGAAAGTCAAGAAGATGCCCTTCGGTTGCCATGGCAATGCTAAACAGACAAAACATTTGAACCAGCTCTGACGCAGTCATGCAAACTTATTTAAGGGACAAGTGGATGGATTTGGTGGAGCGAGAGAGTGGGGGTGAGGAGTGTTGTTCCGAAAGTTCCATCTCCAAGAATTTTGTCCCAAAGGCTTATAGGTCAGATTGGAACAGGGCAGGGCTGTTTCACAGAAACAAGCTGAAGTCAGGCTCATTCCAGGAAAGGGACACGCTGCTGAGCCCGTCTATTCTTTGCTCACAGTCCCATCTTAGAAAGGCCAAGAGCTGGGTGGGCCAGTACTGCAGACGGAGAAGGCTGGTGCTCCAGTCAGCACTCTACACTTCTCTGGGGAAAGCACGCCACTGCCCAGCATCTGAGGGCACGCTGGTGCCTACAGGGAAAGGAGTTGTGCTGTCAGCCCAAAGGCAAACGGTTCAAACATACCAACCGCTCTTCAGGAGAAGAAAGGGCAATCTCCTCTAACAAGATGCCATTTTCACGGCCCAGATCTCATGGTGGACTTCCCATGATGAATGTTGGTAATTTCTTTACAAAAGTTTGCTCCCAAGCCTACGGTCCTGGCTTTCAAAGAGGAGGTTCTTAGCGAGGAAGAATACAGAAAAGGTGTTCCAGGTCTGAAGAGCTTCCCTCCTCAGAGGCAATGAGGTTTGCCACTCTCTGGGCTTCTCACGACCCCCAGACACAACAGGGGCAAAATATGACACTGCTCAGAGAGGCCTGAAGAACCTAACCAGGCCCAGCTCACAGTACTCAGTCGAAAATGCTTGCAACACCTTCTTCTGCAGGGTCCATAGCATCCCTGGGTAAACAGCTTCTCCACTAATGAGTTTAAAACCTGTCTGGGCTTAGAATGCTTTCTCACTGATTGTTCCAACTCAGTAAATCTTGCATTTTAAGACTTGTCCCTCCTAAGTTACTCTTAAGCCCCAAGCCCCCACAGTACACCCTGCCAAGATTGCTCTGATTGTTCTGTGATGTCTTGCCCATTTATTTCTTGGTCAAGAATTACTAATGTCCAGTGCCTGGCACTAGTAAACACTGCATAGATGTTTGCTGACTCATAACTGAAAGCATGCAACGCCATAACCAAAACATTTATGCTCCACTGCCCCTGGAACACTTTGGTCCATTTTCCACCAGGGTCTACATCTGCGTCTTCATTTTCCCAAGGTCTGGGAAGAAAGCAGGACTTGCAGCAGAGTCCAAAATGCAGAAAGTGGAGAATACAGCTCCGCCTCAGGGGAAGGAGGGTGGTGAGGGGTGAGAGAGAGCTGTGCGCATGCTCCCTCCCCAGGGGGACTCCCACAAAGCTACCCTTCTACCTGCCCATTAGCTGGTGAAATGGATTTACTGCCTGAAAACAATAATAGCATCTCTCCTGCTCTTGCCCTGAAACAAAATTACTTGTCTTTGGTTCCTTATTAAAGATCTCTGAAGATCTTTTTTTCAAAACTTGCTATATCCATTTTGTTAAGGACTAGGTGCACTAACTCGTTCCATGCTGATTATTTTCAGGTGAGTCACAGTTCACCCAGGAAGGCAGAGTTCCCAGGTCTCATGGGGGCATCTTCTTCTACTGATTCCTCATACACTTTCCCAATAGCCTCTTTCAATACATTGTATTTAGCAAACAACAATATTTATCATTTAAAAAACAACAACAAACCAACTTCAAACCCACTGCCATCAAGCCAAAACCAACTCATTGCTGGCCTTCCACCAGGTGCTAGAGACAATGAATCGTACAGGAAGAGATCACCCATCTTTCTCCCACGATAGATTTGAACCATACACCTTTGGGTTGGCAGCGCAACTCCCCACTAGGCCTCCAGAAAAGCCTAGTCAATGGGCTCCCTCAATAAAGTCTTACTGGGAAATGAACTTTCTGGAAATTTAGAAACGATGCTTCATCACTACAATATATTCCCCAAATTACCTTTCCCCCAGTAGAAATGTTCTAACTCTGCACGTAGTCATACGCACACTGACAAGTCTGTGGCAAAAACTAGAACAAGGTCCATACGTGTCTATAAGAAGGCTTCCTATGTGATCACAGTGAACACTGCCTTAGACTTGTCACTGTTCTGTGACTTAGGAAAAAGGACAACGGTTTGGTTGTCCTTACCGTTACCTCTCTCATTTCCTCAGGAACACAATGGCTGTGGTGGAGGTTCTCATACCATGCTGGACTTGCATCCTGCATGTTACACTCCTCTCAGCTAAATGTACCACATTACCATGTCTGCCTCCCCACCCCTAAGCTGGAACTAATTATCACAATTACAGGACTTTTATATTTCTGTGTTTTAGAAAATACAGTTGGTGAACAAACAATACTCCCCCAGCTGAAAGTGTTATGGAGCAACCACAAAATTGCATTTATATTATAATAGTATTTATAAATAATTTATTTGCAGATAGAATTAAACTTGCACAGAATAAGCCAAGGTGGTGATACTATTTTGTAAGCTTTAAAACAGACTATTTTTCCACCTCCATATTTTTATTGGTATGCATATAATTATTCAGATACATTATGTTTCAATCATGTACACGTGTATGTTTCATACTTTCTTCATTGACATGTTTCATATAATCATTCCCATATCAAAACAGACTTTCAAGAATAAACAACACCTGCACCAGAGGCTGCAGAAAAAGACAAATACACCAAAGTGGATAGTGTTCAATAACTTCAAATATCAGTTTTGAACACATGTATTATAATGACCCAGGACAAAGGCATCTATGCATGTGTACCCCAGAGGGAAAAAACTACAGCTCTTTTATGTGAAGATGTGACTGCATGCGTGAAATGCCTGCACTAAAATTAAGTCTCCCTTCATCCAAATTTTCTCAATTATTAATACACTAGACAGCTGCAGTAGCTCTAGTAAAAATAGCAGCCAAGTCCTTCTAAAAGTCAACGCAGACGCAGAGATCTGCCCAGGGACTTTCCTATGTAAGGAGTGGCTGGTCTCTGTATTGATATGAAACAAAACGTCCTGTGGAACAAATCAACGGCAACGAGAACCTTGCTCCAGAATGTAAACTAGAAAACTACAGCGCTCCGCCCTCAGCACTGCCTTTCCACCTTTTTATTTAAAAATGGGTTTGTGCCTGAAAAAAGGTTACAAAAAAGACTGCCTATCTTCCCAATTCACTGGGCTACACAACTCAGAAAATTAAACCATAAATCCAAGGAAAGTCAATCACTTTGTATTCTGAAAAGAGAGGTAACAATCTCTGCGTACCCAAGGAGGGCTAGTGGGACAATCTATGTATGTGTGTGGATATTTCTAGAAGCAAATTAATATCCAGCAAGAAAGGGAGTCCTTCCTTTCTTAGACAACATATTGACATCATCCTAAGAAGACTCTGATAATACACCTTTCTGTATTACTCATGTTGGGAAGTATTCTGAAATGAAAAATTAAGTTCTGAGAGGGTTACAATTCAGTGTTAACTCAATAATGATCAAGAGTTTTTATTTAAAGATTCTGAGCAGGAAATGTAATGAGAAAAGGACAGATTAGAATGATCCCATTTATCATTTTTTTCTTTAAAGAGGTTTACTATCATTGTTTAAATGTATCCCATCGCTGGAATACCACTTTTCAAGGTTTTGTTGAGAACCGTCTAGATTTGATGGGCTATTTGATGTTTCCTGTCATGAGTTACATCTTTCAAATCTTTACAGGCAATCGGCTTAAAGACAAATAAAGACAATCAGACCCCAAAACCCAATTTCTGATGAGTAAAACACCATCCCCTCAATCGTGTCTCAGTGCCACATACAATTAGAGGGATCATTATGCATCTTGGTGAAGGCAGGAGTCATCCGAGTCCTGGTCCTAAACAAGTGTATGTCTGTAGAACCTCTGAGATCAAGAAGAGTATTTCATTTTTTTCTGTCTCACAGCAATATAAAGATCACAGCCATTTTTCACTAAACACCAGAAAACATCAAGGAAGAAGGCTATGGCTACTCGGAAAGTACTGTGAGTTTATTAATATGATCCCCTGGAGAAAAGCTCTTAGTGTGAATGTTTTCAAAACAGTCAGCGTCCCTTCAAGGCACAGCTTCCCCACAGAACACAAACACTCCCCGTGTACCACTTACCATTTGTGATCTGTTCTTTGGACAGCCATTGATGTCTTCAATCTTCTCATTTGCTGAAAAGCAAACACAAGCCAGAAAAATAAATAATCACCAGCAAGACACTTGGGAGGGTGATGCTGAGGACACACGATGCCACCCAAGTCCTAAGGTCCATACTGGGCTTTGTCCAATCAACACAGGCATGTGAAATACTGAGACACATCTAGCAAGCTTGGGGACTTACTCATCATGCTGCTGTCCTCCGGGGACAGCTGGGGTAAGGTCGTCATCATCTAAAACAGAGACAACTGCATTGACAGCAGTCTTGGAGTGGTGAGACACTGTGTAAAGACTGGGAAACAGAGGGAGGGGTGTGTGTGTGCTTTAGGCGCATACGAAAGAAAATCCAATTGCAGCGACTCTTCAAGGGATGTAATAGGCTGCAGTGGATGCGTCCAGCAAGAATCCAGGTCCTGGGGGCAAAAGTCACAAATGCTGGCATTTCACACCATCTTTCCCCAGAAATAACAGTATTACTCTTGTGTGTCCTAATACTATTCCTTAATGCGGTAATAAATGCAGAAAATGAGATAGTAAGCCTTAAAAAATGGCTTGTCCAAGGCCAAATCAGATCTAAAACACATGGATTTGAAGTCACAATTGGCCCACAGCAACATAAGGAAAAGGAGGTTACAGTGAATTAACTGGAAATCAAAGGTCAAGAGCATGGAGACAGGCCCAGCATCCCATGGTGAATGTATTCTATCCAGAGAATGGTGGAATCACTTCCCAAAACAGCACAAGGTACCTAGAGAGAGACTGGGTTTGAGAATGCAGGGGCATAAGAAATGCAGCGTGTACGGTGATGAGAGCACTAGCTTTGGTGCCAGGCACGCAGTATGAATGCCAGCCCGACAGTGTTTTGACTGTGGGATGCTGAACACGTCACACTACATCTCTGAGCTGTAGTTTCTTAATCTATAAAACGGAGCGAACACTGCCTACTTCCAGGGTGCTCCTTGGAAACAAGGATGGTGCACCTGCACCTCACACACATTGGGCATGTTGTCAGGAGAGGTCCTTCCTTGGAGAAAAACACCATGCTTGGAAAGATAGAAGTTCACCTCAAGAAAGGAAGAGAGAGATTGGCATAGTGACTGGGGCAGTGAGATCAGATGTGCTGGGGATGGTAAGGCTGGCTCTAGATAGGGCAAAGTTCACAGCCATCGTTCATTAGGTCACTATGAGCTGTAGTCGATCTGAAGGCACCTAATAACAGCTTCCTAAGAGAGTCTTCCTAAGAATTGGGCAATACACCAGGGAAAGATTTAGCAGGTTGTTAAGTATTCTATGAATAGTTAACACATTACAGAGGGGAGCTATGATGGCCTAGTGGATAAGGAATTGGGCTGCAAACCCAAAGGCAGGTGGTTCAACCCAGCAGCTTCTTCAGGAAAGGAAGATGGGCAGTCACTGTCCATGCAACTGGCAGCCTCTCAATACCTGCTGGGAGGTCAGCATGAGTCAGTTCTGTTTGGAAGACAATGAGAGAGTTGGACGAAAGTCAACTCTACGTATGTGATGGTAGAGCTGGGCTCCACAGAGGTTTTCCATGACTGCCTCACATGTAGGTAGGTCACTAAGCCTTCTTTCAAAGTCTTTAGGTCGATTTGCAACCTTTTTTAGTTGCAACTCTGTACCAATCAGTAAATCCCTATAAATGGCAGCAATCATGAATCCTATGATGTAGAGTCTTAACATTTATATAAAAGACTTTTTTTCCCCTTCTGCTATCAAGAAAACAAAAATTCTCACCACTAGGCTGATTGGCAGTATTATGATAGATGAAGAGATTGAGATTGTTAACAGCTTTAGTTTGCTTTGCTCTACAATCAACACTCTTGTGGTACCAGCAGCCAGGAAATCAAAAGACAAATTGCATTGGGAAAGACTGTTATATCAGGGACATCTCCAGAGTACTGAAGAGCAATGATGTCTGTCTGAAGACTAAGGTGCATCTGATCCAAGCCACAGTCTTCACAACTACTTGGTATGTGTCAGAAATCTGGATAATAACTAGGGATGACAGAAAGAGAATTGATGCCTTTGAGCTATGATGCTGGAGAAGAGTTCTGAATATAGCACAGAATACCAGGAGAACTAACAGATTTATCCTAGAGAGGGTGAAACCAGGCTGCTCCTTGGAGGTAAGGATTCTGAAGCTTCATCTGACATACTCTGGGCATGCTTCAAAGAAGGATCAGTCCTTGGTGAGGGACATCATGCTTAGAAGGGTGGAGGGACAGCACAAGAGAGGAAGAACCTAGGTGAGATGGATTAATTCAGTAAAGGCAGGTGTGTCAGAGACAATAAGGTTGGCACAGGATAGAGCAGGTTTCAGGGTTATTGTACATAAGCTTGCTGTGAGTCACAAGCACCTCAACGGCACATAACAACAACAACAACATCTTCATATCCCTTAATTTTTTATCCACATTGAGGTCAGAAACTAAGCTAGGTAGGATCCTACAGTAAAGCTGTAAGGGTTTATCCCCTCTCTGATGTATTAATACGCCTTCTCTCCAAACCACAGAAGGGTAAGATGGCAGGATTCCATATCAACCTCTATTTTGCCTTCAATTATCTAATATCTAAATCTTTTCCTTTCTTGTCTTTCTCCACTACAGTTTGAGAGACTGCTGACAATTATTTGTCACTCTTGAATCCCTCAGTCGCTCACTCACAGGCATCAAGTCAATTCTGACTCCGAGTCACTCTCCAAGGGGCTGCCAAGGCCGTAAATCCTAACAGGAGAGGACTCATCCCTGGGAGCTGCTGGCGAATGCCAACCAGGGGGCTCGACATGTGCTTGCGAACTTGAGTTGAAAAACCACAACATATCAGGGAGCTCTGGTGGCCTAGTGGCAAGAAGCTGCAGTGCAATCCCAGAGGTACGTGGTTCTTATCCCCCAGATGCTCTTCTGGAGAAGGAAAGACAATCTCCTCCTGTACCAGTCAGATCTGATTTGATGGTACACACACAAAAAAAATAATAAAATTTTAAAAAACCTATTTTCATTAATTTCATGCTTAAAACTTGCACAACGGGGAAACACACTAAAAACTCTTATTAGTGAAGGACAGGTGAAAGATCTGGTGTAAAAACAATGTATATGAACTTAGTAATTAGTAAGTAAACCAGTATAAAAAAAATTTAAAAAAATGTCTCAACATGCTAAAATTTCTGATTACTCAGATCCTAAATCTAGCTCACCACTAAATCAATTGGATTTCCTTCCACCCTCGAGAGATAAGTGAAAAATAAAGTAAGTGAGGATAGGGCTGGTTTCAGAGCTAGTATACAGAAGGTCGCTATGAGTCACAGGTGACTCGATGACATAACTACATCAACAGTGGCAGGAAATTATTTAGAAACTCAATCACCTTTGGGAAACCCAATGATAAGTGTCCACTCAGTGCAGTCTATAATCTCTTTAGGATGTGCCCAAAGGGCTGTGTTTAGCCCACATGTGAAGATGTCAGTCTTCAAAAATCCTACTGAGTGTCCTCAACGCTAAGACAAGAGCACTGGGATAGGCATTTTAGAAAGCTGCTTTCCTCAGCCTCCTCTACTCAAACAAAGCACCTTGTCTTTTATTAGCTGCCAACGAACTGACCCCCAAAACAAGGTGACTCCATGTGCAATAGCATGAGAGTGTTGGGATTTATAAGTCATCAATCAAATTTTCTGAAGAATGCCAGACCTTTCTTCATTGTCCTTCTTAGTCTGGAAGCTCGGCAGAAACCTGTTCATTGTTGGAGCAACAGACAACCCTTCAAAGCTACGCAGGTAACGGCTGCAGCTGAGGTGTTCTGACTGGCCCTGAAGTCAGCTCTTCATCCAGAATGCAAGAAGTCTTACCGCTAAGCTGCCAGGACTCCCAAAAGGATCCTGAAGCCTTTGGAAAAGTACTACAAGACATTCAAAGACTGGAATGACTCATGGATGTCTGTTCTTCAGTTCTCTGGAAAATACAATTATCTACAATAGATAGGCCAAAAAGTTTGTAAAGGCAAAAAAATCAGGGATTTTTAAAAGTTAACTTTGTACTTACTGTAACCCCTGAGCTTAGCTAGCACCAGGCACACAGCAGACAATAAATATTTGCTAAATGGTACCAAGGAATGAATATTCAGAGTAGTTCAATGAATGAAGATTTCACTGCCTATTTTAAGGCCGCTGGCCTTTTTCCAAAGATTCCTGGTGGCGTAGTGGAGGGAGCTGCTGATCAAAAGGTAAGTAATTCTAATCCACCAGCGACTTTGAGGAAGAAAGATGGGAACTCTTTTCCCCTGAACATTTACAGCCTTGGAAACCTGACGGAGGGTCCCAATGAGTCAGAACTGCCTCGACCCACAGTGTGGTTTTGTTTTGATCCTTTCAAAGAGTTCTGGTGGTATTGTGTGAATGTGATACATGCTGTGTCTTCAACTGAAAGGTCAGAGCTGGAATCCACCACATTCCCAGTGGAGAGAAAGGGGCAGTTTCTTCACATAAAGGGTTATTGTTGTTAGGTGCCATCAAGTATGACTCTATGAACAAAAATAAAAGTACAACTATGAAAAACAAAAGATCTGAATCCTGTTCTATCCTGCACCATCCTCACACGTCCTGACACACAAGAACCCATTTGCAGCAGTCACCATATCAGTCCACCTGGTTGAGGGTCCTCCTCTCCTTTGCCAACCCTCCACTCTTCTCAGCATCATGTCCTTCTCCAAGGAACAGAACCTCCTAGCATCATGCCCAAAGTATGTGAGGCAAAGCCTCATCATTCTTGTCTCCAAAGAGCACTCCGGCTGCACCTTCTCCAAGACATCTGTGCTTTTGGCCATCCATGGGATGTTTAGTGCTCTTCTCCACCACCAAAGTTCAAAGGCGTCAATTCTTTTTCTGTCATTTTTATTCATGGTTCAGCTCTCAGATGCACAGCAAGTGATTAGAAAGATGATAGCCTGAATCAGATGCACCTCAGTCCTCAAGCTGACATCATTATGCCTCAGTAATTTGGAAAGGTCCCTAACAACAGATTTTCCCATTACAACACATCATCTCCTAATTTCCTGATTGCTGATACAACCTCAGAAATCCGATGCAGAGTCACTGAAATCAGGTATTTTAATTTTTTGTTGTTGTTATTTGGTCCTTCTTTCATTTTTAAACAGAGAGGTGTGTGCTGAAGATAAAAGAAAAGAAGATCTTTGTCATAAGGAGGAAATTACCAAAAGCATGATCTCTGCCCCTGGATTTGCATAGTCAGCCTTCAAGAACATACACGCCGTTTTTAAGATCAAGGCCATCCACGGTGTTTTCCAATTAGATCCTCATGACAGTCAAAGCCATAAGTCATTGGACTCTGATCAATACCGAGCTTGGCATTAGGTCATTATTCCCCATTACAGTGAAGGATGGATAACTGTGATCTTAAGAAGTCATTGGGGAAACGTTAAAGATTCCCTATATGCCAGCTGGATAAATGGAACCAAAGGATTTGTTCTAATTATCCCTCTGATGGCTAGCTCCTTGCAATCCTCTGCCTAAACCAGGCTAGTTTTCTCTCTAATAACACAACTCCTGGAAGCTTAATACTACCATTTTACAACATTCAAAATAATTCAGTAGAAAAGGCAGTCTGCCCATGTAAAGAGTACATGCTTGAGAAGAGAGAAACCTAATGAGTGGGTCCAAACTCAAAGAAAGTGCTTGATAAAAATGCAAGATATGCCTCAGGCCTACAAGATCCAAATTTCATGTAATTGAAATAACTTATCCTTTACACAGATTTCCAAGAAGTTTTATGGTTCTCACATATATAATGATAGCAGCTCTGAATCTAGAGAAACTGGGATTGAATGTTTAATGTAGTAACTCAGAGTAGGAGGTCTTCGGGAATAGAGTCCAGCAACAGATCACCACAGACACAAAGACATTTGCTCCCAAAGTCCTCAACTCGCATGAACATTGGCCTCACTAAGTGCCAACAGCTATTTATTCCAGCACGGTCAAGGCATTCTTAGCTCCATTAAGGTGGTAACCTACTTGCACCAAACTCAAACTCACTGCAGCTAATTCTGACTCTGAGTAACCCTACAGGGCACGGAAGTAGGCTGCCAGGTTTCCAAGGCTATAAGTGTTCACAGGAGCAGACTCCTCGGAGAGGGCTAAGGTGCCTCCATACCTGGCCTTTCAGTTAACAGCCTAACATTAATCCACTACACCACCACGATTCCTCCTAGTTGCACACACAATGACAAGTCTGAGCTTGAAAGAGCATCACGTTATAAACATCCAACGTGTCATCAAGAGCCTAACTTCTCAAAAGACCTCTTCTGAGGGCTTCCGGGCATTTTAAAAGCCCATGTATCTACTCAATATCTTTGGCAGCTGGCAGTCTGGCCAATGGGAAGAGAAAGAAACCCAGGACCCAAAAGGTAAATGACTTACCCAAAGTCACACACAGTAATCAACGCAAAGTACAGTCCTGCATGCTGCAGGGATGTCCTGAGTATTTGCAGACGCGCTGTATGCAGAGGTGAGAGAAAAGAAGTCGCTGCTCGTTTTACCTTTAATGGGAAACCTTTTCTCCTCTCTTCTCTCCAGTCCTCTATTGTTCGTCCTGTTTCTCTCTCCATCTCGCTCTCTTCCCTCTCCTCCCTCCCCTTCGCTCTCCTTCCCTCGCTCCAACCCCTTCTGGCATCCTCTCTGAGCGACAGCACCACAGGCAGAAGGAGGGAGGCTTGTCTCCCGTCTCTCCCTCGATGCATGCTGCTTATCCTGGCCTAACAATTTTTCTAATAACTCACAGAGATGGCACAGCGATAGGCTGGCAGGCAACTGCCAACCTGGGGTAGCTCATGACTCAAGAAGAAAATCACACTAATAAGAGGCTGGAGACAAACTAGTTCTCAGTCCCTGAGAACGCAGCCGTGAAAGGCCCATTCTCTGCCTACGGGCTGTAGTCAGGGATGGAAAACTGGGAGACCCAAATAATCTCTCACCTTAGGAGGCTGAGCTCCAGGGTGCACGGGGCGGTGACAACAGAGGAGCAGCACATGTGATAAGCATTTCATGTTTTCCTTGAAGTCTCCTCATCTGCTCATGCTACAGTACAGCCTGAAAATTGACTTGGCCACCACTGGCCAGGCTTCTTAGGGCTAAATCCAGAATCCTCTGTCCTCAATTTTAGGGGCCCTGCCTTGTTGTGTCTCACTGACTTTCTACCCTCTAGCTTTTCTACAAGGGAGGCATGGTCTGTAGAGAGTTGCACTGCTGCCCATGGGCATGCCTTGGTGGTCAAAACCCACCAGCAGCTGCACAGGAGAATGATGGGCCTCTCCTGATCGATTTACAGCCTGAGAATCCTAATGCAGGGTCTGCTATGAATCTGTTTCAACTTGATGGCAATGAGTTAGCTGAGTGGAGTCTTTCTACAGGCTGTTTCCTCCCTGCATCCTTCCTGCCATCCTGACTCCTGTCTGCCTCAGCTAGCTAATACCTCCTTACGCTTGTGATCTTAGCTTCAAGCTAAATTCCCCAAGGAACCTCTTGTTGATGGCTTCCCTCACACCACACAGTCCTCTGGAATCGGTTAGTCTCAGAGCGCTGGTAACTGTGCTGAGCTTGGCCCATCTTGGGTCTGGAAAGACCGGGAAGGAAGAACCTTAATGTCTAGAAATCTCTGATGACCTTTTATTCAAATGTGTTCTTTCCATCTTAGCTTTTGGAAAAACCCCCAACAACTTTGTGCTGCAATCCGAAGGTGCACAGTTCGAATCCACTAGAAGCTTCACTGAAAAAAGGAGGAAGAATCTCCTCCTGTGACAGTCAGATCTAATTTGATGGTACACAGCAAGGGGGAAAAAACAGAAAATGAAACAAAAAATAAAATAAAAAAATTTTTTTTTAAATCTTACAAAATATTAAAGAGAGTTGCTCTATGTCTTTTGTCCATGCACCACAGGGGGATTGGGCAGCATGGTCCATAAGGACCTGTGTCCACTAACCCGGAGGCCCTGCTTCTCTGGCAGTTCATATCTACCGGCTGTTCGAAACCTCATAGAGGGTCAGCTTTTACTTGGTTCCAGCTGAATGGCAATGAGCGTTTTCATTCCCCTTTTTCTCTTGTTTTGCCCTCTCTCTATCTCTGTATTAACAAAGGCTTTATGGGGGTGGGTGCTTATTTATTATCGTTGTTGTTTGTGAATTATTTTAAAGTAGGCTGCAAAAATCAATTGTCTCCTCTCCTCATACAGTCATCTGCCTTTGAGCTGACTTCAATACAGGGCACCTCCTGTGTGTAATAAGAGACTCGTGGTTTGCAGGATGTTCAAAGGCTGCATTTTCAGAAGTAGATCACCAGACCTTTCTTCCACGGTGCCTCTATCCTACAATCTTTAGTTAGCATCCAAACACATTAATCATTTGCATCACGCAAGGACTCTCTACCTCTTAGATTTCCTATGCTTTTCCTAAGAGCAGAGACAGTCTCTTTCACGGATAGTTATAAAATTAAAGAACAGTAACACTGAAACCATTCAAATATTCCAGATTTGTCAGCTGACTCACACACCTTGGAGCACTGCATTCTGCTGTACAGGCTCCAGTCCAGGAGCATAGGGTGCATTTACTTGACAACTCTCTGTACTCTCTTTTATTCAGGAACTGTTTCTCAGCCATTCTTTGTCTTTCACAACAGTGATATTTTTGAAGAATCCAGGCCAATTCTGGGGTTTTTTAATAGGATGTTCCACAAATTGGTTATGTCTGAGTTGCCTCGTGACTAGTTTTTAGGTCTTCTTCTCCCTGATGAAGATATGACATAAGAGATACTGTGTTCTTCTCAAGGTGTCACATGTGGAACCCACGGCACCCATCTGTCCCTCATCTGGGAGGAACTTTTTATCACCGAGTCAATGAGTTGTCTAGACTCTCCCCTGCTGGTTCCTGTTTACTTCCCTTGCTGCTAAATAAGCAGTCTGTGGAGAGACACTTTTAAAACCTTACAGAAAACATGCTCTTCATCAAACTCCCTCCACTGGACCATGTTTTTTGTAAAAACAGACACAAAACAGGTTCCTATCTTCCGTATATAATGTCCAGTGACACTTGTGACATTTTTCAACTGGTGCCAACGTTCTCATTACTTCCCTTCTAGTTGGTACACTTCCATCAGTTAAGTCTCAGTGTCCCCTCAAACTTGCCATCTATGGAGTTCTGCTGTTCATTTGGTCTCACACAGATAAGGTTTGGCTTTTGAGTTTTTTAGTAAGAATTCCCTTTTCATGCGTGTACCGTCAAATCCTATTTGCCTGGTACATGAGGAGATTGCCCCTCCTTCTTTAGCAGAGCATGCTGTGGACTCGAACTGCGTACCTCTGGGACTGCAGTGCAGCTTCTTGCCACTAGGCCACCAGAACTCTCTTAAGAATTCCATTTATTTTTAAATGTTAATTCACTGTCTTTTATTAACTCGTAACTACTTGTCCTCTGGTTTGTTGAAGCAGTAAATCAGACAGCACTTGCCACAGTAGTGTCTGTCAAAGTGGCTGACCATAAAGACTCCGGCACCACATTCATCTGAAGGACACTCCTGACTCAGGTGACTAATTTTGCCATTCTCATCCACCTTATAGTATTTCAGAACAGCCAGCGTAACCTTCTTTCTTTTATGCTTATTCTTCTTGGGAGTGGTGTAAGACTACTTCCTTTTCTTAGCACCACCACGAAGTCTCAATACAAGGTGAAGAGTGGACTCCTTCTGGATGTTGTAGTCAGACAGGGTCCGCCCATCTTCCAGCTGCTTTCCAGCAAAGATGAGTCTTTGCCAATCAGGAGGAATTCCTTCCTTATCCTGGGTCTTGGCCTTGACATTCTCGATTATGTCTGAGGGTTCAACCTTGAGAGTGATGGTCTTCCCCATGAGGGTTTTTACGAAAATCTGCATCTTGGCGGTGGTCCCACCGCGGATAGCGGATCGGAAAGAAGAATTCCATTTTTAACGGAGAATTGTTTACTCTTTGAGATCACCTGCTATATAGGTGCAAGGCACTCTCTGGGGATAATTTTTGCTCAAAGTTCCAAGAGTATTTCAGTGAAACAGCCTCAGGGACCACTAATTATTCCTGCCTAAACATATAAATAGACAGATATTCATCTATTATCAATACAGACTGGTGAGTCTCTATTTTATGCAGTGAGTATACTCAATCCATTGTCACTATGGTCGGGGACTGTCAAGTCTGAACGGACTCATACCCGACCCTCCAGTAGGCTTTCAGAGGCAGTATATCTCACCAGAGAAGACTGCTCATTTTTCTCATGCAGCAGCTGGAGGATTTGAACCATGTGGCTTTGGGTCGGCAGCGTAGCTTTTTACCACAAGGCCACCAGCACTCGCAATCAATTCATTACTATTCTTAATTTTTCAGACCTTCTACCTATTGCAGGTTAGATTGTTCTTTGTGGCCCTAGAGAACAGAACCAGTATTAACAGGAAAGCATGGTAAGAGGGTGTGATTTTTACTCCATAAAAGAGCTGAAGGATTCCGATTCTCTGTTAAAAGAGCCTTCCTTGGTTAGGATGCTGTGCTAATGACTTTAAGATCAGATGTTTGAATCCACCATTATAAAGATTCATGGCCTCAGACACCCTGTATAGGTAGGTCTACTCTCTCCTATAGGGTTCTGATGAGTCAATAGCAGTGGGTACTCTGCAAGGTTAGATTAAGTTGCCTGAAGAGGCAGTAAGTTTTCCATTATAGGAGGTTTGCAGTTAGACAGTGTGGATTATTTTTCATAGAAAAAAAAAATCATACCATTATGAATTTAAAGATCCCGTCAAAATTCCACAGTTCAGAATTGCAGAAGACTCCTGGAGAGCAGGAGGGTGTGTTGATGAGGGGAAGCAAGCAGGCCATCTGTTGGAAACAATCCAACCCAGGCTTGCAGAAGCTTAGGGCTGCCCTGAAATGAAATTCTTGACCCTGATCGTCTCAACTTTTCCTGAACATCCCTGCACGTCAACTGATGATATGAGCTCAAAAAATGAAGACACTTCAGACTGAGCTCTAGAGAAGTCAAAGAAGTAATACAGCAGCCAGTGAAAGGATAAGAGGCAGGTCATCCACCTCTTCCTGTGCGAGCTAGAAATGGCATCAGAAAGAAACAGGTTATTCAAGAATGAGTCAGAGGCTCACTGAGCAAAGAACCTAATATCCATTGTAATTCTGTCCAATATAAAATGTTCTGTTCTGCGAACTGTTCTAAAAATATGGAGCCATTGGAATGCCAATCTGGGGAAATTCTCTATGTTGTGAATATGTATGTAATATATATATATATAT
>NW_006399859.1:4250243-4280781 GCF_000299155.1 Elephantulus edwardii
CATGATCTTCGCAGTTACTAGCTATGCATCAGCAAACTGTACAATGACTAGGGATGAGAGAAGGAGAAGTGATGCCTTTGAGCTGTGGTGCTGGGGAAGAGTGCTGAATATACCATGGGCTGTAAGGAGAACAAACAGGTTCATCCTGGAGAAGGTAAAACCAGGCTGCTTCTTGGAGGCAAGGATTCTTTGGGCATTTTGCAAGGAGAGACCAGTTCTTGGAGAGAGACATCATTTTGGGGAGGATGGAGGGACAGCATAGGAGGGGAAAACCTTGGACAAGATGGATTGATTCAATCACTGGGGTTGTGGGGGTAGGTGTGTCCAGACAATAAGATTGGCTCACGGTAGAGCAGGGTTCAGAGCTGTTGTACCTAGGGTCACTATGAGTCACCAACTGACTCGACACCACATAACAATAACCACAAAGGACATTATGCTTGGCAAAGAAGAGGCTTGGAAAACAAACAAACAAACAAAAACATTGGTTATAATCATGGGCTTACACATAGCACTGACTGTGAGAATGGTGCAAGATTGGACAGTGTTTGGTTTTGTTGTTACTGTGAGTTAAAACTGACTCAACAACACCTAACAACAGCACAATATACACAAATATACAAAGACACCTGTCATTTTCCCCAGAATACACCTACACAGTCCCACTCACATGCATCTATCTATGTATACAGTAAACACTTGTATGATGCAAAAGTATGACTTTGCAATTTTTTAACTGGCACTTGTGTGTGATAAGCACGTTCTTTAAAAGTGAACAGTACACATGCCCAGCAACTCAGAATCCTGGTCAGAGAATAATGCTCTTCCTTCTTGGGAGAGACCTATGTTCATAAGACACGTTAACATTGTATTTGTGTCCCACTGAGTCAGAACCGACCCTTACACGGGCCACCAGAGGGTTTACAGAGGCACTAAATCACAAGGAAGGAGACTGTCCATCGTCTCCCATGGAGAGCACCTGGAGGATTTGAACCACATGTCTTTGGGATTGCAAAACAGCTTCTTCCCACATGCTCTGACTTGGCTATTAAGAAAATGAAGACAGGTAGGAAATGACAATGTTTACCTGTCAATTCAAGTCTCTGTGTGTCTGTTCTCTAAACACAGAGCATGGTGTGGGCTGGGCAGAATCAGGGTCGCCGCCAGTCATGTGCTGACATCTGGCCTTCCCTAAGAGTCCCTGGTCAGAGCGAGCGGCTCCTGGAAGGCTGGGAGAATGCATCTTAGTGGCCCTTAGGGTAGCCTGGGCTGGGCGTCTGGAATGAACCTGAGCTCCCTCCCAGGAATGTCTGTCTAGGAGTTTCATCTCATCTGAATGGACTTAGAGAAGCATCTTTATGAGCAATGGTAGAAACTACTGGTTTATGCTTTTGTAACACCGTATTTAATAAATTTATAACATCATGCTTCCACTTGTTGCTTCTGAGGCTCTAACAAACATGTCTACTCTGTCTTGACATACCGAGACACAGACAGGGAAACGTCATATACTTTCATAGTTTTCCAGGCAGTTGCTAACAAACTGCTATCCAGAAATACTTCATAGTTTGCAAACATGGTTCATATTTGATACCCAACTTGTTTTTTTTAAAAGTATGAGACCAGGCAAAGAAGGCATGGTTGTCCCCATTTTAAAGATGGAGAAACTGAGGTAGCAAGAGTTAAGTGACACTCCCATAGCTGGAAAGGATGAGAGCAAAGCTTGTCAGCATAATCCTTCCTACACTTATCCTCTTGCTTGAGCTGAAAAGTGGGGAAGCTCAAAGCCTTGTTCAGAGTAGCCATGGGTGGGGTAACCCTGCTGATATGGACATCAAAGGCCAGCCCATATGAGTCACTCCTTCCATGAAGACCCATACCTGCAGACGGAATCACGTCTAAGGCTCTGAGCCTTGCCCATGCCTCTCTTTATTCACAACATGGATCACGAGGTCTGACACAGAGTAGGTGTTCACTAAATGTTTAATGAACTGAAGTGAAGGCAGATAGAAACTTATGCTGGGCTCAGTGACTCTAGAAGCAGACAAGGAAAAATATCAGCAGGGAAATACCTCAGAAGATTCAGAAGAATAGTCATGGGGTAATAGGTTACTAAGCCTTCCTTTACCTGAAATACTGGGGGTGGGGGGAGGCTACTCCCTACTCCATAGGGATTAAATGAGAACAAATTTTAAGAGGTTGGTAGGTGTGATGACTAGTAGGAGGAAGAAGATGAAAAAAAAGCAAAAGAATAAGACTAACAAGACTTCAGGTGACCCCTAAACATCCTCCCACTTGGCACTCATTCTTGGCCTTGTGTAATTGTCTCCCCTTGAATGTGGATGTAGATGGTATACAACAAGAAGAAAAAAAACCACACCAAAACCCCTTGAATGTGGGTTACCCACAGTTATGTGACTATGATATAGCCTTGTTTTTAACCAATAGGATAGGAACAGGACAAGAGCTATGGAATACCATTTGCATGGTATAAGACATTCAACTACCTTTATCATAATAATCGGTCCGTATTGCTACTCAATGTGTTCTAAAAATTTCCTCTTACTGAAACTGAGTGCCATGTTTGAAGTCAACATGAGCTGGGTGGGGTCTCCTGCCCTTCCAGAAATGACAGCCCTCAGCCTACAACTGTGAGGAAATGAATTCTGCCAAAACCCTGAGTCCGTCTGTGAGGAAACCTTTCCCTCATTGAGCCTCTCTGCCTTTATTGCAACCTAGCGGGTCACCCAGCTGAGCCATTCCTGACCCACAGGAAGTGAGGGAGAGCAAACGGGTCTCTCTGAAGCTGCTGTTTGTGATGGCTTGCTATTAGGGTGCGGCTGGCTTGAAGAGATGGAGCATCAGTAAACTCTACAAATCTATCTTCACCCATGTTTAATGCAGCATTCCCTATAACTGCAGAGAGTTGGAAAAAACGAAGCGTCCCTCAGCAGACAAATGGCTAAAGAAACGATGGTATAGTCACACAATGGAGTATTATACATCACTAAAAAATGATCAAGAATTTGTGCACTACTGCACACTGGGGTGAGTCTAGAACAAATTAGGCTGAGAAACAGAAGTCAGTCACAAAAGGACAATTCTTGTGAAAGACTAATAATATTAAACACTGAAGAAACATTTACACACAGAACCAATCATGGAAGGTTAACAGGCTGTGAACAAAAACTAATTACCAGGTAAGCTGGGTAAAAGGAATGGCAGTATACAATAAATATTTGATAAGATGTTGTTGTCAATTAATTACATTCATCAACTGTAATTCATGTTATAAAACCTAAGTGCATCAACGACTGAATAAAAAGCCGATATGGCTTATAAACTTTCACACAAATAAAAGAAATTTTTAAATAAAAAGTCAATATGACTTGTAAACTTTCACTCGAAGAAATAAATTTTTTAAAATGTCTCTTAAGCTGGCAGGGAAGTTTCTTCTTCAGTAAGAATGGCAGTTCTGAATTTTAAATAAAGTGAAACCGTGTTTTCAGGCAGAAGCTCCAGAGATTCGAGCAGCGCAGCAACTAGGAGACACTCCTCACCCTGAGGTAACTCACAAGCTTGCGGACTCTGGGCTTCTCCCTGCGCCTTCTTCCTTGGCCTGAGTCTGCTGCCACGGCTGCCAGTGACAACAATCAGCCTAATGCCGCCTAATTGACCTCCTGCCTGCTTGCTTGGTCTGCTCTGGCAGGGCCGCTGGGTGCTTCCCCTGAGCCCCAAGCAGCGCCCAGTGCCCATGTGCCTTCGCAGGAAGAACCCTCACCCCTTCCCACCCCCCCAGCACGTCCCAAGCATCAGGAATCCCACTGCCCCATTCCCTTCCCCCACCATGAACACCAGAGCCACCCTCTCCAGAGTGTAGCCTTTGATTTCTCAGACCCAATTAGAGTTGGCAGGATTACACCCACTCCATGCTGCTTATGTTGCTTGTTTGAAACATTTCCAGAGTAATCTATTAAAAAGTACGGACAGAGGTGAAAGGATGGTGAGAAAAGGGCCAGGAAGATGAGGGAAGGCAAGCAGGGGGGTAAAGACATCCTCCCCTAAACCCTCAGCATCGCTTTCTGGCCTTCGCCAGACTTCCTTCTGCTGTGTGTGAGCTTATTAGGAAAAGTGAGCGGACAGCCGCACTCCCAGAGCACAGAAACCATTTAGAAAAATAAATTATCAACATATGTGTGAGAAGCGCTGCTTATTTCTTAGAAAGAGCTCAGTGTGCTCCCTCCCCTTCACCCTGCTCAACCCCTCTGGTCTCAGCAGTAACTCATGCACCCCCAACACTTAAAATCTGCTCTTACCCACAACTTGGATGATCTGGGCGAGGAGGACACCATCCGTCACATCTTGCTGGAGATCTTTGATGAGGCGTTTGTGGCCTGATTTGGCTAGATAGTGGTTGGCCCAGTCCGTGTAGATCTGCAAGACAGCAAGCAGACTCCGTTAGCACGCCAGTGGGACTCCATCTCTGGGTCTGAGGCAGCTGCCTGGGCTGGTGTGGAAGCCCCTGTCTCGCCTGTGACGGTGAGGCCAGCCAGCACCATTAACATTCAGTGCATTGTGCCGGGTGGGCATTCAGCTAACCATAGCTGGGCTCCAGCCTATTGAGAGATGTGCTGGGGAATGCTAAAGAAAGCTTCAAAACATGCCAAAGCCTGAATGGGGCAGGGGACACGGAACTAAACAGTCTGCTCCAGGCTTGCCTCCAGAGGCTGCAGCTCAAAATGTAAGCAGGCTCCCACCACCCCGCCCCTTCCCATCTTTTTCTCCTGATTAAGAAAACGTATGGGGAAATTACCACCCAATAGGCAAATCTTAATGGGCCACTGGAGAGGAAGGAGGGCTATTGAGTAAGCAGCTTGGGTCCCTAGTAAAGAAGCAAAGTACTGAAACACAGAGCCCCTTCAATTCTCTTGAGTGAGTGGAGTTATTTGGGGCTGCACAATAATCTCCAATTTAATCTATTTAATTTAAAAGCCAAGCATCACTTCCACTGTTGGGATTCTGTGAACAAAACCCAGCAAATTCCAACATCTTTAAACACAACACTGATGCGTGTAGCACTCTGGAAGGTGGATGGAGGGTCACGGACGGGAACAGGAAGGCAGAACCCTTGGGGAACCCATCAGACCTGCTTCTTTGGCCACAGAATCATCAGCACAAGAGACTGGTTTTTTCCCAAACGGGCTGAATGGGCATGTGAAAACAGTATTCGGAAAATGTTCTTCTGAACTGTAAAAAAAACTAAAAATGAATAAACTAAACAATAACACCAAAACCCCTCTCCCTTGATCATGAGTCTTAAACTCCGTGTACTAGTGTGTGCATGTGCACACGTGTGTATCAGGACTTACTTTCTTCCTTCTTCATAGATAAACTGCTCAAAATGAGAACAACTACCTCATCTGGTCCAAGCATTATAGCAACAGGCTTACATTTTAATTGATACTATAAAACTCAACCTACTGCCAGAGTAGAATAACCCATAGGAGTTTTCCAAGGTTGCCGAGAAAGATGGACAGTCCCTTCCTGTAAAGATTCACAATCTTGGAAATGAGATGGAGGGTCACTATGGGTCAGAAACAACTCAGGGGTAGTGGGTTAATCTTCAGTTGATGACTGCTCTTTTTCCTGTGGACCGGCTGGTGGTCCAGACTACAGACACTTCCGCTAACAGCGAAGCACTTAACCACTATGCCACTGTTGTTGTTGTTGTTGTGTGCCATCAAGTCACCTGTGACCCTACATACAGCATCTCTGGACTCTGCCCTGTCCTGAACCAGTCTCACTAATTTCAACACACCAACCCTCATCGAACCAGTTACTGTATCAACCCATCTCATCTGGGGTCTTCCTCTCTGGCACTGCCCTCCACCCTTCCAAGCATGATGTCCTTCTCCAAGGACCAGTCTATCCTGGCCACATGTCTAAAATATGTGAGATGGAGCTTCAGAATCCTTGTCTCCAAGGAGAAACTTGTCTCTCCAAAACAGTTCTACTTGTTTTCTTGGCATTTCTGGTACGTTCAAGACAATTCCATCAAAATGATGAGGTTCATCACTGCACCTCTACTAGGAATTTCAGGAAAGGCACAGAGCAGTGGAATCTATGGGTAGTGAAAATAGTTCCTGTGTGCAGCTATCAACAGAAAGGGTGGAGGTTCCAGTCCCTCTAGAGGTGCTTCAGAAGAATGGCCTGGTGATCCTTCTCCAAAGTCAGCCAGGGGAGCAGAGTTCTTCACTAGCATACATGGGATTGTCACAAATCGGAGTCAAGGTGACAGCAACTCATTTTTAAAGTATTTCTGGAGAATCAGACATAACTAAAAAATGGTCAGCCCCACCTTCAGAAAGCACTTCAGGAGACCTTCCAGACTATGATAAACTATATAGACTATGGAGAAAGGCTTGGTCATCTACTTCTAAAATCAATCAATGGGACTCTGGAATAGCAACAATCATATCCACCAGGAGGAATGGCACAAGACCAAGCCTGCATTTTGGATGGAGTGACTTGATGGTGGTGGTTGCTGATGGTAGACACCATAAATTATCTTAGGGTCCACTGGAGCTCTGGTAGCCTAGTGATAAGAACCTGTGCTGCAACCCGAAAGGCTCACTGTTGAAATCTATCAGTTGTTCCATGGGAGAAAAATGGACAATTCTCCCATGCTATTTTATTGCTTCTGAAAACCAGCTTGAGGGTCAGCTGTGAGTTGTTTCTGACTTGATGGTAAACAACCACAACACCATGCCTGGCTGCCAGCTGGAAGCTTAGAGTCTGCCTAGAGACACAATGCAAGAAAGTTCTGGCAATCTGCTAAAAAAACATGCAGCACAGTTCTACTCAGACATACCTAGAGAAACCATGAATTAGAGGCAGCATGGCTTGAGTACACTAGCTGCTCCCCAAGAAGATGATGAGCAACCTATTGCCTCTGACAGGGTCAGGTGTAAGTCAGTCTGACTAAATAGTACACAACAGCAACACTTGTGGGTGTCAGAACCCTTAAATTAGCTTTTCTAGCCATTGTGTTAGTCCCCATTAGGGGCTTAGTCTCCTTGGGAGAAAGATGAGCAGTCACCTCCTATTAAGACTTGTAGACTGAGAGGCATTATTCTGAGTGAAATAACTCAGTCCCGCAAGGACAAATACTGTATAAAACCATTATTGTAGAATGAGTATGAGGATCCAAGGAGCGGGGTGGAAGCAGAGAAGTGAGGATGGGTGGTGGGAGGGGTGTAAAAGAAATAGGAAGAATCTCTTGTGAAAAACAATGTACTCAAACTTTGTAAATAAAGCAGTGTAGTTTTTTAAAAAACAAAAACAAAACAAAACAGAAAAATTTATAAAACTCAAAAACTCTATAAGGGGAACTGACACTTTGTCATTAACAATGGATTCAACAGGATAGGGCAAGGTTCAGATCTGGTACTGTTCATTGCGTCATTCTGAGTCATAGTTGACTCAATGGCACCTAACAAGGACCTACGTCGAAAGGGATTCAACAGCAGTGAGTCTGAGATTGATATTTTTGTTGTGTTATTATTATATGTTCAGCCAGTTCCAATTCAGAGTGGTCCAATCTACAAAACAATCCCTGCTCCCACTCTCCCTTGTAACTGTTGTGGCACTGGATCGCTCCACCTGGTTAAAGTTTGTCGTCCTTTTTGTTGATCCTGTACTTGACCAAGCATGACATTCTGCCCCAGAAATTTGTGATCAAAAACAACCGTGCCAGAATGAACTTCTCTACAAATTGTTTACAATCAAAAACACTTCTCTTACCCACCCACACTCCACTCCCACATTAATCTCTCCAGAGCTCAGCTCTAATCTTATCACCTATTAAAAAAAAAATCTTTGGGAGCTCTAGCGGCCTAGTGGTAAGAATCTGGGCTGCGATCCCAATGGCTCATGGTTAGAATCCACCTGCTGCTCTGCAGGTAGCACACAAATAGCAGCAGTAAAAACCATATTTTCTTAAGGGAGCTCTGGTGGCCTAGTGGCAAGAAGTTGCACTGCAATCCCAGAAGCACATGATTCAAATCCACCAGATGCTCTGCTGGAGAAGGAGGGGCAATCTCCTCCTGAACCAGTCAGATCTGATTTGACGGTACACACACAAAGAAATAATAAAAAATTAAATTAAAAAAATCTTTAATAGTCCCCCACTTCCCTGTGAGTTAAAGGCAAACCTAATATTGTGATTCAAGATAGTCTCACCATCCATCCTCTCAGACTAGGACATAGCCTGCCTTTTGATTGTGTATGGGGGGGTGTGGGGGGGGGGAGAAGAGGGGAGGATTTTGAAAAGGAACAGAGTCAAGTTGATCCTCAAGTTGGCAAATTAATTTCTATTTACTTAATCTTTCTGGATCTCAATGTTATCCTCTATGTAAGGGGACTGTGCCAAAAATAAGGCAGCAGTTGGCCAACTATAATGAGACCAGATCCAGCTGACCACCTGTTTTTGTAAACAAAGTTGTATTAACACACCACCATCCCCATTCATTATCAATGGCTGCTTTCTTCAACAAAGGGAGAGTTGAACCCTATTACAGATAACTCTTGACCAGCAAATCCTCAGTATTTATTCTCTAGCCTTTTACAGAAAAAGTTTTCAAATCTGTATTATAAAAGATGAGATGAGGAGAGAAGTGCAGCAATGAATGAATGGAAATCCAAAATCTCTGTAAATGTTCATTAAAATTATTTTTAAAAATTTAAAAAAAAAGATGAGATAATCTGCCTATGCATACCAAGTACCCAGTGTTAATTATCAGTACCCTCAGGAAAGCTGGACACACATTGCACTTGGCCATCTCTAAGTGCATGCAACTCACTCTGTATGATGTCATTTCAAATAGTCAATCTCTGTCCGGGGCTACCCTGCCCAGCCTGAAGACTCAGTTCAAATGCCAGGGCTTCCATGAAGTCACTCTTGGTTCCTGATCCACCCTCAGCTGCATATGACCTCAAGAGCCCCCAAAACATGTATTCTGGCATCAACTCACAGCTGCGGCCACACCTACCACCCTCACCACCAGATTTCCTTAGAGGCTGTGTGGTGTTCACCTTTCTCTCTGGTGGCTTTATGGTAAGAAGCTGCACCCAGTTCAAAACTGCCAGCTGCTCTTTGGGAGAAAGATGGGCAATTGACTCTTGTGCAATTAACTGCCTCTGAAAACCTGGGGAGGGTCAGCTATGGGTTGTTTGTGACTCTACAGTATATAACAATAGTCCCTCAGTAGAGAGTGCTAGTGGCCCAGCGAGTAAAGAGCTGCTGTGTCAACACAGGCAGGCAGTTCAAATCCACCAGCTGTCCTCAGGAGAAAAGTGAGCAACCACTTCAAGTTTGATTTACAGCCTCTGAAAACATATTGAAAGGTTGGCTATGAGTCAGTTCTGGCTCAGCAGCACAAAACAGCAATAACCACCATCCCTCCATCCCTCACCCAGGGTTGTTGTTGTGCATCATTAAGTAGGGACTGACTCATAGCTGACTCTCCAGGAGACTGTCAGAGGCCATAAATCCCATGGGAGTTGTATGCCCATCTTCCTCCCAGACAGCAACTGGCAGATTTGAACTGTGTGCCTTTGGGATGACAGCCCAATCCCTTCCATTAAGCCACCAGACCTCCCCAACTGGGACATGACACATGACAAGTGCTTGCTTAGGTGGACTGAATATAAAGAACACAATCTTGAAACTTTGATTATACTTGAGACCCAAATATGTACAGAATCTCTTTATTGATGAAAAAGAGAAGAGTAGGGAAAAAATTACAATGCAGAGCTCTAAGCTCAAGTATCAACAGCCATCAAACAAGAATCATCTTCATATACAGTTCTTCCCCTACCCCTGGGCCTGGCCCCAGTTCTCAACTTTTTGAAGAACTGAATCACAGAAAACATCTGTATTTCTTTAGTAAAGTCTGTTTCAAGAACTATTCTAAAGCTTGACACAAGTGCCATGCATCTTTTCTCCATCTTTATTGTAGCTCCTGTGATGAAAGTCATTCTTCCAAGGAGCACCCTTAAAAGTACACTGGTAACAACATTCTTAGTGATTAGAGACGATCTCCATTGAGTTAATCAACTCCGCAAACAAGGGAAGAAGGCATGTGTCTGATAGATTTGAACCAGAAGTTAAAACAACCAGTTACTCCTTGAAGCTTTGGAGGCTTAAAGGCTGTTGGGTTTTACCTTAAAGTCTGCTCATCCTATCACACGACTTGCACCTGTGCACTTTCAGTAGAAACTCAAATGACAAAGAGCCACACAATAAGAAGGACTAACATCACCATCACCACCCATCAACTCATCCAATCCTGCCTAAGAAGACTCTGGGATCTTTTCACACTAGGATCAGAGGAGACTCTCTTTGGCATGGTTGCTGAGTCAGAGTCGACTCACAGATGACTCTCCATCAGGTATCTCGGGGCGCTGGTGGCTGAAGAAGGAAAAGTATTGCCAACCTAAAAGTGGCAGTTCAAATCCAGCAGCTGTTTCAAAGGAAAAAGACTGGCAATCTCCTATTGTACAATTTACAGATTCTGAAAACCTGCTTGGGGGAGGCCAGTGGGGCTCAACTATGAGCTGGATCTGAGTCCACAGCAACGAGTTGAGTTGTTGCAATTGCACAGAAAGATACTGCTCCTCTTTCTCCTGCAGAGCTGCTGACGGGTTTGAACTGCCAGAGAGGCAAAGGTTCTGGGTTAGCAGCACAATACCCTGTGGACCACACCACCAGAGCTCCTGGGTCAGAACGCTGGAGAAAGTTCATGTCCACCCCAGCGCATCTCAGAACAAAGCCTTTGCTATGTAGTTTGGAGAAGAGGAGAAAGCAATGACCAGACATTGAACACCTATGGTGCACGGATCTTTTCTGATACTCACATGGTCGCCATGAGCTGGGGCTGATTCAATGGCAACTGATTTATGCAAAGAGTGAGATCATGCAGCCACTTCCCTACTCTATCCCTCCACCCTACAGAACCCACCTCTCTCCCCAGCCCCTCTAACCCGATCTCAGTGAATGCAACCATCTTCCAGGCTTCCTGAGAGCTGCTGTCAGAGGCTTCAAGAGATAAAAGGGGAAAGGCAAGCAAAGACAGCTAAACAGTGAATCCATTTTGATTCACTTTATCATCCTTGACAGAATTTCAAGAAGGGTGTCATTTGTTTGCTTATAACCTCACCTTGTTCCATATCAAACAGGCTGAAACCAGAGAAGCGAAATTTTGACAGATCAAGTGAAGTTAAAAAAAAAAGTAATAATGCACCCAACCCTAATTATTAGTTGTGATAAAGAAATGAATAAAAAATTGTACCATGCTAAGTTAATACTACAATTAGCTCTCAAAAGAAGTCAGAAAGCGCTTTATATAAGGAATAATAAAAAAAAAAGTCCTGAGACAATTACATCAGAAATTCTGGAATGGAGCCAGAACACCAAATTATAAATCTGGACCAATATCCCAGTCTGCCTGAAGGATGCACAAGACAGTGGAGAGCATAAAGAAAATAGATGTAGCAGAAAGAAAAGAAAATGTTATCTCCGAGGAGGAAATACCAATTCGGAGAGAAATACAGACGGGTCATTAAGCATCTGAGGTGGTTTACAGTCAATTAATTATAAAGGGATGCTACTGTTTGGCCTCAATTCATGAAACATCATTGTAGACTAGTGCCATGTCATCAGGGTAATATCATTACTGTACCAAACAGTATGTGGTTAAGTGGTTTAGATCTGATTGCTCTGAAACATACACACAAAGATACCGCACAATAGTAGAGTGTTCATTTCACCCATAAATATCACACAAAATGTCACCAATCATTTCACTATCAACATTTTAAAAAATTTAGAACATTGTAGCTAATCTCCAATTTACAATGTATTCATGTTACAACAAATTGCTCTTAAGTATCTAGTTTTTGGTTTGCCACAAGTTACCATTAGTAATGGGTATTGTATATAATGTTGTAGTGTATAATTTGCTGATGTTATCATTCTTCTGTTGAACCCCAAAGGCAGATACAAATTGAGTTTCTAAAGATACTTGCAAGAAAAGGCAGTGATAATGAAAACTAAAGCAAGAGAGTTAAGATTCTCAATGAGATGGGTTGGCTTATGCTCAGACCTAACAGTGATTATGAAGATGACACAGGGATGGGCCATATTACACAAGGTCACTGTGTGCTAGAACCAAGTTGATACCACTTAGCAACAAAAAACAAGGTGGATAAGAGAGCTCTAGTGGCCTAGTGGCAAGAAGCTGCACTGCAATCCCGAAGGCACGCAGTTTGAATCTACCAGATGTTCCACTGGAGAAAGAGGGGCAATGTCCTTCTGTGCCAGTCAGATCTGATTTGATGGTACACAAACACACCCCACACATACCAAAAAAAAGGTGGATAGTCAGTCACCTTACATCAGAACCAACATGCTATGTTGAGGACTACCTGCATTTGTCATCAAGGATGCCCCAGTGGCTACTAAATGATAGTACCAACTGCTACAAGGGAGAACAATGTTATGGTTCTGCTCTGTCTGCTCTGATTTATGTTTGCTATAAAGGTTCCCTCTAACATACTTTGGACATGTTGTGAGGAGAGACCGGTCCTTGGAGAAGGACATCATGCTTGGGAGGGTGGGACGGCGCAGGAGAGGAAGGCCCTCTATGAGGTGGATTGATTCAGTGACTGGGATAATTGGGATGGGAGTGTCAGAGACGGTGTGATTGGCACAGGACAGAGCAGAGTTTAGGGCTGTTGTACATAGGGTCGCTATGAGTCGCAGGCAACTCGACGGCACATAACAACAACAACAACATAAAGGTTCCCTACTGGTATAGAAAGGAAGGGGCAGAGTTTAAATCCACCAGCTACTCTGCAGAAAAAAGACAGAGCAATGTGCTTCCATAGAGATTGTTGTTGGGGAATACCACAGAGTCAGAACCGACCCAAAGCTCACCCTCCAACAGATTTTCAGAGACAAGAATCTTCCCACTCTTCTCCCGTAGCATGGCTGGTGGATTTGAACCAGGTGACTTTGGGATTGCAATGCAACTTCTTACCATTAGGCCACCAGATACCCCTCCACAGAGCTTACAGCCTACGAAATCCTATAGAGCAATGCTCTTCTGTCCTGTAGAGGTCATTTTGAGTTTGGAATAGACTTAATAGCACCGATTATTTGCTAACAATGTAAAGTTGGTGGCACATTCTTTTCTGCAACCTCAGTATTTAGGAAGATGCACGGGAAGTACCTGCCCATGGATGCGGTCACATAACCTTTTAATGACAAAGGGGGGGAGGGGGCTGATATTAGCGGTGGCTTTTTCACACATTTGCTCTTACCAGAGTCTAATGCATCCTCCTCTGAAAGTAGCCTTTGCCTTGGTATTCAAAACCCTGTAAGCAGTGCCTCGGTATACCCTCTCATGTAACCTCTGCAGGCTTTCTTGGACTCCTTATTCATTTTTCTCAATTTTTGTTGTAATTTAAATGACAATTTACAGAGAAAGATTATTTTTCCATTCAACATTTCATAAATCTTTTGTTTCATGACATTGATTACAGCTCCTAAAATATTACAGCCCTCTTCCCACTTGCTCACTACACGTACCGTTTCCATTTACTCTTCCTTCTTACCCATCCCTGCCTTCCAAGCTCTGTGGTGGTGATGGTGTTACTAGGCACAGTCGTGTTGGTCCCAATGCCTAGCAATACTTTGTACAATAGGCTGAAAACCTATCTGGTTCCGTGCCAACCTCACCATCTACTGTTCAGTCACTGGGTCAGTACTTTGCATTGAGGGCCCACCTTTCCGATGGGTAATTGCTACCTATGTGATCTTAAATGGTTAGCTGATTGTTAAGAAGTTTGTCCCTCCCTGGTGTGACTTTTCACCTTATCACTCATTGCTGGTGAGTTGGGACTGATTCATAGCTGACCCTCCACTGGGTTTCCAAGGATATAAATTTCACGGGAGATGATCTATGTTCTCTCTGCAGAGACAACCTTCTGGTTGTATAAACAATTGTTCACTTTCACATACACCAAAAAAGGTGCATTTGATGGGGTATGTATAAATTAAAACATTCTTCTATTGCTGCTCAACACAAGATGTAGTGGTTGTTACATGTCCCTGAGTGTATGATAATTCAAAGTGATGCTACGAACAACAGATCTGAACCTTCTCTACCCTGTGCCACCCTCACGATCTCTGATATACTCGAGCCCATTCTTGGAGTCACTGTGTCAGTTCATTACATTGAGGGTTCTCCTATCTTTGGACGCAGGAGTGGCATCCACTTCCTAAACCACATGCCTCTGGAAACTCTATGAACTTGGAGAAATGACGATAGTTATAGAAAGGCTTCAGGTCTTTTGTTCATAGGGTCACCATGAATGGTGCTCAGCTCCATGGCAATCAACAACAACAACAACAAAACAATTCCCAGCACCATGTCTTTTCCCCAACACTGCTGAATAATGACAAAGGAAAAATAAGGAATAAAGGATGACTTTGAATTGTGGTGCTGGAGAAAAGTATTGAACATCCACAGACTGCCAAAAGAAGAAACAACTTTGTCATGGAGGAAAGTGCCACCAGGGGGCTCCTCAGAGGCAAGGAGGGCCCAACATTTGAGCCTAATGTCAAGAAGGACGAGTCAGTCTTATATGCAATTATCTATATTTGTGTGCCATGGTCAAGTGTCTCTGGTGAGTGGATTAAAAGAACACCTTGTAGAACAAGCCTTGTAGAACAGGGTTTGGTCACTTCCCAGCTGGAAATGTAAACTGGGTCTTGGTCTTTTCATTTGTAAAATGTAACAAATATTTCTTCAAGTTATTGTGAGACTAAAATGAGATTAGCTACACAAAGGTATTAGAATGCACCTGATATGGGGAGCTCTGGTGGCCTAGTGACAAGAAGCTGTACTGCAATCCTAGAGTTACGCGGTTCGAATCCACCTGCTGCTCTGCTGCAATCTCCTCCTGTACCAGTCAGATCCGATTTGGTAAAAGCACACACAAAAAATAATAAAAATTATTAAAAAAAAAAGAATGTACCTGACACATGTTAAATGGTCACTATGTTCAAAACTCCACCAAGTCAGTGATTCACAGCAACCTATAGAGGGCAGAACAGGACCCACCCCACCCCCCCAAAACAATGGGTTACCAAGTGTGTGAAACGTTATGGAAACAATATACCACATCTTTCTGCCACAGAGAGGCTGGGGGTTTGAACTGCTGCACTTTCACTGAGCAGCAGAGAGGAAAACATCAATGTTAGCTGTGATTATAATTACTGCAAAGAGCATCAGCTAAGATGCAATTGTGAGCAAGTTACAAAAACAGCACCTTTTAGTGTCCCCTAACTTACCTGCAAGGAAGGCACTGTTTCTTCCTCCAGGTTCTGAGAGGTAAAAGGACTTCCCAAAGTCACATAGCAAGCAAGCAAGCAAGGCTTGACAGCAGTGACTCTGGATCTCAATGATGCTACATTTCAACTCACAGACCTACACGGGAATCACAAACCACAACGGGTCAAGTCCTATGACTGTGGGAAAAAGAACTCGAGCCAGGCTTCTTGCGCAAATGCCACTACAGTGCCACCTTCTCTAGACCCTGGGAACAGAGCTGGACTAGCAGACCACGGGGTGGGGGTGGGTTGAGGCTGACACTTTCCCATGTCACCAAAGCACCAGACAAACACAATTTCACAACACTGCCACTATCCCAAATACAAAATGCCAATATAACACAAGTTATCATCACGGGCTGTAGGCAAACAGAGAACTCTCAGGGCCAAGCGTTCCCGAATCTGCAGTGGTGCAGAATGAGCTTGAGACCGTGTGCTGTGATGCCAGGACCGTGCCTGGGAATGTCCTCTCAACCACACAAGGCTGGCAGTGTCTGTCAGGAACGTGAATGAGCCACAGCTGGGTGTGCACAGCAACTCGAGATTCTAAAACGGCACCTTGCGGAAAATAAACCAGGTGGGTGAGTATGCCAGGAGAGACTTCTGCTGTCTTAAGTATGAGGGTGTCAGTGCAGCTCACTCCACACCTAGGGTTAACCCACTTTCACGTCTAGGCTCCTCCTTTTCTGTTATTCTCTTCTGCCGGGGCCAGTCTCAGGAAAATCACAACACTCTGCACCCTGTGTCAAAGAATACAAAGTATGCTCCCACTGGTCTCCTCCCCTGAGCACTGCTGTTCGTGTGTGAGTGGTTCTTCTGTTGAGAAACTTCCGTGTCCCAGATGTCTGACACTTGTCAGCTTATCTACATCCCTCCCTGCAACTGGACGAACAGAATCCTTGTGTTTTGCTTACTCCTTTCCAGCTCCCAGGAAGGTGGCTAGCACACAGTAGGTGCTCACTAAATAGTAACTGAATGATCATGCCATTATACATACTGGGCAAAATTCACTCACTGTTGTTAAGTCAAAGCAGACTCAGAGCTGTCTTTTAAGAGACTGTAACTCACACAGAAGTTTGTCCATCTTTTCCCCGTGGAGTGGCTGATGGATCTGAACCATTAGGGTGGCCCCACATTGGGGTTGGCAGTGCAACTCCCTGTGGACTGGGACACCAGAGGTATACTGGAAAAAGAGGATATAAAGGTAAAATAATGTCCTTGGTGGTGTAGCATGTAATATATCAGACTGTTCATCTACCAGTTTGAATCTTCCAACTGCTCTGCAGATGAGTGATAGGCAGTCTCCTCCCATAAAGATTTACCATCTCAGAATCCCGAGGGACAGTCCCTGTGAGTCACAGCTCAACAGTAGTGGGCTGGGTTGGGTTTAGCTCAGTAAAAATCCAGTTAGCTTAGTAAAGTCAACACAGGGTCACTCAGCACACAAGGGTGAGTCTCCATGTAGCCCAAGGTACCTGGCCCCAGGGCCGCCACTCTTCACAGCTGTAAACTGTGTTTCCAGGGCATCCCAGTGACCCCCCTGGTACATCACATAAGGCCAAGCAGGACAAAAGCTGCAATTATCAGTGGTGGCTTCCAAATAAAACCGGGTCCCTCCACTCTGCAGTACTTCCTCCCACCCACACTCTCTGACAGCCAACATCTGGAAATTCAATAAGGATCTTTTCGAGCCATCAGACAGGTGGTCGTAAGCGACAAACCCACACAGTGTTACAGGGCTTTCTTGAGCTTGGCTACACGACTTAAGTAGAACAGTCAGCCAAACCAGCCATCTGTGGTCTGAGCATCCATCCAGGCGCATGAGCTCCAGAGAGCCCGCAGGGGCCAACAGCATGTTGAGAGGCCAGTACTGGTGCTTCTCTGATGGCACCACCCAGCTCAGATGTCTCCGCTTAGCTTTCCAGACAACTTCTCAGAGCTCTTGACCTGCCTACCCATGACTTTTCAGTCCTCAAGGGAATCTGGCAGGTTGCTTCATCCCTGAGCCTGTTTCTTCTTCTCAGGATTATTGACTGGATAAAGGAGACCATAAGATCAAAAGGTACACACACACATGTGGACACAGAATATGCAAAGCCTTTGTGATCGTGGGCAAATTACCACTCTCTGAGCCTCAACTTCCACTTCTGCAGAATGGAACAATAATCAGGTTACCTCACCGGTCTGTTATGAGGACTGTGAGGTGCTTGGCCCAAAAGCTTTAAATGTTAAGTGTCCTTCTGTGCTTTCCTTCCATGTCCCACCCACAAATCAAGTCAGTAGGAACGCACCTCGGGCTCCATGCCGCTTTACCTCTCTGTGCCTGCTGGCAGGTCGTGTCTCGTCAGTCTCCCCTTAAGCCCTCCACTCGGTAGACGTTTCTTCTTCTAGGGATTAATCCCAATCACTAGACGGCTCTAAGTTCTCTGAAGTTCTCTCCAGAAACTCCAGACTTAATTCCACCAACTCAATTTCAACTCATAATGACCTCCACTGGGTTTCTGAAGTGTAAATCTTAAATTTGAGGCCCATCTTTCTCCCAAAGAGCAGCTGGTAGATTAGAATGCCTAGGGGCCCTCGGATTTTTTGTTATCAATGCAACATACTATGGACGGCACCCACAGAACGCCTGATGTCCTAGGGCTTCGCAATTAATACAGCCCTCTGAGTCCCAGCTCCCCAGCCTTGGTGCCTTTTGAAAGGTTTCGGATTGAAGCCAAGAACGACACTGAGGTAGAAACATTTATCAAGGTTGATTGCACGCTGGGCTACTCAGCAAGGGGAGTAGCCCTGGGGGCTAGGCTCGGTTTATATGGGGTCGTTGCAGTGGCTCATTGGGGCATCAAGTTTCTGGTCTTGGGAAACTGGTTCTGGGAAATGTCCTGACAGGATTTCTGAGTTCTGGTTTTGGAAAATGTCCTGACATAGGATTTTCTGGTTTTGGAAAATGTCCTGACATAAGATTTTCTGAGTTCTGGTTTTAGAAAATACTCTGAAATAGGATTTTTGAGTTGAATTCAACCTCCATTTTGATTTTTAGCCTAACACACATTTGTAGACATGTTCCTCTTTTGCCTACAGTTTCTTCTCCACTGCCAACACCTGGTAAACACCCACTGATGTTTTCAAATCCAGGTCACACGTCATTCTTTGTAAAGCCATTCTCAAACCTACTCTCAACAAGAATGATCTGTTCCGCTTTTGTGGCCCCCAAAGCATTGTGCACACTCCTTTACAATGGCTGCATAACTAAATTTCCCCTTCTCTCTTCCTCAGTCAGGCAGGTGTGTCTTCAAAGTTTTACACACATCTGAATCAGGAGCCCTATGTCTAATCACAGGAGCCGAATACACAAACAGTACTTTGGGCATGTTATTAAGAAGGGTCAGTCCTTGGAAAAGGACATCCCTCTCAGAAAGGTCAGAGGAGGGAAAGACCCTTCAAGGAGAAGGAATGACAAGGTGACTGTGAGGTGAGCCTAGTCCCTAAGAGATGGTCAGGATGGCACAGGACAGGGCAGGGTTCAGATCCATCCTTCAACAGGGTCACTATATAGTCAACATGAAGGCATCTAACAGCAACAAGACTTACTGATAGGTGAACAGATAGATGGCCATTCAGATGAAAACGAAGAAAGAAGGTAGGCAGGAAGTCAGAAAGAGGGAAGAGAGCTGAGAGGGTGGACAGGTGAGTGTTCAGATGGATGGGCATATGGATGAAAAGAACTGATGAATGATTCCATGGGGAGATGGGTGGACACACGGCTAAATGGATGGGACGAAGCATGATTCTATTCCACTTCACTGACTAAACCATAAAGTCTATGAAATTAGGAGGATGTCTCATCTATCTTTTAGACCAGTCACAGAATAGGCAGACAAGGATTGGTAGGTAGTACTTTGCTGTTGGAGTAGTAGGACTCACTTCTCTGTGTGTGTGTGTTTATCTTTGTATTTTCCACTCCGAGTGACCTCTTAGTGGGGAATCATCCTATTGAAATCTGCAAATGCCACCTACCATGATTTGTTCCCTGGGGAGCCAATTGTTAGGCACCTAGGGTAGGTGCAGGTGTGCCCCATTATTTATTCTCCCCACTCCCCACTGACAGGGAGATTTCTATTGTTATGCAGGATGGTGGGTATGAGAATGCAAATCTGGAGAGTAGTTGTTGTTGTTATGTGCCCTTGAGCGAGTTGCTTGCGACTCATAGTGACCCTGTGCACAACAGCCCTAAACTCTGCTCTGTTCTGTGCCAATCGCACTGTCTCTGACACTCCCATCCCAATTACCCCAGTCACTGAATCAATCCACCTCACAGAGGGCCTTCCCCTCCTGCGCTGTCCCTCCACCCTCCCAAGCACGATGTCCTTCTCCAAGGACCGGTCCCTCCTTACAACATCCAAAGTATGTTAGACGAAGCCTCAGAATCCTTGCCTCCAGGGAGCTGCCCGGTTTAACCCTCTCCAGGATGAATCTGTTTTCCTAGCAGTCCATGGTACCCTCAATACTCTTCTCCAGCACCACAGCTCAAAGCTCTCTCTCAAATCTGGAGAGTAGATAGAGAGTTAAAATGTTTTGCGTGAGAATAAGAATTCTGGGATGGAGGTAGAGTCTAGAATTGAGAAGCAGAAAAGCTGGACTATGTGTGACAAGGTCATGAGGCACTTGATGTCAACTACGATGTAAACTCTTTCACCTATAATCTATGTTCAGTAAAATCTGTATTCTTTCTAGGACAAGCGGCGTCCTTCTGCCAAATACTGCTTCCATCTGGGTAGAAGGACAGGAGTGAGCAAACCGGAGTCATGATTAGGTTACTCTCGGTTAAGGGGCTGCCAGGATTTATTAGTAGGGTAAGTGACCTCATAGTATCCCTTAGCAGCACCTGGCAGAGAACTTGGCATTGAGCACTTGCTCAGTTTTGGCACTGGCCCCCCAAGAGCAGTTCCGAAGCTGCCAAACCCCTCTCATAGCCCATCCACTGACCTTATCTCCACAGAGGTGCTCTAACTGGACCTGGCCACCCCTGAGGTCCCCGCATGCGTGGGCACTAGTTCTGATTGATCAGAACAATGAAAGCTTACCTGATTCATGTCCCATTCCATCCGGCTGGTACCGTTCCGGGGATGCTGCACGGCAGCAAAGGGCTGAGTGAGTCACCGGCAGCAGTTAACATTTGCATTGTCAATGGAGCCCTCATGGCTTTAACCCCTCGAGATTAATGGGAGGAAATGTAATCACTCTAGCAAGACTGGGAGAGGCTTTCTTTTTTTATGGTAAAAGGCTTTCTGTTGTTGTTGTTAGGTCTGTTTGGGTGGAGTTTTCAGGATCATCTCAAGCCCTGCAGGTAGATAGCTATATTCCCAGTATATTGCTTAATAAAATTAACAACACCCAGGGCAATTTGTGTAACTCAGGGTGATCATTTAAGAATGTCCCTTACTCAGGAAACCCGACCAGCAGATGAGAGTTAAAGGATTTCCCCTGGAGCGGAGGTGTCAGGTTTCAGGAAGATTGCACAGTGGCCTGATTTATCAAGAGGCGTGTGTGGGGAGCAGTCCAAGCTCTTTCCTGAGTTATACGTGTGGTGGGCTGTGACTGAAGACAGGGCAAAAGCCAGGTAGAGTGGAGTCCCCGTCCGGCGTTTACAGGAGAAATAAAGAGGCTGGATCACTTTGGGTCATAGAAAATGCATAAGGGTAGAGTGTCTCCTTATTACATCTTCATGTGCAAGCTAGTTACCACAGAAGAGACAATTTGCAAGAACTTCCCTGAATCTTATTTTCATAGTAAGGATAAAATATCATGTAATGGTCAGAAGAAAGAAGGCAGATCTGGGATCATATCTTAGTTTCACCAATTTCTTACATTTATATGGACTCATTCAAGTCTAGTACACTCGTTTCTGGAGCTCAGTTTCTGCATGCGTAAATAGAGATAGTAATAGTATTTACAGCATACATTAGGGAGCTCTGGTGGCCTAGGCCACAGGGAATTTGTACAGCAAACCCAAAGACTGTGCCCCCCTGGTGGTTCGAATGTTCCAGCACCTATTTGGGGAAAGATGGGCTATCTGGATGGTATACAGCTTTGGAACCCCACTGAAGGGTCAGCTATAAATTGGTTCTGACTCAAAGGCAATGATTTTGAATATGAATGCACACACTGGTGTTAGGATTAAATCAGGGGTGCTGAAACATGTTAAAACCAAAATAAAAAAAGTTACAAAGCATCGCTGAGCATGTGCATGTAAATATTGACAGAGTAGGTATTGGAGTAACATTAGAGCATCTAACATAAATAGATATGTACAGGACTTGGCAGATACCGTTATGCCATTTGTGGGAAAATTTTCACTCAAGTAACAATAAAAAGTAAAATATAAGAACCTCTGGACAGTAATTCCCAGCAGCAGCTGGTGTCACCCTGTCCCAGGAACACGATGCCCTGCTCCTTCTCAAGCTGAGAACCCCATTCCTTTCTCAGTGACTCCACGACCACAAGCCTTGACTATTGTGGCAGAATCTTGTGTCCCAGGCCCCTCTTCAATCCAGATGTCAGCACTCTCAGACCTCGGGCGTCTTGGGCATTTTTGTGTTTTATTTGCTTATAAAGGGCTTTTACTAGAAGACGAACAGATATCAAGCTGGCACCCAGGAAAGAGGAGTGTCTCCCTACCCAGGAACAACCTGGCCCAGAGCACAAAAAGAACAAGTACAAAGACACAATTTATTCTACAAAGCCCTGGGGGAAAGTCCTGATTGATTCATCTCAAACTCAGAGAGAAGAATAATAAAGTCCTAACAATGCTGCCTCACATCTGCAGAACTTAAAATGTATAAACCTCTTCTCTGGACACCACTGAGGCTGAGTCTCAGCACAATCTTGGTAAAAGGAGCCGGCTCTCAGTCTCCCACTGTCACAGACAAGGAAAGTGACATTTCACTCGGACAGAGGTCAGAACGAATACTACAGCTAGATAATCTAGCGTAATCAAGAAACCCTTGCACATACAGCAGTTACCAAAATCATGCCGGATCACTCAGATGGCCAAAATAGGGGAAAAGTTCTAGAAAGCTCTGGAAGGAGTCTTCTCTTCCCAAGATTATGTGAATTCTGTGTCTCTACAGCCAGTTTGCGCAAAAGGTAGAAATATGCAGGCAGTAATGGGAGATACTTTTATCAAAGATCATATCCACACACCAAAACTTCCTCCTACTGAAACATCGATTTTCAAAATCCTACCTCAAAAGAAATCACTTCCACAGGGCAGTGACTTTAGATTTCAGGAGTGAAAAAAGTAAAAATCCAGTCACTAAATGCACATATCCTGGGTAGAATTAGACATCTAAAGCCAAAGCCAGGCCACTCTGTCCAAATATTTTTAGTAACAAGGAGAAGGTAATGTTTTAAATGACTGAAACTGAACCCATTGTTCATAACCACTAACGCTACAGATCACTGTCCCCTCCGCTCCATCCCTGGTTTATACAACTGTATTTTTTTTTCAGGCTACCAATAACACTGAGACAGACGCCTCTCCATGTTAGTGCTGTCAAGTCAATCTCGACCCCAAACAACCCCATGTGACAAGCACAACTGCCCCAAATGGTCTTCTTGGCAGTGGTTTTTATTAAAGAAGCCCTGGAGGCACAGTGGTTAAAATAACCTGCTGCTAATCCAAAGGTCAAGGGTTCAAACTCACTAGCTTGCTACACAGGAGATAGATGAGGCAGTCTGCTTCCATAAAGATTTACAGCCTTTTAAGCCTGTAGGGCAGCGCTAATCTGTCCTGAAGAGTCAATATTGAGTCAGAATCTGCTTGATGGCAATGGGTTTCACTTTTTTGTTTACTCTTTACAGAAGCCAATCTCCAATTCTTTTTCTTGTAAAGCTCATGGATTTGAGCCACCAGCCTTTCAGTTATGAACCCAGTGCTTAACCACTGGGCCACCGGGGGCCTTTGATCCTTCTCTACCTACTCCAAAAATACAACTCTTGGTCCTCCCCTTGCATGGACACATCAAACAAAAGAGCAACACAGAGTGGCAGTTAGCTCATAAAAAGCATTCTGCAGATGAAAGGCCTCTGGAGTGCTGGCCATCTGAGTCCAATTCAAACAAGCTCTCCCCAGAGGCCCCACCAAGGTCCCCAGTGGTTGCTTACCACTTTATAATGGTCACAGGAATCGCGGCTTTTGCCCCGGGCAGGAACCCATAAGTTGATGCTTATAGGCATGGCTAACTCCACAGCAGCGCAGCCCCAGCAGTCAGCGGCCTGCACCCTCTCCCGTGGGGTGCCTAGTTCAAAGCAGTGTGGAGGCGTGTGAAGCCCTGAAGGTTAATTTTAGCTGAAGTCATGCAACCACTGTGGTCAGATTTTCTTACACAGGCCATCTCCTGAATAGCGGCAGCTTATGTTACCTCAGCCCGCGGGGCGGGCCTCTGGCCCTCGGCCCTGGCTCCAGCTCACTCCAATTCGCCCTTCCCCGAATCCCCCACCAAACCCTCTTTGCCCCACAAAATAACCTGACTCTCTCATGTTTACATTTTCATGACACATTCTGGGGTGGGTAAGTCACTGGTTCCAAACAGACCTGAGGAAAGGCTCCCTCCTCACCCCCCTCCTGGCAGAGGCTGGGCAGGGAAAGTGGGCCTGGGCTGCACATTCATCACTTCAACCATGTGCCGTGGCCGCTGAGGCTGCACCAGAGCCTAGGCTGCGAGCTGTCACCTTCTGTGGGCATTCTGACAATCACTGGTGGAGCGGTCAGTGACATGGTACCTCTGCACAGCTTGTCCTTTGTCCTTGTTCTTCCTTTGCCAAATTCGCTGTCAAAGGGAGAACAACAGTGTTTGTCCTTAACCTAAAACGAGCTGCTGCTGAGCTGATTACAACTCACAGTGACCATGAGGTTTTTAGTAACTGGTTTTTCAGAAGTTGATCACCAAGACATTCTTCTGAGGTATCTTTCAGTGAACGTCAATCTCCAACCTTTGCCAGCCATGAGCAAGTTAACTATTTGCCCCACCAGCACACTGTCCTGCCCACCATCGTTGCCTACTGATGAAGATGACAGTGTGCACAGTGGAATTACAGCTTCAGAGGGTTTCCAAGGCTATGACCCTTCAGAAGCTGATTCCCAGGGCTTTCCCTATCTTCCCACTTCTCCCTGGGTGGGATTACACTACCAGCCTCATTTAGGCTCTTGTTAAGTGACACTAAGTCAACTTGCAACTCACAGTGACCTTATGTGACAGAAGCACTGTCTATAGGGTTGTCCTGACTCATTTATGGGAGGCCTCCAGGTCTTTTCTCCCATCAAGCAACTGGGTGCGTTTAAATAGTCAACTGTGTGGTTAGCAGCTGAGTACTAAATCACCGCGCCAGCAGGACTTCTTTACCTCTCTTTAAAGATCAGTGGAGAATTAAGAATTGACATCTTTCCACTCAGAGCTCTCACTCCTGCAAGCGAGAGAACATGAACCCTCATTCAACTCCACAGAAGCTGTGATAAAACCACGGGGGCATCAGCAAGGCTACCAGATTCCTGATTTCAATGCACGGATCAGAGAGCTCAGGAAAAAAGGTCATTAGAACAGCCTATTTTAGGCCTCTCTTCCTGCCAAGTTCAGAGATGGGGGCCTGGCAGCTTAATGGCTAAGTTGCACTAGAGATGTCTGCTCAATACTCCTGTTGGCTCCTGACATTGACTTTATTCAATGAGACAGGCCCACATTGTACAAAGGTTATAGGAAAATTAAATAAATCCAGCGTAAGCTACCAGAATCTCGAAGCCAGTCCCTCAGGCTGCAACCTTGCAAACAAAATATTGATGTGCAAAATGTGAAACAGGTATTAAAAGCACGTCCTGGAGCCACTCTGCATAGGGCAGCTTTGCCTTACCTTAGGTCTACCTGTCATACTAACCAGCAGGCTTAATCACTCCTTCACAAAGCATATTGCACCCACAATTATTTTATCCTTGTAACTATTTATTGACCAGGTACTCTGGTGTAGGCTCTGCATGAGACACAATGATTTCAAAATGAATAAGAAAAGGTTCTCGTGGACTCTATTAAGGATAAGAGTTGGGAGATAGAGACCAAAATAACAACAGACAAATAAATAAGCAAGTAAGAAAGCTATCACAGAAAGATAAACACAAAGAAGAAAATGAACAGGAAGCGGTAGGAGATTGACTGAAAGCAGGCTCAGTAGGGCTGAATGGACATCACTACAGGGAGAAGAGACCTAACAGTGTAGGGGGTAACGTGCTTAATTGCTCACCAAAAGGTCACAGTTCAAACTCATCAGTGTCTCTGCATCATAAAGATGTGGCAGTCTGCATCCATAAAAAGGCACAGCCTAGAAAGTTCTACTTTCTCCAGAGAGGGTTGTTCTCCTCTTCCCCATGGGTAATGGGGTCTAGGCTCCAGAGGAAGTCTATTTCAAGCAGAAGAATACAAAACTCACCTCTGTAATCCCCAACCACCACCTTAGTCCCAAGCACATAGTAGGCATTCAAGAAATCTTAATTGACCACCTGGCAAGGACTAATTCACAACTCTCAAAACCCAAATAAAATTGAGAAAGAGATTTAAAACAATATGACAAAAATGTTAGTATTATAGTTATAATATGTCAGTAAAAATACCCAAAAGGGCAGAGCTGGAGGTCATTTTCAATTCCAGGCGGCTTGCTGTAGTTCTAGGCACTACCAACTACAAAGATGGACTCTTACCAATCTAATAAGCCTTGGCATTACAAAGTTGGCAATTAGATTTTCAGAAAAAGGCTAAATGTGGTGGCCTTCTGCTTCCTGACTCTAAAACTCACTAGAAGAGGCATTACTGTGTGGCAGCTGGGATAATCATTTAATTGATCTATTCCACCCATAGCAGCTTTCCTTCCCAGCTCCAACCACTGACTTGTAAATCAATGTCACCTTCATTGTGAGCATGAAAAGGCAGGAAAAAAGCACTCCCATCCCAAACTAGATTGGGCTCATTTGTTCCTAATGGGGCCTGGGTGAGACCTTAATGGGTGCTGCCATTTCTCCCTCCCTGACTCCCTCCAGGGCCACCCACATGGCTCCATTCAAGCCAGTAGGATTTTGTTACTGGGGCTAGAATGATGAGCAAAACTGACATGGAGCTGATATACAGTGACAGACATTAATCAGATAAGGCTGTTAAACAAAGCTGTTATATAAAGATGTCAAACAGTAACTGTGCCTGTCTTTCCAGATGTTGTGCTGAGTTTAAGCAACCAGGCCCTAAACGCTGGGCACTCCCAGGGAGAGTCTTATACACTATAAGGAATAGTCAAGACCACATCCAGGAGACCCTAGGGAAACAGAAAAAGGGGTGGTGGGAGCTGACAGATTACACCTTCAAGAACTCATGCACAGATGCAAGTGCCAGGTCTTCTTGGACCGTTCAAGTCCTGGTTTTCTAAAGACCTAGTTAGTCAAGAAGACTCATGAGTCACATGAACCACAGTCTCCACACACCTGACATGGGAAGAACTAGATGGTGCCCAGCCAACAGGACCTACAGCTCTGACACAGGATCACAATACAGGGTCATGGACAGTGATGGGGGGCAGGGGAATATCAAAATAAAAAATATTAAGATGTAGTACTGTCCTGACAGTGACTGGTAGAATCCCTGAAACTATGTCCCTTAGATAGCCTCCAAACTTAGACCTGAGACCACTTTACAGTCAAAAGATAAGCAGGCCTACAACAAGTACAAGAACACCTGTGAGGAGCACGCTTCCCAGGATATTCAATCACACAAGACCAAAATGTGCCCAAAAGCAAATTTCAGAAAGCAGGAAGAGACAGGCTAATTGGGAGAATAGAGACTGGGAACCCAGAGTGGAAGTAGAGAAAGGCCTGACAGATTACTTCTACATATACTCTTTCATTTAATCTATATTTAAATTGTTGAATAGGAAACTAATTTGCTTTAAAAAAAAATCCACCTAAACCACAATAAAATGCTTAAGAAAAAGGGGAAATTGTGACAAATTCTACAAAGGTAGCATAGGCACACAGCACTAGGGAAGTCTGTAAAGGGGAAATCTAACTTCACTGTTGTTGTTATGTGCTGCTGAGTTGCTTGCAATGCATAGCAACCCTACGTACAATAGCTCTGAACTCTATCTTGAGCCAAGTTCATTGGCTCTGACACATCTACCCCCATTACTTAGTCAATCTATCTCATCTTGAGTTTTCTTCTCTGGCGCTGTCCACTTTTCCAAGCATGATGTCTTTCTCTAAGGACTGGTCCCTTCTGACAATATGTATGTCCAAAGTATGTCAGACAAAACTTAAAAATTCTACCCTCAAAGGAACAGCCTGGCATCAGATCTGTTTATCTTTGTAGTTCATGGTATATTCCATATTCTTCTCCAGCACCCCAACTCAGAGGCTTTGACTCTTCTTCCATCATCTTTAGTCACTGTCCAGCTCTTTTATGCATAGCAAAGAACGGCAAAGACCATATCCTGAATCAGGGGCACCTCAGTTTCTAGACTGATAGCATTGCTCTTCAGTACTCTGGAGAGGCCCCTGACAGCAGACTTTCCCAATGCAATTCATCTTTTGATTTCTTGGCTGCTGGTACCAAGAGTGCTGATTGTGGAACCAAGCAAGCTCAAACTGTTAACAATCTCAAGTTCTCTGTCTATCATGATGCTACCAACTGGCCCAGTGGTTAGAATCCTCCCCCCCCCCCCTTAACACTGAGCTTCAATCCATTCTGAAGGCTGTAGTCCTTGACCTTCTGCAGTAAATGCTTCAGGTCTTCCTCAGTTTCAGCAAGCAGGATTGTGTCATCTGCATAACACAGGTTGTTGATGAGTGTTCCTCCAACCCTGATGCCACATTCCTCACAGAGCCCAGCATCCCAGATGATCTGGTCTGCATATAGATTAAAAGAGTATGGAGATAGGATTGCATCCCTGGGATATATCTTTCCTAATTTTCAATCATGCAGTGTTTCCTTGTTCTGTTCTGATGACTGCCTTCTGGTCCAAGTATAGGCTTCACATAAGCACATCAGGTGTGCTGGAATTCCCATTCTTCCCAAAGTCAGCCAGTTTGCTGTGATTCACATAGCTAAATGCCCTTACACAATCAATGAAATACAGACATTCCTCTGTTATTTATATTGGGAATCACAGAGGAGGAACAGTTGCAAACAGATACTAGTGACTGGAATGTGTAATGTAGAAAAACTAAAGATTGTTAAGGAAGAAATGGAACACACTAATATTGAAATACTAGGCAGTGGGGAAATGAAATGGATTGGCATGAGGCATTTTGAATAGACAATCATATTATCTACCAAGATAGAAATGAAAATGTGAAAAAAAAATTAGGTCATTATCATAGTTAAAAAGACCATTTCTAGATGCATTATGAAATACAATGTGACAGGATAACATCTATACACATATAAGGAAGACCTGTTAATATCACTATCATTCAAATTTATGCTCCAACAACCAGAGCCAAGGAGGAGATAGATGACTTCTACCAACCATTGCAATTGCAAATAGATCAAACATGCAACAAAGGAACATTAGTAATAATGGGTGACTAAAATGAAAAGGTTGGGAACAAGGAAGAAGGATCAGTAGTCGGGAAACATAGATGTGGTGGGAGTAATGAAGATGGAGACAGAATGACAGAATTCTGTACAATCAATGATTTATTCATTGTAAGTACCTTTTATGATAAACACAAATGGTGACTATATACATGGACCTCACCTCATGGCCTACACAGGAATCAGATTGATTACATCTGTGGGGAAAATCGTTGGAGAAGCTCAGTATCAACAGTGAAATCTACGTCAGGTGCTGACTGCGGATCCGATCACCAATTACTTGTATGCAAATTCAAACTGAAGCTATTGAAAATCATTTCAAATCCAAGTGTGATCTAACATCACCACTACAACATAATAAAATATAGACACCTAAGGCCTGGGGTTTTTTGAAGACTGTTTCTCCCGGTTGAGAGTTAAAGGCAAATTACAGACAAATTAGAAGAAAAGTATATAATGATCCATATGTTAATTGATCAGACTTGCAGATGTAAGTGTAAATTCAGGTTAGTTTAATCTTGGTGTTGTCAGTAGCTTAATCTAAATACTTCCATATGGATAGATACACACACAATATTCCTATGTCTGTAATTTCTGTTTTAAATATAGATATATACACACATACACACATATGTGTGCTCTGGTGGTGTGCATTACAAGCTGTGCTGATTAACTCAAAGGTTGAGAGTTTGCACTCACCAGCAGCTCCAAATAACAGAGCTGGGTAGTTTCTGCCAATAAAGATTTATAGTCTCAGAAATCTGGTGGAGGGTGGCCGTGAGTTGGAATCAATTGATGGCAATAGGACTGATTTTGGCATACATACCAAGGACTACACTAGAACCACAGAAAGACACCTGGAATTGGAAATGACCTCCTGCTCTGGTGGCTTAGTGGTAAGGAGTGTGCTGCCATCCTAAAGGCATGCAGGTCAAATCGGCCAGCTCCTCCACAGGAGAAAGATGGGCAATCTCCTGCGCCATGTATTACCTTTGAAACCTCCCTGAAGGATCAGCATCAGTGCATACCAGCAACAGGTGGCCCAATGGTAAGGAATTGTACTGTCGAGCCAAGGGCATGTGATTCGAACCCACAAGCTGTTCTGTGGAAGAGAGATGGGCAAATCCCTTCTGTGCAATTTATAGCCTCTTGAAAACCTGCTAGAAGGTCAGCTATGAGTCAGTTCTGACTCAACAGCAACGAGTCAATGAATATTTATGTGTGTGTATAGATATAGATGATATAGATAGAGATGACAGAGATAGAGATAGAGATAGAGATAGAGATAGAGATAGAGATAGAGATAGAGATAGAGATAGAGATGTATGTATATACATATATATAGAAAGCTCTAGTGGCTTTGGGGTAAGGGACTGTACTGTCAACACAAAGGCACACAGTTCAAATCTATCAGCTGCTCCTCAGGAGAAAAATGGGCAGTCTTCTCCTGTGCAATTAA
>NW_006399859.1:4281331-4298102 GCF_000299155.1 Elephantulus edwardii
CTCTATGAGATGGATTGATTCGGTGACTGGGGTAATCGGGATGGGTGTGTCAGAGGCGGTGCGGTTGGCGCAGGATAGAGCAGGGTTTAGGGTTGTTGTGCATAGGGTCGTTATGAGCCGCAAACAACTCGACGGCACATAACAACAACAACAACATAACTCTTTGCACTTTGAGCTGAAAAGAATTCTAGAATTAAAGGCATGACAGTAGCAATGATCATATCTAGACTCCAAATTGTAGTTTCTAACACCAGAAATCCCTGGAGAAATGACTGACTCTAGGGCTGGGGCAAGAAAGATGAGCCTGGAGCATCCCGTTGTGCCAGAAGTAAGGAAGTGCCAGGAAAACAAATAAAGCAGTTATGTCAAATGAATACAAGGGCCAACAGAAAGAGTTCCCAACAAACAACGCTGGACTACTAGAGCAACAAAATAGTTTTGGATTATAAAACAAAGCATAAAATAAACATTTGTAAATCCACACTGACATAAATAAAGGATTGAATAAATAACAGATGAGGAGGACAGAAACCTCCAGTAAAAAAAAATAAAAATAAAAATCCCAATAATTTATATTGATAATCCACACGCGAACATGACTCCCATCAGGCACAGTGTGAGGAGGGAGAAGGGGATCTCTCCAGTGGAGGATGCTGACCAACACTGCCTCTGCCAGCTGGTCAGCACAGCAAGCCGCGGTGAGGGCATCACATCCTGTTGCTAAGTGTTGTGGAGTCAAGTGCAACTCCTAGCCACCCTACGATTAACACATCTAAAGACCAATGGACCTTTGTAGCTCTTGACCTTTGTAGGCTTTCTTTCCAAAACATTCTACAAAATGCCTGACCAGAACTCCTAAAACAATCACTTTCACCCGAAACAAGGCAAGTCTAAAGAAACCATCATTGTCAATAAATGATTAAAGAAACACCAGGACTAAAAGTAATGTAATATCCTGGGTGGGAACCTGGAACAGACTGTTGTTGCTGTTGTTATGTACCATCAGGTTGCCTGCGACTTATAGTGACCCAATGTACAACAGCCCTGAACCCTGCTCTATCCTGTTCAAATCTTATTGTCTCTGACACACATAACCCCATTACCCCAGTCATTGAATCAATCCATCTCATCAAGGGTCTTCCTCTCCTGCGTTGTTCCTCTACCCTCTCCAAGGACTGATCCCACCTTGCAACATGTCCAAAGTATATCAGGTTAAACTTCAGAATCCTTGCCTTCAAGAAGCTAATTAGGCACCACAAGAAGAAAATGAAAGCTCATACCTCCTGCCACCAAGTCAATTCCAACTCGGATTCAACTCATAATGACCATCCTTCAGGTGTCCAAGACTGCAGATATTTATGGAAGGAGATGGTCCATCTTTTTCCCATGGCGCACCAAATGGATTTGAACTGTTGGCCCTTTGGCTAGCAGCACAATATATAATGAACTACACCACCAGAGTTAAGTATGTCTTATATAAATAACAGATAAGACACAGCAGTTAAAAATTAAAAACGAATTAACAATAAACCAAAGTTAATAATAATGCATCACTAATTGTGGCAAATATATTAATGTTAGGTGTTAAAACAGGAACACTGGCTATGGGGTATATGAGAACACTACACGATCTCTTAACGTTTAGTAAATTTAAATCCGTCCTAAAAGAATAAGTTTACTAAAAAAGAAAAAAGCTCCAAAGATGACTACTATGCAGTGAGGTCTGAAAACACTACTCTTAAATTCCATGGGTGGGAAGTGTATTTAGCCTTACTTTATGTCAATTTTGGGATCATAAATATCAGGAATACTAATCTCAGAAATAATAAAGGCACACAAAATCAATCTGTGTGTGTGTGTGTGTGTGTGTCTCTTATTCACACCCACAAATCCACATTCTCTGCCACTATGGATAAGTGTGTGTGTCTGCCTGTGTGTGTACACACACACACACACACACACACACACACATACATATATATAATAACCTAATTCTTATGCACAAAAAGCCTTCCTGCATGGGTGAGTTTCCTAGAATACTCATTAGTAACTGTTAAAGATAAAAGGACTTAACAAAAAGAAGCCATTCAAAGCTCCAGGTTTTGCTTTGATCCATTCAAAAAGGTCATGAAAGAACTATTTGTGCCCAAAGAATAACTACCGGGAATCCCCAAGTTAACAACCCTGAGCCCCAACTCCAGAGATTCCATTTGTTCTCAAAAGAGTCTGTATTTGCTGTTTCCTTGCCTTTAAAAGAAGGAATCAAGTTACCCAGACCAAAATTTGATGTGAGACCTTGTAATTAATGATGTAAATCAGGAAATAGCAGGTCCTAAGAAAACAGTGGTGTACAAATGTCACAAAAATGAGCTGAACAATCCTTGACGACTCATAAAATGAAGATTAATGGGGGGGGGGGGGAATCCATGCCTCTGATGGGAAACAGCTCTGACCAGCAATAGATGGCAGCCTTTTCGTTCTCTCAGCCACATTTTGCACAACCAGGATGACGATTAATAGATAGTCAAAAGCAAGTGGGTTTTTTCCAGGTCTGGCTATATCTTTTGTTTGCCATTAAAAGAGAAATTTTCTCTACAGATTACTTTCTGCCAGCTATAACAAAATCACATCTCTCTCCTTCAAAAATAAAACAATTAAGTGACAAATTAATTTCCCTAAGTATAATAAAGTTAATTTCATCATCCCGTGCTGGCCATCTGCTACGTGGATACAAATCTAAGTGCATTTTCAACTGCCTGATAACTTCCTTAATTAAGTTAGCACCTGTGACCCTGCTTGTGTGTTTCCTTGTCAATGAGGACCCTCCCAGATGGCCCCCCACTGCCCAGCTCACCGCTTCTGGACAAGAAACTGACAAGGCAAGAGGAACATCATGTTGCCCACGGGGCGGTGATGGAAACATTTCCAGCCGGCTGCCCATCCCTGAGGGAGGTCTGAAGGAGAAAAGTTTAACTCTAGTTGAGCTGAAAGAGGCGATGAATATCTCCAAGCACCTTCAATGTGTCAGGCACTTAACTCTTTAAATGCATTCATAACATTTAGTCATCACTGTCTTATAAGCTAGTGTCTGCAACAAGTTCTTTTGCTCAATGAGAACCCTGAAACTCAGAAAGGTTAAGAAACTTGCTAACGTGCACACATCATTATTACTCACTGCCACTGAGGTGATTCAGATTCATAGTGATCTTATGTTGTTGTTATGTGCCGTCGAGTCACTTGCATCTCATAGTGACCCTATGTATAAGAGCTCTAAACCCTGCTCTATTTTGTGCCAATCTTACTGTATCTGACACGTCTACCCCCACTACTGATTCAGTCACTGAATCAATCCATCTCATTGAGGGTCTTCCTTTCCTGCATTGTCCCTCCACCCTCCCAAGCATGATGTCCCTCTCCAAGAATCGGTCCCTCCTTGTAACATGTCCAAAGTATGTCAGGCAAAGCTTCAGAATCCTTGCCTCCAAGGAGCAGTCTGGTTTTACCTTTTTCAGGATGAACCTGATTGTTCTCCTAGCAGTCCACGGTAGACTCAAAACTTCTCAAGCACCACAGCCCAAAGGCATCAATTTTCTTTCTATCATCGCTAGTCATTGTCTAGCTCTCTGATACATAGCAAGCAATTATGAAGACTACGGCCTGGATCAGGTGTACCTCAGTCCCAGACTGATGTCTTTGCTCTTCAGTACTACGGAGAGGTCCCTGACAGGCGACTTTCCTATTGCAATTCGTCTCTTGATTTCCTGGCCACTGGCCAAGAGTGTTGATTGTGGAGCCGAGCAAACTAAAACTGTTTAAACTCAATCTCTTCACCGTTCATACTGATGCTGCTAAATGGCCCAGTGGTGAGAATCTTTGTTTTCTTGATGTTGAGCTTCAATCCATATTGAAGGCTGCAGTCCATAGGACAGGTAAAAAGTGTCCCCCAAAGAGTTTCCAAGGTAGCAAATCCTTTGGATGCAAATTGCTTTATCTTTCTCCCTTGGAGCAGTTAGTGGGCTCCAACCATTGAGCTTTAGGCTAGTAGCCAAGCAGTTAACCACTACACCAGTAGAGCTCCTTAAGGACTCACAGCCATGTCTCAACACCAAACCTGTCTGGTCTGACAGCCAACACCATCCGTCAGCACACAGATAAAATAGCATGACACAGCCGGCTGCTCCTGCCCTCCCTTAAATGAAGGCACCACCACCACAGTTTTCAGTTTCCAAAGTAAGCTGTAGGCAAATTGGCCGGAAGCAGATTTTCAAAGGCAAATAGAACAATCAGTTTCAACAGTCCTCCCTCGTAAGCAGATGTTGTTGTTGTTGTTGTTATTCGGTGCTGTTGAACAGAGGAACTTATTTACAGTGAGAGTAATTTTTGAAGCAAGGCTATGGCTGGCAAACACTGTGTTACCAGTCTCATCCTCCACTCAAAATTAGTTTTGGGGGGCATTGCTGGGGTCATCAAGGAGCCTGAGATGAATATTCTTGTACTCAGGGGCACTACGGATGGGGTTTGGTGCACTACGGATGGGGTTTGGCTCTTGCCCTGGGAACCAAGGAGAGGGCATGGCTAATGAACTAAGTGGTAGGGTCAGGAAGCTGCTCGTGCCTGAAATTGGCCTGCAGCCTCTGCAGTTGGGGCAGGGTATACTGGAGTGGGAGCACCCATGGGCTCCTCCTGCTTCCTATGAAACAGGGAGGGAGCAGAAAAGGAAGATTAAAGCACCCCACCCACTCCAAAAAGATCAGGATTTTAATGGAACAGTTAAGGATGTGGATGATCCGGGCATCTACCCTTGTCCTCTTCAAACATCACTAGGAAATTCTGATGCCCAAGCAGGACAGACAAGTATCAGTTCATTCACATACAGGTAAGTGAATATGCTTTCTGGAAGAAGGGCGGGGATTTCACCAACACACAGGAAATTCCGATTTTATGACGAGTGGAGTAGTGTGGTTAAATATATATCCCACCAGGAAGAATCATAAGCAATGAGTTGTTCTTGTCTTCTCAATCTATTTAAATATTAGGACATGGCAGCATATTAAAATAACCTGAGAATAGGAAATAATTACCATTTGTTATTGTGTACTATGGAGTCAGAACTAACCTATAGCTGACCTGCTAGTGGGTTTTCAGAGGCAGTAAACAGCATGAGAGTTGACTGTCCATCTTTCTCCCACAGAGCAGCTGGTGGATTTGAACTGTGTGACTTTCAGGTTGACAGCATAAGCCTTTACCACTGCGCCACCAGACTTAGCTTATAAAAATAACATGAGAATATGAAAATAAATCTTTCCATTCTTTCTCCAAATATGAACCTCAATTTTAAAGAGAATTGAGATTTGAGACTTGTTCTTGTCCAAGGTCCAGTAACCAAGAAACAAGAAGCAAAGTTGACATTAAACCCAGGTCTCCACTGAGTAATTTGGAACTGATTATATAAACTGACTCACAAGTACGTGGGGATTAAATGATTCCAAAGACCAGCTTCTGTTAACCACTGTACCTTCAGCTTTCCAAGAACCAATAGGAACAGGAGACATCAAGAGGTTCCACTCCCCTAGCACTGGGCCCAATCACTTCCCAAAGCTTATGCTGAAGAAGTACAAGCACTTGAGATGAAAGAGATCTGACAACAGTGAAAGTGACTGATGCAGAGCAATTTCCTACACAGAACTTCAAGGTCAAGGCCACTAAGAAATGGCTATTGCATACAACAGAATATCCCTTTAATAGAGCAATAAATAGAGTATACGAAGGAAATATTTCCACTGGTGAATCCAGCCATCTCTAAAATGTCTTCAATCTTGCCTACCATTTTAGGGCTTTGTTTCTTTTCATATCTGCCTGTGGGAAAGAAACTCAATACAGAATGAACACCGTGGCCACACCGCGCAAATGCAGCATGATTGAGCTTTTAAAGATGACATGTCCAATCAACTACTTAACTCCAAGCAGCCATACTGTCAGGGGACAAAATAAATAAGTGAAAACCTCTGTGGTAACATTCCCGGTTCAGCAATCAGCCACACATGTTTTCATGGAAATTACCCAGGCTTTGATTCCAAGCAGACATCAGTCTGAATTCTGGCTGTGTCACTTAACCACTGACCTGGTGACACTGGGCAAGCCAGTTAGGCTTTGGCTTCTCAATGTTCTCTTCTGTGAAATGGAAAAGTGAGCACCCTCGTTTAGAGGGATTTTAAAGAGGATGAGATGGGGGGTAATGAAATCCCAGTAGCCAGAACAAGTGGATTCTTCAAAATTCAGTAGCTAGATACCGTTAGGTATTTCAAATAAATGGAAAGAGACAGGCTGATAAGGAAAGGCAGCCCACAGCACATGAAATTTTAATGTTGGTGATAGTTCAGGTTTGGCTCTAGACAATAGGAACCATAAATAGCTGTCACCTAATGGCCGTGTCCTCCTGAAAATGGGTTATTCGTCTGAGTCCCACTCCCAGAGGACAGCTGCAAATACCATCAATACTGGCACTAAGCAACAGCCTTATTTATAGCCAAGGGACAGACTCCAAAGATAGAAGAGGTCATGGAGGCTGAACCCCATCTCCCACATTCCTAGAGGACTGGGAAATGATGGGGAAATTCAAGAAAAGTGAGAAAACATGCCCAAAGGTGGAGACAGCCTAACTGTCCACCAGTAGATGGAGAAAAAACGAAAACATGGAACACAGCAGGTTACCACCCAGTCACGAAGAGAACTGAAGGCCTGATATTACATGGAGGAATCTTGCAAACATTACACAGTGAATAAGTGAATCAAGAAAGGACAGTATTATATGGCCCCACTTACTGTAACAGGCAGATAGAAGTACAGAGATGGAAGTTTCTTAGTGGTTTCTAGGGATAAGATGTTGGAGAATGAATAAGGAAAACAAACAGAATTGATACCTTTTAAATGATGATGTTGGTGAAAAGTATAGAGTATCTCATGGACTGGGAAAGAACAGATATGTAGCCAGAATATTCCCTGGCTCTGGAACAAGGACGGTGAGACCTCAATCACCTCAAACACTTTGGACATGGTGCAAGGAGGGGTCGGTCATTGGAAAAGGACATCATGCTTGGAAAGATGGAGAGAGAGTCTTAAAATAAAGGGGGGAAGACCTTCAATGAGATGGACTGACCCAGTGACTGCAACAATGAGCCTCGAAAAGGCAGAGACTGTGAGGACAGCAGAGGATTGGATGACATTTTCTTCTATTGTTCAGATGGTCGCTATGAATTATGGGTGGCTCAGTGGCATCTAACCACAACAATGAGGGATAGGAAGGCGAGGGAGAGGATGAGTCCTAACTTAAGGAGCACTGAGTTTCTGTGTAACAGGGTCCATTTAGAAATACTCTAGTGATGGCAGCACAGTAACCAAGGAAGTAACCAATGTCACAGAAATAATGCACAAGAAAAAATACTGACTTGGCAATTGTTTTGTTATATTTATATGAACTTTTTTTAAGTTAGAAAAGCAAAAAAGTATAGAAGATTGAAAATAAAGAAGAAGGAAGCCTTGAGAAGAGGAAACACAGGAGGTCAGCCACTACACACCACCAAGATCACTCCATCTCTCAGTGAGCACCTCCCAGTTAACTTCATCAAGTGGGAAACCTGTCAGAATCCATCAGCATGAGTCCAGGTTCAACGGAGGGTCAGAAAGTCTTCCCTTGCTCATACATCCTGTGAAAGCATTCCCTAGTGCCATAGAATCAATTTCCGGTTCTTTAACTTGACTTTCAAGAACAGCCCTGATCTTGATCTGCCCCTGATTTGCCACTTCTCCCCTGCCCCCCAGCCCAATGATAGTATTGGACATTCCTTGTGGAGAACCACCTCTTGCTTTGACTCCTGCTGTGAGAACATACCAAGAAATAATACCAGAAAACCTAAGTCAGCTGCCATTAAGCTGGTTCTGACTGATGCAGATTCCCACACATGTCCAAGGAGAACTTTGTTCCACCAGGTTTTCAAGAAATAGCTGATTTTTTTTTTGGAAGTACATTGCCAGGAATTTGTTCTTAGGTACCTGTGGGTGAACTTTCCACTAGAAGCTGAGCATGCAGACAGTTTACACGACCCACAACTTCACAGGCATTCACAATTTCCACAACTAGGAACTTGTGCACTTCTCAAAGAGCAGTTCATTTGAATGCCACGATTCCAATTTTGCTTTTCATCCAATAATGCAAGAATACCTCCTGTACCCTATTTCCTATTTTAAGGTCTCTGAGGGCAAGATCTGTGATCATTATCACCATATTCCCATAAAGTTTAGTATACTGCATCTTAAGTTTCATTAAGAGTTGGATGAATGGATAGAGAGAAGGATGGATGAGTAGATGGACAAAAAGAAGGAAGAATGGACAGATTTGATAGATTACAAAGAAACTGCCAAGAAGCACATTATCCACTGTGTCATTTGTCACTCAACACAGGCAGGAAACAGAATGGCCTAGTTATCACAACGCTATGATTAATATTCTTCCCTCAACGCCATCCACAGATTCAACCACTGATAGCTGATCTTGCCAAGATAAGAATAAAATCTACTTTGCATTTCAACTGGATTGAATTAGACCTTTATTGATAACTCCTGTGAGAATTTTTTTTAAATAATTCTTTGTAGCATTTGTATATTTTGCTAGTTTGGAAACCACTGCACCCTGGCATGTGTGGAGGTTATTAAAAAAGAATTTATTAACAGCATCCTGGATATGCAGATATATTTTCGGTGAATTCACAATTGAAAATGAGCCATTTTCATAGACTCTTCTTCAGTGCAATTCTTATGAAACTATTATAAACATTCTGTATTTTCGACTAGATAACAGAAACATATACAACTAACTGGATGAGGTCAAGTCCTTCCCACACTAATCCACTCAACAAGCCTGAATTTACAAAGGCCACAGTGAGAATCTATGCACATTGGCCACAGATCACTTCATAACACCTCACTCTTGTGTCCCCCTTAATCCTGGGCCTCCCTGCCTTCAAGCTCTCCCTTACCCTTGCCAAACGTTCTCAAACAAGGCCCATGTTTGTCTGTTCATTTCCCAATTCCACAAGCCACAACTGGGTGAAGCACAGGAAACACATGTCAAACTAGTCAGGCTACTATTATTTTTAACAGGGCTTCTTCACGCTCTCAAGTAGAAGAACGGGTTCTTATTGTAAGTGCCGATTTAAAGGGGTAGCGGAGGGCCAAAGCTTGGGGCTTCCCCAGCCTGTACATTATCTTCTCCTCTGGGAGAGGAAGTGCTTCCCTAGCATTTATATGACTGCCCTTCTTTCTCAAAGAGTCTTTTTTATGCAGCACTACAACTGATCCCCACGGCACCCAGTGAGGCAAGATTCTGGTCCCATTTTACAGATGAGGAAACTGACACTTTGGAGAGGTACAGCACTTGCCTAAGCCACACAGCATCTGAACTCAGATCTGCTCTCTTCAAGAAGCAACGCTTCCACCATCCCAGGACATATCTTGGAAGCATCTCACACTGCCAAATGCCCTCTTGGCCTTTGTCCTTATCCCAAACCAAGCAGCCCTGGCACCCTCTGCAGGGACCAGAGGTCAGGGCACTCTCCTCTAGAGAGAGGCATTAAACAATGAGCTGGTAGTCACCAGAGAACAATGTCCTCCTGCCTGGGTCCAAGACAAAGCTGACCTAGTCAGTGTAACTCCTTTGGAATTAAACAGAAACACTAGAAATTCGATAGCATAGTTTGATAAAAGCACCAGCACAGTTTGCCCATCTGGGAATTCTTTAGTATCAAGAAAGAACAGTGGAGAATGTATTGCATAAATACTACCCTTAGAAGTTACCTGCCACCGCAAGCGACTGGTTGAGCTCTATGTTGTCGTGTGCAACTTTACACAGGCTGCTAATCAAAAGGTTGGCAGTTTGAACTCACCAGCTGTTCTGTGAGAGAAAAATGAGCAGTTTCCACCTGTAAAGATTTACCACCTCAGAGACCCAATAAAAAGTCACTCATTGGAGTGTCATTCAAAAGAGGGTCGTATCAATTCAATGGCAAGGAGATCTGACTTGGGGATTTTTGCACAAGATCAAAAACATCTGTGTCACTGAGGAAAGTAAACGCTAGGCTGGAACATACAACCACCGATGCACAGAGGCACAACAAATCTGGAACCAAACCAGCCTTCCTCTGTGGCCACAGGGGTGTTTATCAGACCAGACTTAAATGAAACGGCTGTTCACTTTTGCCTGTGTGATTCGGCTAAGCTTCAGCTTCTTGGGAATGGAGATATTTGCTAAATTCACACACTGCAGAGTTTCTTGGCAGGCCTATTTGAGTGCCTGTAAACTGCCTATCCCTATCCCTTGTCCCTACAAAACTTTTCCCTACGATGAGGAAATATAATAGACTGCTTTCAAGCAGATGCCCACACCATGAGGCCTAATGATCTCTGGTTTGATACGGGGAGAAAAGAGGTTATTCCACAGACCAAAGAGACGGCAGAGGCCTCTACAGCCACCTGCCAAAAATGAGTACACAAGTTAGAGTGTCTTCTAGACACTTCTTGACACTTCTAGTGTCTTCTAGGTGTTCAGAAGACAGAGCCACTGACAGCCTAGACTCAAGAAAGGAGACAGAATGGCTTTCCAATTGCTTTAGTTCAATCCCTCCTCTACAGGTGCAAATAAATCCCTTTCTTCAAGTCTTATTAAATGTCCCCAGTCATCCAGAAATAAAGCCCTTCCCCATGACCCACGGCCATCTGAACTCCCTTAGAAAGGTTTTTTCTTTCATGAGTGGATTTTTGATCACATTTTCTGCAAGAGTTTCATAGGTTAAACCTTCCAGCCATTCAGAAACTGAAAGTGGTATTGGATTGTCCATGAATTTTTATATGGTAAAGCATCCTGTACAGACTTTTCATATAGCAAGGATATTGGGTCTGTGCCTGACAGAGGGCATGATGGATAATGACAACAATGAGTATTATTAAAGTAAAAACAACGGCATTGGCTCTCGTGTATTAAGTACAGTAAATGCTCAGGGGCTCAAACCCATCGGCAGCTCTGTGGGGCAAAGACAAGAGAGTCGTCTTCTTTTTTTTTTTTTTTTTGAGAGTCTTCTTCTGTAAGGATTACTGTCTTAGAACCCAGTGGGGACTTCTACTCTGTCTTTGGAGTCTCTATGAATGGAGTCGACTTGATGGAAATAGGTTTTTGTGGTACTGAGTTCCTGGATGGTGTAAACAGCTGTGCTTAGCTGTAAATGGAAAGACTAAAGTTTGAACTCCCTCAGAGGTGCTTCAGAAGAAAGGCTTGGTGTTCTTTGGAAAAAATCAGTCTGCGGAAACCTTGGGGAGTACACCATACATGGGGCCACCTTCAGTCAGAATCAACTAATAAAGTATTATTTTTCCTATGTACCTTAAACTCTCATATACTTTTTTTAGATGCAATTCTAATTGAATTCTCACAACAATCCCTTGAGGTAAGACTATTATTATGCTCATTTTGTTTTTGAAAAACTTGAATTCTAAGCTGACAGGTAGTGTGCGCAAAGCCACAGAGCTGACAATGGCAGGGCCAGGATTCGAACTCAGCCTCACTCCAGAATCTCCCTCCCTCTGTCAGGCTTTCAAAAGAATATCCGCTTGACTGCACTCCTACTAAAGTGGTCCTGGGGGTGGTCAGAATAGCTCAGGGTACACAGGACTCTTCCATGTTTTTGACACCATGTCTCTGCAGGTGGAACCCCAAACAGTCTTACTCTAGTGGGAAGATTAAGATCTAGAACAGACAAGGGCAGCACTTTCTGACTGGGGAAAAGGAAGCCTTAGAGTGGGAATAGGAAAAACAAGCTGGGAAGCAATGAAGACAAACCTTTACCATTTAGCAATGTGGAGGACAGCTGGGGCTGGAGAAGACACAGCAAAAGAGAGGTGCCAGAGGACGGCAGCACAGGGCTCATGCCCACAGCAGAGAGGCAGGCACAGGAGCAGCTTTGAGGATGTCAGAGGACAGGGCTCCCAGTCCACCTGGCCAGTCAGTCAGGGGCAGGCTGTCCAGCACAGAAGATATGCAAACACTACCTATCACACAGACCCACTCTGCATCCACTCCATTCCACTTCTCATGCCAGGATGGGACCCTGTGCTTGCCAAACTGGTTGGACTAACTCAGAGACAATCAAAATGATCTGTCTGGCTTCCATCTCGCTGATCAAAGCTGCCTTGTTTCAAAGGCAAACTGTCAGCAGCTGGAGAGATTGCAGGCAGACAAGGAAAAATAAATTCTAAGGTTACTTCAGGGGTTAAAAAACAAAAACTCACAAAAAAAAAGAAAGAAAAAAGTTATCTTTCATGCTTTTGAGATGCTCAATCCCCATGAGGTTATCAGACACTAATTAAGGGATACTTTTGGGCCCTAAGGTAAGATCTTAATGTTCATTTCCCCCAACTCTTTGTCTGGGATGGAAAATTTTCTGAAACCACAAACTTAAATAAATTACCTCAGGCCAGAGGCTGGTCTGAGATTCCAGGTGCACAGAGATTCTAACTTTGCTTCCATAGACTCCCACGTTGTAATCACAGTGAGGTGGAAAGCTTCAGAGGGTGCACACACACCCTAACACATGCACATACCTAAACATGCAGACACCCCTTGGCATACATGCACCTATGTACACACACCTATGCACACATGCACAGAGCAGGGAAGCATCAGGAGACAGACTGCACTGGATAAGTCTGTAGTCAGGGACCTCTCCAAACTGCTGAGGAGCAAGGATGTTAGTTTGAGGACTGAAGTGCACCTGATTCAGGCCATGGTATTTAATCACTTGCTATGCATCTGAGAACTGGACGATGAATAAGGATAACAGAAGAATAAGGATAACTTTGAGCTATGGTGTTAGAGACGAATCCTGAATATCCCATGGACTACCAAAAAAACAGACTGACAGATATGTCTTAGAGAAATGCAGCCAGAGTGCTTCTTGGTGGCAAAGGTGACAAAGCTTCATTTCACATACTTTGGGTACATTACTAGGAAAAGCTCTTCCTTGGAGAAGGACATCAGGCTTGGAAAGGTAGGGGGTCAGTGAAAGAGAGGAAGACCCTCAACTAGATGGACTGACACAGTGACCGCTGCAAAGGGGTAGAGTGTGTCAGAGATTGTGAGGGTGGCACAGGCCAGCACCAAGTTCAGATCTATTATTCACAGGGTCTCTGTGAGTCATACTCAACTCAACAGCACCTAACACACAAACAACATACACATATACAAACATTGTATGTGCACGCCTGTACACAGCCACATTCCTAGGTACATATGTACATCCCTGCACATACAACATATACACACTTACAAACATACACATCAATATATATACACAGCTATATACACATACAGACCCCATTACATAGGCACACCTATAAACATAAAGGTGGTGGTTGTTGTTAAGTACCGTCAAGTCATAGACCACTCATAGTTACCCTGTGAACAAAAGACCTGAACACTTGTATAATTTTTATCATTTCTCTAAGTTCATAGAGTTTCTGGAGACGTGTGTGTGTGTGTGTGTGTGTACACACACGGTCACAAACACATATATATCTCTGCATACATATACACCTAAAGACACACACATCTACCTACATGTATACCTGTGCATGTACACACATTCCTACACACATGTACACACACCTATATGCACATAAAACGCACATACACCTCACCACATGTATGTACATCTATACATACACACACATGCATGCCTTTAAGCACCAACTACATATGGCCATCCAGATGCTGTATACAGACACATCTTCATTCCTGTTCTGTCTCTCTCTGGAACCTTCAAGCTAGAGTCATATTAAGCTTATATCTTTTAAAAAAATTGTTTTTAACATCAGTTCAGAACCTGAGTTTTCAGAGTAAGATAGTTTGATCAAGGGACGAATTTTCTGAGCGGGTCCTTGAGTCTATACAGAAAAGGGAAGAAAGAATAATTCACATTTGAAATGATGGGCAAAATGAGAGATCTTGCTTGTCAAACTCCAGGAACTTGAGAACTTCCAGGAAGGCTGCACATTTGCCCAGGAGGGACCTGACTTGCCTGGGCTGCAGGAGGCCACCTGGGCTTCTCTCCTCCATGAGCCTGGAAAGCCTAGAGAATGCACAAACTGTAAGATGGTCAAAATTCTCTTTACCAAATCTTGCTCACTCTCTCATTGTTCTCAAGTCAGAACCAACTCACAGCTGCCCCTCCACTGAGCCTCCAAGGCTGTGAATCACGTGGGAGAAGACAGCCCATCCTTCTGCTGAGGAGCCACTGTTTGGACTATGCCGTCAGAGCTCCACTAACAAATAGTTGTTGTTGTTGTTGTTGATTAGGCAATCCGCCTTCGAGTACAGCACAACTCATAGCGACCCTATGAACAAAAGACCTGAAGGACAACTATCGACATTGATAAAATAGATAAAGTTCAACAGCACTACTTCAAAAGTGGATTTTATCTTTAAAAGAAAAGAAACAGTGTTACCTGGACATCAGAATGGAGAGCAGCTACTTTTCCTCTTTTTTTTTAAATTTTTTTTTTTTTTTTATTTTTGTGTGTCAGTGTACCGTCAAATCAGATCTGATTGGTACAGGAGGAGATTGTCCCTCCTTTCCCGGCAGAGCATCTGGTGGATTCAAACCGTGAGCCTCTGGGATTTTAGTTGCAGCTCCTTGCCACTAGGCCACCAGAGCTCCTACTTTTCCTCTTTGGCAGAGCCAACTGACCTAAGAAGCAGCAGCACCCTCCTCACTACTAAATGTAACCAAATGGACTTGTAAAAATATAATATATACAATTTTTCTGTATTTGCCAGCCTGTTGACACTATTTGAAACATTTAAAAATACCTGGAGACTTTATTATAAGATACTTTCTCTGAAACTTTTTTAAATTTGTTCCTGAAATTAACAGAAAATAACACATTTTTCCACTTGGATAATACAGATTGTTTCTTTTGTTTTCTAGAAAAGTAAGCTAAGATGATAAGTTTCTAGAATTTTACTTTGAAGATGAAATAATCTTTAAAGATTATGTGGAATGGTAGTTTGTTTACTTCGTAGAATTGGCTTGTGCAATCATTTAGTGTAACTTAAAATTTGTAATATTAAAAGATCAGCAGCAATATAAGTAAAGCTATACTAGTAGAATGAAAGTAATTTGTATACCTTGTTTTGTATCTAGGATAAATATTGGGTTGTGCTTAATTGTTATTTGATAACAAAATGAAAACATTTTGTTAAGTTTCTAATTCATATTTAATAAATGTGTCTACTATGTATTTTTGCATATGTTACAGTGTGATTTTATAGCTTAAGTTTTCCTGAATATGAAAATTTGGAAATATAATTTGAGGAGCAGTTGAAATATTATTACTAAAATTGTCCATGCAAATGGGATGAAATTCTGTGGCCTAAGATTTACTTAATTCAATGATTATTTAGTTTAGAACTATGGTCTTGATACAGAATAAAATGTGTATGAAAAAAAAAGAAACAGGACTCAAACTCATCCTACACACAATAACAAACTAAAAATGGCATGAAGACCTAAATAGAAAACTTACAACTATAAAGATCATGGAAGAGAAAAACTAGGCACCACGCAAGCACTCTTAATATATGACATAAACAGAATATTAAACATCACTAAAAATACATGGGCAGCAGAAGATAAACTAGATAAATACAACCTCCTAGAAGTTAAATATTTATGCTTAACAAAAGACTTCTCCAAAATAGCATTAAACAGAGAGGCCCTCGTGCTTGATGAAGGAGAAGCAAAAAGAGGAAGGTGTTCAGTGGGATGAACGTGCACAGTGAGTGCAGCAACGAACTCACGAACAGCAGCAAGTGTGAGAATGGGCCAGGGCCAGGCCGTGTCACTCTGTGGAACAGAGGGTTGCTACGAGTCAGCGCAGACCTAACAGGACTTGACAATAACAACAGGTTAAGAAAACATGTCTAGACAAGTGACCAGTCTCTAAAATGTACAGAAAATGTCTCAGGACTTCAACAGCCAAAGGGATAATCCAGTTAAAAATGGGCAAAGGACAAGAACACAAACACTTCACCAAGGAAGACATCCATCCACCCAGGCAGCCAGCAAACACATGAATAAATGTTAGCCATTATCAAAATAACCCACTGCCCACTAGTTGATTCTGACCAATGGGGACATTTCATCAGATTTCCAAGGCTGTACATCTTATGGAAGAAGACTCACTCGACTTTCTTCCATGGAGGGACTGGTAACTTGAAACTGCCAAACTTTCAATTAGCCGCCTAGCATATAATGTACTCCAACACCAAAGCTCCACCAGAAAGGTATACATCAGAACCATAAGACAATCATCTCACCACTAAAATAAATGCAATGATCAAACAACAACAAATGCTGGTGATGCTGTGGAGAGGCTAGTACACTGTTGTTGTTTGTTGCTGTTTGCCAACAAGTCAGAACTGAGCCATAGCTGACCCTCTAGTAGGTTTTCAGAGGCAGTTAATCACATGGGAGGACACTGCCCATCCTTCTCCCTCGGAGCAGTAGGTAGATTAGAACTGCATGCCTTCAGGATTGTAGTGCAGCTTCTTGCCACTAGGTTGCCATTACTATGTATTCACCCCAGAGAAAGAAAAGTCAAAGCTCAACACAAATTGGTATGTGCACATCCATGTCATCACACCGCTGTGCATTATGGGGGGGGGGGG
>NW_006399859.1:4298202-4327219 GCF_000299155.1 Elephantulus edwardii
GGATACTATGCATATGTCTCAAGTGTTATCAGAGATGATGAGGACAGCACAGGCTAGGACAAGATTCAAGTCCACTGTTCAGGGTCTCTATGAGTCATACTTAGCAGCAACTAACAACAACATGTTAAAGAATAACAAGAAATCCAAGACACAAAGATGAACCTGGATTATATTATTCTGAGTGAAATGAGTCAATTACAAAAGGATAAATATTTTGTAAGACCACTATAATAAAAAGTCAAGAAAGGTTTTATACACAGAATGAAACACTCTTTGATGGTTGGGAGCGGGGAAAAATGGAAAATCTCTAGAGAGTAGGCATGCAATTATTTGGATGAAAGTAAAGGTAATATGTAAGAAGGGAGATGTCAACACAACATAAATGAGGCAAAGGAAGAAACTTTGGAGGTGCACTAGAGTTAAAGGAAATACTTATTGTCGTTGTTGTGTATCATCAAGTTAGAACTGACTCAGAGCAGACCCTCAGAAGGTTTTCAGAGGCAGTAAATCACATGGGAAGAGAAAGCCTATCCTTCTCCCATGGAGCAACTGGTGGGTTAAGACCTATGTGCCTTTGGATTAGCAGCAGAGTTCCTTACTATAGGCCACCAGAGCTCCCTACGTGGAAGTTTAGCAAAGGATATTTCTTTTGTGTCCTGTAAATATATGCATGTGAATAGCAGAGCTTACAAGCAGCAAAGGTATGAACACTTCTCAGCTGTAACCAAATTTCTCAAGGGACTGAGTCACTGGGCTTGAGGGTTAGGACCATAGTTGGGAGGATATTTAGACCAACTGGCATTGCATAATACACAAAGACAATGCTCTATATCCTGCTATGGTGATCGGAAAAGTAGGTGAACAGCCATTTAGGATGCAACTACTAGTCTCTCCCCTTCCAGAGCAAAGAAGAAAAATCACATCTTCAAGGCAACTACTAAGCCAAAAGTTTAAAGGACCATGTGAAACACAGAGAGAGAGAGAGACAGAGAGAGAGAGAGAGAGAGATGCAACTGACTGACTGAGAGATTCAAAGTAGGCCCAACATCAATTTTTCTGCACAGAGCTGTCTATGATGAAGTTCTGTTTAGGTGGGGAGAGGACAGATGTGCCAAGCAGATGAGAGAAGCACTGTGGACCCATCTCTAAAGGCATATCAACATTAACCAAACAAAGTATGTCAAGTCAGTAGAAGAAGAGGGGCTCCCTCGGTCTCTGGGAAGCTGCCAAGATGCACACTCTTATCCAAGTTTGAGGTCCCTGGCTAAAAACCAGGCCAGTTAAAATAATTTCTCCATCAAATGACCCTTCCGAAAAGGTGTGTATTTCCACCCTCTCTCCATGGCTCTAAGTCTCCTGAGTCTTCGTAAAGGGTAGTGTCTCTGGGCGCTGGCATCCCTGCCAATATGCGGAGGGCTAACACAAGGGGGAAACAAAGGGAGGAAAGAAAGGCTCTGAAAGACACCTGCGCACCTTCTCTCTTCTTGCTTCTGTTGGTGCTGTAGCTGCTCTGCGGCATCAGGGACCCTATTACCATTTGCAGACGGTCTGCAGGGAGAGCACATAAAAGCTGACCTGACCTCGCAGAGGCAGACAACAGACCTGAAGCTCAAAGGGGAGCCCTTGGCCTTCCCTCTCACCGGAAAGCCCCGGAGCAGCCACAACCTTCTCCCCACCACCAGCAAGCCACGTGCCACACACCTAAGCCTGCCAAGCCTGAAAAATAGCAGATTCACTGTCCAGGGTAATTTCATTCCAAACTCCACTACTGTCCATGAAGAAACCCACTGGGAAGTGGACTACTCATCTGTTGGCCTAGTATCCTTAGAGTCATCAAAGGGTGTAGCAAGAAGGTCTCCAGGAAGTCACATGGCTTAAGAATGTTCTCAGTCTACCAAGAGGAAAAGGGCAATGACTGGTCCCTTTGCCAGAGTTGGCCTTCAATAATTGCTGAAGTCAATCACGCCATGCCCCTGTTAAAACTCTCAATAGTGAAACTGGAAGAATCTGTTCTGGAAAACAATGTATTCAAATTTTGTAAATAAGCTAGTATCATAATTTTTTAAAATTTTTAAAAAAACCCCTCTCGATAGTATTCTACTACCCTCAGGATGGAAACCAGTTAAAACATGCAGCTTCTCTCTGAAAGTTGGAGGTTCAAGATTACTCAAAGGTGCCTAGGAAGAAAGCATGGTGGTGAACTTCCAAATAAATCAGCCATTGAAAAGGTTCTAGAGGACAGTTTTACTCTGACACACATGGGATTTTGATGAGTTAGAAGCAACTCAAAGGCAACTGGATTTTGACCATCAGGGTAAGGTGAAAACTCCATGGACACAGGCCAGGTCCTTCAGGACTTAAGACTCTACTTAACTTTCCTGCCTTAAGCTCTTTCTCTGAGTGGAGTTGAGGGATCAAAAGAATGCCAGTTAGGGTAGTCTCAATATTTTTGAATTATCATTTTAGTTCTATTTGCACAAAATGAGAAGTAAGTAATGAGACGTAGTCAGGCATATTGGAAATCTTAAGTTTCAAAGCACTTAAGCCTAGATTTAGCCACTGTCTCCACTACCTACTTCTTGGTAATCTCAGTCAAACTAAGACTTCTTCTGAACCTTAGTCTTTCTCTATCTGTAAAATGAGCATCAAGTAAAATGAGCTTCCAGATAAAAATTGTGCAAAGTGCTCAGCACAGTACTTGGTCCAGAATGGCAGTTCTAGGCCTCCAAAGTCAGAGAACTCAAGCTTCCAAAATGTTACTTTGTCCACAGCCAGAACCACACCCCATCCACAGCCTCCTTCCAACACCACCCATATGTACTTTCTAGCCATCTCTCCACATGCAGGAACCATCCTCCATCCACATCCTTTTAATAACATTTTCCCACAGCAGAGGAGATTGGCAGTGATGATTTCAAACCAGATTTATAAAAACCCATAACTACAAGATTAAAATTCCAAATGTCATCTGGGTAAGATGAGCCAGATGCTATGAGAATTGAAAAAGGCTTTAGCTCGCCGCACTGGCAGAGACTTTAGAGCCACCAAGGAGTTAATGTCACAGGGCTCCCTTCACTTGAGGATGGAGAACACTCCATACGTATCAAAGGAGATGCTTTAAGTGGATGGAATTAAGAGGTGCTCTGCATCTGCTGTGAACCACAGCACCATCAACTGGGGCCTCGTGTCAGCTTTTATTTACTGGGAGGCAACTGTGATCTATATTTGACTCTCTGAGGCTAACACAGGTACAAATAACATTCAGAGAGATAACTGAGCTATTGCACGCATATCACTTTCAGTACAATGAGTGGTATCTAGTAAGTGGGTGGGTTTTTGTTGATTTGTTTGGGGGTTCCCTTTCCTTCCTTCTTTCCTTCCCTCCTTCCCTCCCTCCCTCTCTCCTTCCTTCCCTTCCCTTCCCTTCCCTTGTTTCTTTTTTTAAAAAAAGGCTGGAAATTGTAAAGCCTAAATGCCAGGAGATGGTCTATGGCCTTGTCAGTCCCATCTCTGTATTCCTCTCATCTCTGACCACATGTCCATATACACCAGTTCCAGAACCAGATAAAGACTTGGCATGGCCCACATCAAGCCAGCATGTTCTCTCCATTATGTGACCTCACTTCTTACTGCTATGTGTACCAGGATTGGGAACCGACTCATAGCTGACCTTCTAGTGCATGTTCAGAGAAAGTTAACTGCATTGGCGGAGACTGACCTTCTTTTTTCAACAGAGCAGCTGGTGGATTTGAACTGCGTGCCTTTAGGACTTCAGCATAACTTCTAACCTCTAGGCCACTCACGGATGCTCAAGGGAATAACCTCACTGAAACTTGCTGACATATAGCTGGGATTTGCACACCCTGTTGGCTAGTCACTGTCACACTTGTTGTGTCTACTGTCACTTGAAGTCTATTCTGTCTGCTTTTATTTCCTCCTCTACTTCCCGATTACACCACATTGCAGAGCTTAGACGGTTACAAACTCCCACCAGATATCCTGGCACCTAGAGTTCTCCATGTAATTTGGGCTCCACTGACAAGTTGCACCTGTATGAAGTCTAGAAGACCTGAGTGAAGTACGGGCCCTTTTACTGTGGCCAACAGGTTTGAATGCAAATTGCCAGTGCTGATATTGCTTATGGAAGCCAGGTTTCAGGATCTGATCACCAGTGTCATGGAATTTAAGAGAAAGGTAGGCAAGTATAACATAACATCTGCAGCATGACATGGCCAAATCAACAGGAGTCCTGGTGGTGTAATTCTTAGAATATCAGGATGCTAACCAAAGGCTGACAGCATTCACCAACCACTCCTTGGGAGAGATTGGCAGTTTCCTCTGGCAAAAATTTAGAGCCTGGGAAACCCAAAAAAGGGCTGCTGTGCATTGACTGACACCAACTCGATGGCAGAGGTTAAACCAAACCAATCCCACTACTGTTGATTGGATTCAACTCACCTGACAGAACAGAGTAGATCATTAGGGACTCAGCTTTCTTTTTATCCCTGGAGCTGCCTCAACCTCAAGAAACAGCTGTCCTCCACAGCACTTCTCAAAATCACTGCAAGTTGTACAATTTAAATATAAGGATAGAGATTTCCCAATAGTCCCCCACAATCTCAGAGGGTTAAAAGTATCTGCAAAATTCTGCTGTGAAAATAACTAACTACTGACTTTCACCTCACAACAAACCTGGAAGGACAGAGGCAGATCTGCGATTGAGACAAATCTTCACAATACATTTCAACCAAACGCTTGTAGTGGGCACGAAGAGGAAACTCTTCCAATCATTGTCGTCCACCGGTGAGTGTCAGGGGTTCATTTATTTCCCTTTCTCGTTGATCAATAACAGATTTACTTTTACAAATCAGTCTCATAAGTGTGGCTCATGATCCACTGGTGGGATACTTCCCATGATGCAACTCAGCACACTAGTGAACAAGCATCTATTAATCACTCTCATAGCTGTCAAGTCAGTTCCAATCTATAGCTGACCCTCCACTGGGTCTCTGAGGCTGTATCTTAACAGGAAGAGACTATCCATCTTTCTCGTCTGGAACCACTGGTGGATTTGAACCACCACAGAGGTGCAAGCTTTGAGCAAGCAGCTCAACTCACTAAGAAGGACACCACCAGAAGATCCTCTGCTATTAATAGCTGTGCTTTTATTTTTATGATTGCCTTCTGTTATGCCAAAGTATGCTGCTTTTTCACATAAAGTTGGAATACATAATTTTTTTTTTCTTTACATGAATTTATTCCAACAAATAAACCAGTCTGGGAAAAAAAGGAATTAATAAGCAATACAAGCGGTATACAAATACGTGGGTGGGGAAGATGAATGTGATATGAGAATGACTAACTTTGGGCAGTGATGGCTTAACTCAGAACCGTGCAAATGTATTCTCTGGGGAATCTCAAATATCTAACCCACTCGGCTTCTCAGGACCGTGTGAGATGGCTCTGAGAATGTTCCAAATGCATTTCAAATAACTTTCTGTCCCATTTCTCTTCTCAGGCTGCTGGGGAAAATTGGTCTTGAAGGAAAACTCTCAGATGGTGTGAGGAATTTCAGCAGCCATGAGTGGACTGTGGCAGTGGGTGATTGGTCAGTCCCGTTTGCCTCCACCCTGAGCCTGGGGAAGGGGGATAGTGAACGTGCCCTCGCCATAGGTGCTGACGAGGGCAGAAATGCCCAGTTACGTCTCTTAAGTTAATAATTCCAATTACTAGTTTTAAGAATTTCTTGGTCAAAATGCAATTTCTGTACATATGTAATCTCTAAGAGTTGGAGAAAGAAGCCCTGGTAGCATGATAGTTAAGCATTAGGTTGCACGTGCTTGCAGATTGAGAGAAAAAAATGTGCTGAACTGTTCCTGAAAAGATAGGAGATCCTAGGGGACAGCACTACCCTGTCCTGTCAACACCCAACAAGAGTTGCAAAAGGATAAAGGTTTGTAATAAGGTTGTTGTTTTGTTATGTGCCATCGAGTTGCCTGCAACTCATAGCGACTCTATGTACAAGAGCCCTAAACCCTGCTCTATCCTGTGCCAATCTCACTGTCTCTGACACAGCTACCCCCATTATCCCAGTCACTGAATCAATCCATCTCATCGAGGGTCTTCCTCTCCTGCACTGTCCCTCCACCTTCCCAAGCATGGATGGCATCCCTCTCCAAGGACTGGTTCCGCCTTGCAACATGTCCAAAGTATGTCAGATAGAGCTTGCCTCCAAGAAGCAGCCTGGTCATAGGCTGATGTAATATTGTGGCTTAAACTAATTTACAGATACTTCAAAACAAATTAATAAAAAGAGATCAATGAAACAAGTATGGCAAGACCTAGATAACTGTAGGGTCTGAGAGCTGCCAACACAAAAGGACGCAGTTCTAATCCACCAACTGCTACGTAGGAGAAAGAAGAGTCATTTCCTCCCTTGTGATTTACTTACTGCCTCTGAAAACCTGTTAACGGGTCATCTCTGGCTGGACTCCAACTCAGTGTTAACACAACAACTACTTTCTCTGCATCTGTTGGAGACAATGAAATTGGCTCAAGGTAGAGCAGGGTTCACAGCTGTTGTACACAGGGTCACTATGAGTCACAGGCAACTCGATGGCACATAATAACAATAATATCCATAAATACACTACTGACACAGCATCCAACAGGTCACATACTTTTGAACACTGTATAAAAGGGCAAACGAAAAAAAAAAATTAGGAACTAAAGTAATGCGTTTAACAAGTTACTACAAGGAGCCATGGTGACACAGCGCATAACATACTGGCAGGCAACCCAAAGGCTGCTGTAAGACACTGTAAGACAGAAAGAAAGGCAATCTCCTCTCGTAACGACTTTGCATCCTGAAAACGCAACGAGAGGGTCTCCATGAGTTGGGGTCAAGACTTCTTGTCAGTGGGTTGTTGTCTTAATAGTACAAGGCAGATATATGCACACCCACGTTTTTTGCAGCCTGGTTCCCAATAGCAAAGAGTTGGAAACAACTTAAGCACCTGTCAACAAACAAGTGGACAGAGAAGCTGTGGTACAATGGAATACTATGCTGCATTGAAAAATAAGGAACTCATGAAATATTATACAAAACGGGTGACGCTGGAGGACATTATGCTGAGTGAAATATCTCAGTCACAAAAGGACAAAGGCTGCATAGTGCCACAGCTGTAGAACGGGACTGACATAAGGGTTGGGGTGAGACTGAGAAAAACTGGATAGATTATGTATACTGCATTGAAACAGATGAGGGAGAGAACAGTTTAAAAGCAATACATGATAGGTTATGATAAGAGTCCAAAATGAAGACTGCATAGTAGAGTGTACCGGGGTGGGGGGATTGTATACCAATGAAGGAATTTTTCTTTTACTTTTCAAAGAGAAGAGTGAACTAGGGAGGAGGGGTGGGCAGGGAGAAAAATGCACCAATGAATAAATGGAAATAAAAAATCTCTGTAAACGTTCATTAAAATTAATAAAATTAAATTTAAAAAAAAAGCAGCAGCTTGGATGGCACAGTAGTTACTGCACTTGACTGCTAACCAAAAGGTCAGACCACGCACTGGGTGAAAACTGAGACAGGCTGCAGCCACACAGATCTACAGCCTTGGGGACCCTCTGGAGTAGGTCTGTCAGGTCTGTGCTAATCTAAACTGTTGGCAAAGAAGACAGAAGAAAGTGAGCGCATACATCAAAAAAGAATGCCGGAACCATGCACACATGACAACGAATCAGAGCTTCCTGGATGAATGCATCACAGCTGAACTAGAATGTTAGCCAATGGCACTGATCCCTCTACATTGAAAAATCATAAAATTACATACAGCAACTGGTCCTAAATCAGAGATGGACACCAGCTTACAACTTAACGAACTGTAATGCTAAGTCGTGAGACAAGCTCAGAGTAGGATTTCCATCCTCATCAAAGAAAAATGACCTACCTAAAGCTAAGTGTCAGGTGATCCCTGTTTTTCCTCTCCCTATAATCCAACCTCCTCCTCACATTTTCAGAGTTAAGCACCCGAAACCACCCCAGAACAGACTGTTAACTTCCGAGGAAGAATGTGCTCCTGGCATGCTCCTCAGTAAACCCAGAAGGCATGGCAGATAAGAGCATTAAGGGTACATATTAATGAAGCTTCAAGTCCAGAACAGAGCAGATGAGATGTCCCAAAGGAGACCCAGCCAGAGCCAGCATCCCAGCAGAGGCGAAGGTCCATAATTGCAACACTTCAAACCGGTTCATTCCAGTTTGATCTCCTTCTGAGAATTTTCTCAGCCCTACCTCCCCCATCCCTACCCTCAAATACAGGCTCAGAATCTGTATTTTTAACAAGATACCCACATGATTCTTCTCATTGTGAGAGAGTTGGAACTGACTCAGCTGACCCTGCATTGACTTTCTAAAAGTGTAAACCACACAGAAGGAGACTACAGATTTGTATGGGAGTGTGCCATCAAGTCCACTATTATTCAAAGCAACCCTATGAACAACGTATCTGAACCTTACTCTATTCTGTGCCATCCTCCAGATCTCTGATATGCTTGATACACTGTTAACAGTCATGGTGTCAATCTTGTTCATCATCTTCCTTTTTTTCACTGATCTCTGATATGCTTGATACACTATTAACAGTCATGGTGTCAATCTTGTTCATCGTCTTCCTTTTTTTCACTGACTTACTACTTCCCCAGAATGAGGTCTTTTTCCAAAGACTGGTCCCTCTTTACAACATGCCTAAAGTATATGACATGAAGTTTCATCATCCTTGCCTCTAAGAAGCACCCTGCCTACAATTCCTCCAAAAAAGACTTGTTCTTTTGGCAGTCTACGGGATATTCCATACTTTTCTCCAACACCACAGCTCAAAGGCATAGATTCTTCTGTCATCCTTATTCATTGTCCAACTTTCAAATGTATAGGAAGCCAGTCAAAATACCATGGCTTGGATCAAGCACATCTTAGTCTTTAAGCTGACATCATTGCTCTTGGGCAGATCTTTGACAGCACAGATTCCTAATGTAACACGTCTTTTGATTTCCTGACTGCTGTGACAAGTTCTGAAATCTTGTTAAAGAGTCTTCAAAACTCTAACCACCAGAACGGTGCCACTTTTGGGATGGAAGTGCAATTCTACCAGACTACACCATGATACCTCCTTAAATATTCTTAATTCCTGCTAAAATGAAGATTTGGCTTCAGTATCTTTGAGATGGATTCTCAGCAAGAAGAGTTGAACTGCAATGAAGATGCAGTTGGAGCCCTGGTTTGCAGAGAATGCCTTTGCTTACCAGCTCATCCACAGAAAACTGTCTTTATCTCTCTGGAAGCCTGGTGCACACGCCAGACAGATGGAGCAAGGGTCTTCAGTGGGTCCAGGAAAAGTGCTCATTTAGGAGAGCTGTTCCCGGCAGTGGGCCAAACCATGAAGCTCGGCACAGGTTTGGCCATTCCTTGCTGAGGGCAGGAGGGGACCAATACCCCTCACTGGCTTAGAACCAAATCCCCTTAGCATGGAGGGCTCTGGCTTCCAGAACTTATGGGGAAGAAGTAGGCCAAAGGCCCCATGACAGTCAGAGATGTCACTGGCATAGGGCTGGTAACCTGGACTCACATATTTGTGTTGTTGAGTTAGGCAGGCAAAGACATTCCTCCTTTAGTCTGAGTTTAATCAGCTCCCACTACCATATTTATACACACAAATCAGGCATGCATGTGAAGATCGGGCATCCGCACATCCAGAACAGTCCTTCCCTCACAGGCTCCAGAAGTGAGGTTGCACAGACATGGAAAGAAAAGAAGATTGAATAATTGGAAAGCACCTCCTAGGAGGTAGGCACTGTTTACACCTCTGCTTGCTTGTATCCATCCATCCATCCATCCATCCATCCATCCATCCATCCATCCATCCATCAATCCATCCATCCACATTACGGTTGTTAGATGTCTTCAGGTTGCTTTTCACTAAAGAGATCTTGTGTGACAGAACAGAACTGAGGGGCTTGCCACAGGGTCTCCTAGGTTGTAATCCTTATGGGAGGAGATCACCAAGTCTTTCTCTCAATTATCATTAGGTGCCATTGAGTCAAGCACTATTCATAGCAACCCTTTGAATGACGGTTCTGAACCCTGTCCTATCCTGTGCCATCTTCATCATGGCTGACACACACGAGCCCATTGCTACAGTCACTGTGTCAATCCATCTCATTTGGGGTCTTCCTCTCACCTTTCCAAGTGTGATGTCCCTCTCCATGGAATAGCCTCTCCTAGCAACAGGCCCAAAGAATGAGAAATGAAGCTTCACCATCTTTGCCTGCAAAAAGCACTCTGGGTGCACTTTTTTCAAAGCACATATATGTTTATTCTTTTGGCAGTTCATAGGATATTCAATATTCTTCTCCAACACCATAACTCAAAGGCATGAATTCTTCTCCTGTCATCCTTTTTCCGAGCTCTGATAGCCTAGTGGTAAGAAACTGCACTGAAATCCCAAAGGCACATAGTTTAAATCCACAAGCTGTTCCACAGGAGAAGGATGGGCAACCTCCTCCCATGTGATTAACTGCCTCTGAAAATTCACTGGAGGGTCAGCTATGGGTCAATTCCAACTTGATGGTACACAACAACAATGTCCTTATTTACTGTTCAGCTCTCAGATATGCAACAAGTGAATGGAAATCAGAGGAAGACTCGCCAACAACCTGCATTATGCAGACTGCACAGCCTTGCTGAAAGTGAAGAGGGCTTGAAATGCTTGCTGCGGAAGATCAAGGACTACAGTCTTCCATATGAATTACATCTCAACATAAAAACAAAACAAAACCCAGCTGGGCCAATTGAGAGCATCATAACAGATGGAGAAAGGATGAAAGTTGTCAATGATTCATCTGGCTTGGATCAACAATCTACACCTTTGGTACCAGCAATCAGGTGATGCATTGACTTAGACAAGTTCACTGTCAGGGATCTCTCTAAACACTGAGGAGCAATGATGTCACTTTGGAGACTAAGGTGTGCCTGATTTAGACCATTTAGGTCTTTTCCATCTAAATGAAGCCAATGGGTAAATTCAAACCGTCAACCACTCTAGCTGCAGATTGACTGCTAAGTGATTAATCATCTATCACCATGTTGGTTCTTCATCTAAAGTTCTAACAGTCTTGAGGTAGGGAGAAATTACCATCTCTGTATTGTTATTAGATGCCATTGGATCAGCTCTGACTCATACGAACCCCACTTATAACAAAAGGAAACAGCCTCCATGTCCCTAGATAATGCACTCTGCTGCTCACCAAAACAATGGAGGTTGTGAGTCTCCAGAGAAAGGCCTAGAGGCTTACTAAAATATCAACCACTGAAAACCTCCTGGAACGGTTTGAATCTGTTACATAAATTATGGAATAAACTCTACAGCAATTAAATGTTTGGCTTCTGGGTTGGGGCTTGTTTTTTGTTTTGTTGTTTATTTTATTTTCCCATTGTTGCTGTTTCTTTGAATGAGTCAAGAAACCAGTACATGGCAAAGCCAACATCCATCCCAAGTTCCACCTGCTACTGCCCTTGCTCTCAGCACCCGCTTTCTTCTCAGAGACTACAGCCCACTACAGGCCATTCTCCAGATGGTCACAGTCCTGGGCCTGAGTTTTCCCCAAGCTCTCACCTCATTTAAGTTCATCAGCCACAGAGGTGCTCACGTGAGAATTCTTCCTAAGGGGTAGCCAGAAGTCTACCAGCACCTCAACTCTGCCCCTCTGTACACTCACCAACAGTAACAGGACTGGGTTTCTCACATCTGCCGCAGCTCTGAAAGAGGACTATTTGAAGAGCTCTCAAGCCCTGTTTCCTCTTGCCCAGCAGCACCTGCTCTCACGGGCTCCACACCTGGAGCAGAACTTGGCGGGCTTGATGTCATCAGACATGCTCACTGCTCCAGCAGATTGGTGTGTGAATGGTGGAGTGATAGGGCAAAGGGAGGGGCTTCAGGATGCCATTAAGTCACTTTGCCCTCTTGTCATTTTTGGCAGCTGGAGAAGGAGTAATGGTTAACCCAGAAGGGTGTTCCACTCTTCTCTGGTGTCCTTCCTGTGAATGGTATCAACCTCGGCAGGTTGCCCCTGCCATTCCAGTAGCAAAGGGGTGAAAGGTAAACACTGGTCAAGGTAGACTGATCTGTGTTCCGAACTGTGCTTCCCCTTTCACTAAAGGTGAGACTCTGGATACGGTATCTCCTGAGCCTTGTTTCCTTATCAGAATGGGGAAAGTAGAGAACTTACGTCATGGTGTTTGAGCAGATTAAACAGGATGGTGCATGGGAAAGCACAGAAGGAAGCCTGTCATTTACAAATGTTCAAAAGATCTGAAAAAAGGGAGGTGGGGAAGCTAGTAAACTGAAGCTGCAGGTCTTCGCTGGAAGCAGCGGCACAGTGGGCCCTTCTGCACATTGACAGAGGAAGGCAGTGACTGACCGGTGGTGGGAGTCGGCTCTGTGTCAGATGTGCTGGTTCTCTAACAAGTACATTATCCTCATACTCCTGGAGGCAGGAATCAACAACTCAGCTGCCGAACGAGAACCACCTTCACAGCCAACCTTCCAGTGGATGTTGGAAGGCAGAAAAAAAAATGATACACAAGGAGAAGGCACATCCTTACCCGGAGGAGCCACTCACTGGTGGATTTGAATATCCAGAGGCGCCATCTGTGGACTCTCCAGGTCTACACTGCCAGAGCTCCGTGCAGAGGCAGGGATAGATCTGACCATCTACGCGGGCCTCACCCTGGGCCCACACTTTCTCAGGCAGGTGCTCCGAGAGGAACCAAGTTACGTTCAGAGACAGCAACTCCCTCCAGGATCACACAGCCAATGGACAGTAGGGTTGGGATTCACACAAAAATAAGATCAGTACGCACATACATAGCCTCTTCAAGGTCTCTGGTATTATTCAGTGTCCTTTCAATGTATTAGCTCATTTAATCCTCAACATACCCCCTCACCCCCAGTTAGGGAGGAATTATAATTATGCCCATATCTGAGATGAGAAAAACTGAGACCCACACAAGTAAAGCAAGGTCATACAATGAAGCTCTGGGATGGAATGGGAATCCAGTCAGTCTGGCTCCAGAGCTCTTGCTGTAAGCACTGCCCTAGCTAAATGTCACATCTGAGAGCTCTTCACCGCTCACTGTACCATCCTGCCTCTAAGAAATGGCAACTCCTAGGTGCTGCTGGCCCTTCTATTAACGAACAACTGCACTGGAATCCAAAATGCACATGGCCGGAAAACTGAAAACTTTGAGCTACAGCTTTAATCAAACCCTTTTCCTTCTCTGGACATTAGTTGGCCCCAGGGTAAAAGGATCGGTTTGAATTAGAACTTGTGCTAAAAACATATTGTTTTCTGCACTGGCCCTTCCTCCCTCCTGAGGAAGACCATGGAGGCCATGGAAATGTGGGCTGAGGTTGCTGACAGCTCGTCCAAGAGTAGCCAAAGCACGTCTAATAGGAGGAGACAGCATGTGGCTGGGCGCAGAGAGCCGCCCACCAGTGAGCATCTGAGGCTGGGAAACCCTGGGCAAATCACCAGGCCCTTGGTTCTTCCCCTTTGGCACAGGCAGAGAAATAACTAGCTCTAGTGGGTTGCTTGGAGGTCATAAAAATGGTCATAAAGCATTTTCCCAGATTCAAAGTCCGGGTTTGCAAAATGCTCTTGAACTCAGCCATGAGAAGAGTAATCAGAGAAGAAGCCGGGACTTTGTAGGATTCCCAGAAAGCAGTCTGAGAATGTAAAGAATCTTCATTACTTCTCCATGCTTCTTACAGCTGAAAGTCTGGTCCAGAAAGGGGAGGAAAGCCCCAAAACAACTTCAAAGTGACTCAAAAGATATTCAAAACAATATTGTGCTGTTTGGCACAATTCTAAACTGTTGTCCAAAGATTTCACCTCTCCCACTGAACACTGAGTTCTCAGAGGGCACAGCCCTTGTGGATCTATGGTCCAGTTGATGGACTCAGTCATTTCCAAAATGAGACTGGTACCCAGCCTGCCCAACACTCTTCTCATTTCCTTAAATGCTTTGATCCAATGTAATAAACACTTATTATCTACTACAGACAAGGCAGTGTGTTATTTGTGTATTCTGGTTATCACTTAAACTATATAGCTACAGTAATGGTTGAACACAGCATCAGGGTTTTGAGGGAAGATCAAATTTTCATTGTAAAGGTTTGAGAAGGGCAAAGAATGAATCTTAGGATCCCAACCATATGCTTAAAATCTGTTTATTCTCATCATTTAGAACCATGAAGAATTATTATATAAGAATGAGCCAATCATGTAGTCAAAAATTATTATTTAAGGAGACCTGGTGGCCTAGTGGTAAAAAGCTGTGCTGCAATTCCAAAGGCACGCTGTTCGGATCCACTAGCTGGGAGAGGGATGGGAAATCTCCTCCTTTGTGATTAACTGCCTCTGAAAACCTGCCGGAGGGTAAGCTATGGGTTGGTTCCGACTCAACAGTATACAGCAACTCTTTATTAGGCAATATGCTAATAGTCTGCATGGGTCAAAGAAAAACAATGTGCATATTACTGATTTTATCAGAACTCTAATTCTGGAAGCCCACTGTTACCAATTGTAAACTAAAATAAAAGACATTTCTCCTCTTCTGAAGATACAAATTCATACCTGTCTTGTATCCGGGAGCAGGGGTGATTTAGTGATATAACTACTACCTGTCAGTGGAGGTGTGTGTGTTGCTATAAGGAACAGTTTTCAGCAGAACTTTCAAACTAAGAGAGGCTAGGAAGAAAAGCCTGGCAATCTTTTTTTTTTCTGCATAATCAACCTATTACTCTACTCACAGTATCTCCATTCAAAATGAGACTGAATCACAAAGGTCTGGCTTTGCTGTGCTGGGTCACTGTGAATAGAGAGCTGTCTCTACCACAGCTAAGAAGTTAGGCACACGGCAGCTCTCATGGACACCAGCAACCTGATTAGAAGCTCCTCGGCTCACTGTGACAGGTATTATATTTGGAGGGCAGTGGGGAGATTTTGAAGGGAGCACCAACATGATAGGTGGGCTGGAGGTCTCGATGAAGCAGCTCTATCCAGGCTAAAGTCCTAAAGGATAAGAGCTGGTCGGGTAAAAAGTGGGGAGCACAGCATTCAAGAGCATAGCACGGGTAAACTCTCCTTGAGAGACAAGAGCTTGGTGAGTTTCACGCACTGGAATCAGGGTGGAGCCTTTCCAGACAATTAAGAGGTATAAAATGAGAGGGGGCAGGTAGGAAGAGCCAGAGCCCACAGATCTTTAAAGTCACAGTGAGGAGTTGGGATATTTTTTTTCTTTCTCTTTGTGAAGTGACAAACCAATGAAATTCCTCCGAAGCAGGAGAGGGAAAAGGCGCCATTTTCTTTTGACACTACTGTGCTGCATGGAAATGGGCTGGAAGCAGAAGCTATGGAGACCAGTAAGGGGGCCACGGCTGCTTCTGTGTGAGAGACGATGGTCAACTAGAGAACGAGAAGCAGTCAGTCAGATTGTCGATCTGCTATGGACGGTCAAACAGAAGTACCTGCTTTTGGAACGTGGGAGTGAAGAGAAAGGAGGAACCAGGCTTGAGGCCTCAAACTCTTGATTGAGTGGTTGGGAACATACAACAATGATCCTCAAGCTGAAGTGATTGTGTCCCCTCAGGGATAGTTAACAATTTCTAAAGAACATTTTTTTATCTTCATAACTGGAGTGGGGGGGGTGCTATTAAACTCTTATCAAGGGGAGAGACATGTGATGCAGCCAAACATCACATTATGTAGGGAGTCCCCCAAAAGCACAGAACTGACCTCAAAAGTCAATGGCACCCAGGTTGAGGAACCTTGGTTTACAGAAGTGGGACGTGTAGGGCTAGGGGACAGTGTGTAGGGCTACTTAGAGCTACATCTGGAACATATTTAATTCGAGCTATTCATGTTAAATTGTCCGTGAACCCACACGACTCAGAATGAAAAGTGAAAAAACAGAATTGGCATCCAGCTTTTCTCAAGGAGGAGAGAGCAAGAAGAAAATTGAGTGGTATGACCATGATCTTCTCTCCTGCTAGCTATATTTTGAAGGACATTTAATAAAATCAAGAAAATGAGAGGTCTGGTTCCTGGGAGTCTTCATACATGCCATTCACCTTCCTGTCTCCATCCTCAAGCTTTGCCTATTCTTCATACCTCATTCCCAAAATTACTTCAAAGTGACTAAAAAAAATATTCAGGATGGTATCACACTATTTAGCATAATTATAGGCTACGGACATGGATCCCTGCTGTGTCTGAAATCAGACGAGTCTAACCTTTCCAGCGGCTGGTGGCCAGTCATGGTACGTTGACCTGGTGAGCCAAGTGAAGGGAGAGAAAGCAGAGAGCCCTCGTTTGAAATCAGGCCTCAATCATGTTCTTCACAATTTGTCAACATTTTCAGACTGACAGTGTTAAAAGACTATTTATGAGCTAAGGAAGCAGTAGTTTTCTTAATAAAGATGGAGGGGCAGAGGAGCCCTGAAGGTTCAATGATTAAACACTCCGCTACTAATGGAGAGACAGCAAGGTTTTAACCTGTCAAGGATTTCTACTAAAGATTATAGCCGAGGAAAACCCGCAGTAAAGTACTACGCCGCCATGCAGAGTCACGCTGGGTGGGCAATGGCTTGGTGGCACACAACAGGGGATTTGGATGGTTACTCCAATTGGCTGCTAACCTGAGGCATGGTGGTTTTGAATCCACCTAGAGGCACCTCAAAGAAAGAGTTCATGATTTACTTTTCAAAAGTTAGTCACTGAAAACCTTCCAGAATACACTTGGAGGCCTCATGAGTTGGGGGTCAACTTGACATCAGCTGTTATCTGACACCACCATCTTGATAGGGCCCTGATAAGTTGCTAGGAGGACAGGGTGGGTGAAGGGAGAAAGGGTGAAGGCATGGTCTTCATGGTTTCATATCTCCTCTCACAGAGGCGAGTCACAGTTTGGGTTAAAGAGTCAACAAAGCTTGAAAAACAACATCATTTTCAACATACGGTTGTCAAAACCAATTCTTTGTCTCATTCTCTACTCCTGCCAGCCTGCTCCTCCCCCTAACTATTTTTTTATTATTGTTATTATTATTATTATTATTATTTTTGTGTGTGTGTGTACCGTCAAATTGGATCTAACTGGTACAGAAGGAGATTGTCCCTCCTTCTCCAGCAGAGCACCCGGTGGATTCGAACCACTCGCCTCTGGGATTGCAGTGCAGCTTCTTGTCACTAGGCTACCAGAACTCACCTCCCCCTAATTCTTACTGGCACTGCTACAGCATAAATTTCCTGGCTACAAACTGGAGGCTACTTTACAGTGGGCATCTTTAGAGCCAACTTCTTTTTTAAAATTTTTTTATTTTATTAATTTCTTTGCTGTTCCCACTGACACTACTGGTAAGTCACTTCTCCCCTATAGCAGCACTCCAATCAGAGAACGTCTTTCAGCTTACATCTCATTCTAACTAAGCGCGAAGCCACTACGGCACATGCCTCAGGAGAAAACAGTGTCACGTCCACCATCTTTGCTTTCCCTGGAACCAAATACAGCATCTTTTACACACAAAAGGACTGGAGTCTGAAGACTGGAGTAGCTCTATAAATCACCATTCCAGATAGTCTCATTCCATGGAATTCCCAGAGACTGCTACCAGCCCCTTGGGTTCTATCTTGTATTCTTCCACATGTGACAGAGAACAGTTAAATCCAAGGTCTTTCTCAGGCCCTCACAAACCTCAGCCTGCAAGGCTCAGCCAACACCTCACATGTAATAAAAGGTGAATTAACTCCATCTTCGGTCCATCAACGGCCAGTCTGAGACACACAGTAGAACTTCAAGATAGCCAGCTGAGAACGTGGATTCTGATAAGAGGCCTGGTGATTTTTTAGGCCCTCATTCTCCAATGAGGGTATGTTAGGGGGTATACTATGACAGCGTGTGCACGTGAAGTGGTAAGTGGAAAGAAGAGGAAGCCAGGCAGAAAAACAGCAGGCAGCCCTCGGAGAAGCAGAAGGTGGATTCTGTATCCCTATTATTTTCAGGCCCAGTCTGTCCTGAGGGACCATGACCGTCCATCTTTCTCTCAAGGGGCAGGTGGTGGCTTCAAATTTATCTTTAAGTTAACATCTCTATACAGTATGCTCTACATCAGCGAGGTTCCTAATTGAATAAAGGTCCCCTTCATAATAGCTGCAAACACGAGAAGCAGGGAGACAGCGCTAAGGACTGAAAACTACCATGCAGCTCCCCTTCCTCTCTATGCTTTCTGGAAGAACATTTACTATGGCAGCTTAGTGTTTAAAGGGGGGAGTGGGGAGTCAACCAATCCAATAAACTCAGCTCATTTAATTTCAAAACATAAACTCCTAGCTATCTCAGGAAATATCACCTTACTCTTTAGATTAGTAAATGTTAGTCCAAGTCTAGGAGGCATTCAACACTGAGAAAGTAATATACTTTGGTTGGCTTCTCTGGGCTCATGTTTCACCAAAACAAGTTTCATACAAAGATTAGCCAAGTAGCGCGTAATGGGATATGGCAGGGTTACGTCATCTGCCCATTTGGCCCATCTCCAACGAAACATGGCTGTTTCCAGGTTGGATTCTAAGTGCTTTCTTCTCTCCATATAATCTTTGTTAGAGGCCCTAGTCTGAAGTCTTGGGAGAAGGATATGGCAATGCACTTCCATAAAGATTACAGCTGTCCCAGAGGCCCTATCAGGGTGCTATACACAGCCCTACAGGAATAATACTAGTGAGACCTGACTGACTTGACGACCATGGGTTTGGTAATCTTTGCTACATCAGTCTGTCGAATGCGTAATGGAAAATGCAATGAAATCGGTTACTGACCATGAAGCCTTGGGCAGGTGACTTCAGCTTCCTCCACTGTGAAATGGATATTTGAGGGGTGGGGGGATCACTTGCTATGAGGTTTCTTCCTTAGATAACATTCTCACCCTCTTAGTCCTGGATTTTACTGTCTGACTCTTTGTGTCACTACTCCAATGGAAGTCTATCTTCAACCACCGTGGAATCCTAATGTTCAAGAAATGTGGATGGAACCAAAGACTCAGCGGATCAATTCAGGTCGTCTCCCAAGTTCACAACTTAGTTACCCTTCTGGCTCTGTATCTTGTGTGTGCTCAACACCTTCTCAGACATACAGAGAGATGTGATTAAAAGCAAATCTTGCCCTTGACCTAAAAATAATGACATTAATGAATATTTACTGTCTGCTTACTTGGTGTTAGGTCTGGAGCTAAGTGTTTTATTTGCTGTCTCATTTAAGTCTCAGAAAATCTTTACTGAATGTGTCTAACAGATGAAGTCCAGTTATTAAGTAGGTGGCAGCTAACCAAAAGCCAGCAGTTCAAACCCACCAGCCACTCCACCAGAGAAAAATGTGGCAGTCAACTTGTGTCAAGATTATAGCCTTGGGGGTGTGTGTGTGTGTGTGTGTGTGTGTGTGTGTGTGTGTGAAGGAAATGGGAAGGATCTTGTGTGAAAAACAATGTATTCAAACTTTGTAAATAAATTAGTATCTATTTTTAAAAAGTTAAATACAGAATTTAAAAAAAAAGACTATAGCGTTAAAAATCCTATGGGGTTTTTCTACTCTGTCCTACAGAGCTGCTATGAGTCAGAACTGACTTGATGTCAATGGTTTTAACACGTTGCCGCACACTTTTAAACTGACGACCGTGCTTAGAAACACATTTTGCCATCATATGCAGCAACGTGTTAATAGATAAGGCAAAGAGGTTTAAAGATTTGTCTAAGATTCCATGGCTACACTGTGGCAGACTAGTGCTAAGAAGCTGAGCTGCAATCCCAAAAGGAAGGTGTTTTGAATCTATTAGCTTCTCTGTGGTAGAAGGATGGGGAATCTCTTCTTGTGTGATTATCTGCCTCTGAAAAGCCACTGGAGGGCTGACTGTAGGTTGGTTCTGACTTGATGGTACACAACAACTACAGCTGGAAGGTTGCAGAACCCATTACTTGAATCTAGATCTGTTAGACTATAAATTACATTTTAGCTAATCTCTTAGACTTGGAGCAAGTTTAAGCATAAAAGCTCCATGCTTTAAACTATCACAACGTGTGTTTACACTCACCTCTACGTTCAGTAATTAATCATTATTATTGTCAGATGTCATCAAGTTGATTTTCTTTGAACCTCACATCTCTTAATTCTTAAAAAGGAAAAAAAAAAAAATCTTTAAATAGTATGAAACTGACCACATTACTTCACTACTCAGTATTTCGTTGGCCATAGATTAGCCTTGCTCATTTCTAGAAGGGAGAGTTTATATTAATGCTTTAATATTATCTTATTATGGAAACAACACAAATGCCCATCAACAAACAAATGGATAAGAAACTGAGGTACAGTCACACAATGGACTACTATACAGCAATAAAGAACAATAAAGTAGTCACAACATGACACAACATGAGAGTCAAGAAAGCATTAGGTTGAGGGAAGTAACTGTCACAAAATTACAAATACTGCAAATACTGCGTAAGACCACTACTGTGACAGCCAGAGGGTAAGGGGGTGGGGCAGGGAGAATATAAATGTAATGGATAGACAATAAAGATAATAGCTATTGCAATTAGCAAACAGGAACAAGATCTAACTGTTAAAAAGGGAAAGAGAAGAAAGTGTATGGAAGAGGAAATCATTAGGACAGCAGAGATTTAGTGGGGGATGGGGTAAACAAACTAGGTAAGGTGAAATGGGGACTCAAGCTGAGTTCCTCATGTGACAGAGCCAAACTGCCCACAGGGTTTCCTTTATGGGAGCTGATCACCAGGCCTTTCTTCCGAGGAGCCACTGCATGTGCCTGAACCATTTCGGTTAGCAGTTGAATGTTAAAACTGTTGTATTATTGGAACTCCGCCATAAACCTTATTAATAGTACACATATTTTACTCTCAGAAGTGTCCTGCTTGGATAATAAATTATTTAGTAACCTAATTATACTTCTCAGGAGAGTCAATCATAATGACAGTAACTACTGTTACCTAACAAGCATGCTACTTCCTCAGTGAAGCCCTCCTTACCCACCTTCCATCCAATCATTTCACCCTTCCTAACTTCCTCACCCGAGTCCAGTTTCCTCCATTGCATTTATCACTCTTAAGAATTAGTATACATATTTCGCTTTTATTATCTTATGTCCTGCAATAAAATGTAATTTCCACAAACGTAGGAATTTCATTCTGTTCACTGCTTATGTCCCTTCCTCTCGGTTTAAAAATGTATCAAATCACTGCTATGTCGCTCAGTATTTAGTAGCTACAACTGTAAAATCCATCAGATGAATGAATGTGTCAGTTTTGGTTCAACTATGTCGTCATCATCACACATCACCGGTCCTGTGTCACCTTCATGACTGTCTATTCAGTCTACTGTTGCAGCTTCCGTGCCCATTCAACTCAAAGAGGTGTTTTCCCTTATATTCACTGACCTTTTACATCATTGCAGTAAAAAAGGAAAAAACCTCTAAAACCGAACCCACTGCTGTTGAGTTGGTTTTGTCTCCTCGTGATCCTCCACCGGGTTGCTGAGACTGTAAATCTTCATGCTCGTCTTTTTTCCAAGGACTGACCAGTAGCTTAGCATTGCCACCCTTTCAGTCAGCAGCCAAATACGTTACACAGCATGCCATCAAGTGTGTGCTTGCTCTCAAAACATGCATCCTATCAAACAATTCTAACAACTCTGAGTTTGGAACAGTCAACGTTTTATAGATGAAGAAACTGAAGCTCTGCAAGATCAATTCTTCCACGCTCACCCAGATGGTGATAGCAGAGCTGGGAGGCAGCTAGACTTCTGGCCTCCTAACCACTCCCTGTGCGCAGCAGAAGACGCAGCAGACACACATAAACAACTCAATAACTTGGGGCAGCAGGTGCTCAAAGGCGGCCTAGGCCACTGGTTATCAAAATCACAGGAGGATGTATTTGAAGAAAGGCAACTCGGCTGGAGCTTTGGGAGACAGGCTATGGACAGATGGGAAAAGCATTTAGTCCCGGGGAGCAGTAAAAGCAGAGAATCACAGGGCTGACCGTGCTGAATTGGAGTGAGCACTTTTTATCTGGAAGTCCTGTAGATTTAAAACACTGGTATCGTCTACAGCCAGTGTGATCCTTAGAAGAAAAGATGATGAGACTTCATCTCACATTCTACGAGCATGCAATCAGGAAGGTCAGCACTTGCCAAAGCATATTATGCTTGGGAAATTAAAGAAAATCAGTGAAAGGAAGACCCTTAGCAGAATGAATTGACACAATGGCTGTAAAAATAGGCTTACATGCAGCTGAGCTTGTGAGGATGGTGCGGATGGCACAAGGTTTGGGTTTATTGTACACAGGTCTGCTTATGAGGCTAAAGAGACTCAATTACACCTAAAAACAATATCGTCTACAGGGCCTTGGGGGCCATCGAAGACAGCTATGTCTTTATCTTCTTCTAGCAGGGTTCCACAAAAGGGTTTTGACCAGGAATGACGTAGTCTATAGTTTCAGTTCCTGAAATTTCACACCAGTAACAGCACCAGAGAAACTGGGGAGGAGTCACCTCTGTGGAACAAAACTCAACACCGGGCCCTCTACAGACATGCATTGTCTTGGGAAATCCCTATTTAAAACACCTCCCTTTCCCATAGATTTGCTTGTGTCTTATCATTTTCTCTGTGAGAACAGAGGGGTCTCCCACTATAACAAAGATAATCTATCTACAATGCAGGAGCTGCTCTACTTTTACATGCCACACCAAAGTGTTACAACTGAATGCAATTAGTGTCTTTGGGAACAGAGACACTTCTCCTGTATTCCCCCCAGCCTTCCCAAACATCCCACCAACATATCTAGGAGCTCATCCCAATCCCTCAGTGCATTGTCCACTCACTGCAGCAGGTGAATCTCTATCAGTGCCTCTCCACCTCCCTGGCTGCCACTCTATGCATCAGAGCCAGCAGTTCTGCAGCAGCCTCTGAATCAAAGCGATGAACCCTCGGGAGCAGCCCCTGGGTCACTCAGCCAGGAGCCCTGCCTGGCCCGCTGCTGGATGGACAATGCCAATTTGGATCATGTGTCCAGGAGAATCTTAGCCTAAAGAAAGGCTTTGGCCACATGCCTTATGGGTGGTTGGCATGACATGACAGAAAAAAAACTTTTTTTCTTTTGTTGGCTCCACAAAATAATGAAAAACCACAACTGCATAAGTAATGAAACACTGCTAGGTCACCAGAGGGACCAATTATAAATCTCTGTGTCTCTATTAACACAGAAATGAAGAAAAATGTGTTACCTCAAAATGTCATCCAAAGGAAATCACTTACTAATTTCAGACGTCCTCTTAATATTCTAGTCTTTATTTTCTCAGTAGTTAACCAAAATCAAAACCTTCCTAATATACTTTTGTTTCAATTATGGAAAGTATATCAGGATTATGAAGGCTTAGTACTCAAGTCAGAAACTCATATGGAAATAGTCTTGTATATTTATTTCAACCTGATTTCAACAAAAGGATGGCATTTTTTGACCTCGAGATCTTTGGAATGATTCTTGAGTGGACATGATTTCCGTATCTGGGAGACGGTCAAGACTATGCCACTAATGGAAAGAAGGAGAAAGTTCTAGAAGTGGTAGAGAGTGGAATTTACTGACATTTTCTTGCAGAAGATCAGAACACATTCAGGAGAGTGGGCAATGAGTTTTTAAGGAGGGAAAACAAAACCAAACCCAAACCAGAAGTAGAAATTCAGAGAATCCGCCCATTTGCAGAGCAAGGACTATGGGTATTTGAAGCCCAGCTCCTGAAGTCCTTGAGCTCTGAAATGCCCACCGTCCACCATATTCTTACATTTGGAAGGAGGCAAAGCAAATACAGAAAGTCCTTCAACCCACTGACCTCTTTTAATCTGCCTGTTATCTGGCTGAGAACAGACCCAGGGGGTCTTTGAGCAAAGCCTCTCTGAGGAAGGGTCAAAGGGCACATGCACATTCCCTCATCATCATTACTCTCAATTATTCTTTATCCAGGTCCACTTTCTCCTCCATTTTGGGGAGGGGCCTCCATAAGCATTTTCCAGGACACAGAGGTGATGACCCAATTCTTCTCCCCTCCCCCTGTTTCCTCTATCTTCCAGCAGCTCCCTCACCAAAGGGGACACAAAAGAATGGGCAGCAACCCTTGCTCAGGGACCTCACACAGCGTGGACATCTGTGAGCACCGGCCGCTATACCACACAGTCATTTTACGCTCTGAATAAGGTCCTGCTTCTCTTCTGCAGGCACCTAGGCCATTAGAACAGTTACAAGCACAGCCTTTGGCATCAGACAAAACAGAGGTTCTGCAAGATGCTCGCTCTGGGAGTTACTTCTCTGAGCCTCAATTTCTTCATCTGAGTAATGTGGATAATAACTGTTTTACTTTCACAGGGTCATGGTGCAGATGAAATGGAATCCCTCAGACAAAGCTCAAAGTCAAGGCTCAACACGTGAACTATTGCCATGATTATTAATACAGCCACAACAATAATAATTGGTGATAAAAGTAATGTATGATCACTGTACGAAATCTGGAATGTAAAAGAGGTGGAATGGGAGGTGGGGAGTAAGGGGTGGAAACACTGACAATTGCTAAACCCCTCCTGTTCACATCTCAGTACTGTTAATTAACATTCAGAGTAGTTGTGATGTCTTCCCTCCATGCACAGAAGCTTACACATTCTACTAGGTCATCTTGTAATCAAAAGGGTAACCATTCTCTGCCCGTCAACTCAATGCTAGACCCTGAGCATTTTTCCCCCTACTAGAACTACCTCTATAAGGTGTTATAGTGTGCATTTATAATAAGAAAATTTAGGCTCCAATAGGTCAAGTAAGCAGCCTGCTGTCTTAGCACTAGTAGCTCTTGACCTGATGGGTTCTGACTGCAGGTTCCCCTGGCAGAAAGCCTGTCCACTTTCCATGCTGCACCGTGCACCAGGCTGCGAGAGTAACCTCTCTCTGTGCCATGTTTTGGCTCTGCCTCTTGCACTGCCAATGCAAAGTTAAGCCGTTCAAATCCACCAGCTGATCTATGGGGTTTGGAAAAGACAGACAATCCCCTCCCATGTGATTCACTGACTCTGGAGCGTGAGCTGTGCGTTGGTTCTCACTTCATAACAAATAGTAAGGACATTTGAGAAGACACACACTGCTTCAGAAGTAGCCTCACTGCTTCTTCCCAACCTGCCCAAGTCCAGAGACTCTAAAAGAGGGCAACTGAGGATCCTAAGGAGGTCAGAACCTCCACATCACGCTGTGGAGTATGCCCATAGCCTACCCCATCCCAGTGGACACGTTAGCCTAAGCTGCCCCGTCCTTTCACTTTCATCGAAGGCGATGTGACCCTGTCATACAGGCTCTGGACAGAAGCAGAGAGCTGTCCTAAGAGGGAGCTCTGGTGGCCTAAAGGTAATGGGCTGCACTGCCAACCAAAAGCCACCAGCAGCTCCGTGGAAGAAAATGAGCGCTCTCCTCCTGTATGATTTTCTGCCTTTGAAAATCCACCGGAGGGTAAGCTATGAGTCAGTTCTGATCTGACTAGCACATAGCAACTAACAGCAATCCTAGGATGGCAGGTGACTTCCCCAGCAGAGAGAACAGATAAAGATGCAGGTTTTGCCTTTAATTAGTCTTGGCCTTATTTTGACCCAATTACCCTTTAAAAAGAACATGAAGCAAAACCTTTGGTCCGACTCTTCGACCAGAATAGTGAATTTTTAAGCCCTGGGTTAACTGACTTCATGTTTAGTGAACTGCATCAGTGATAAAAGTTCAGGGTCGCACCTCTGGCCCCAGGCATCTTTCGGGGATGGTTATTCACGCACAATTGACTTCCAAGATGTTCCCAGAGAGCTCCTCCCTACCAAGGGCCAGGAGTGCTTCAAAGGGAAGGGTTTGTTTTCAAGCCCATTAAGAGAACAACCCAGTCACCCAACATCACATTGGAAAAAAGGTCAGAGACTGTGCCTCATTTAGCTTTGGGGGGAACCCCAAAAAAAACATGTTAACAATAACAGCTGTTCTCATCTCTTGGACACCAGATCTTGGGCTCTGTGCTGGATCCTGTACTTACAGTACATCATTCTGTGATTTCACAATGTGGGCAAGTTGCTCTTGTTTAGATTCTTGTACACAGGAGGATGAAAAGCCCTAGCGGCACATAGGTTAAAGCTCAACAGGTAAAGGAAAGGTAGCTGAAATCTACACAGCAGCTCCGCAAATGAAAGACCTGATTATGCGCTCCCATAAAGATTTAAAACAAACAAAACACCACCACAAAGAAATCCAACAACCAAAACAAACTCACTCATTCCTGTCCAGTCTGAGCCAGCTCACAGCAGATCCTCCATTGACTTTCCGAAGTTGTAAATCATATGGGAGGAAATAACCCCTCTCTGATATGAACCCACCTTGAGGTTAGCAACATAACTCTATGGTCTACGCCACCAGAGCTCCCTTCCATAAAGATCATCGCCTGGGTTACCCTATGGGGCAGTTGTACTCTGCCATAAAGACCTGCTATGAATCGAAAATCAAGAGGAAAGTTGGTTCAGGCTAGCACTTCGAAGCAAGACCCACCTGATAGTAAAGCCTCTTACAGTGACTACACACTTCACTTACACAGGCTCCCACCATGCCGGTGTTCTGCACAGAGTAAGCACATAACAAACAATCGATGATGCTCAAATTCATATTCAAAAAGCCAACTCATGACGTGTTGGTGTTCTCCAGAATTCTGCAGCAAAGACAAGGCCCATTTTGAGGGTGCTGTCAGTTGTAGTCACCACTTTTTCCTTGTAGGGCAAGGAGGAGGTATCCTCTCATCACCTCAAAGTGCTCACTGCAGTGTCTCTGGGGCTTGGGCTTGCAGGTTGTCAGAGACCCCTCCACTCATGGAGGTGGTTCTTGGGGTAAACCACAGTTAACTTGGGTGGTCCTCACAATTAATTTGAAAACTAAGGAAGGTCTAAAGACCCAATAAAGGCCTGACCTTTGACCCAGGGTTGGGGTGAGCTCTCTCCACAGGCTAAAGGAGCATCATCATCTAATCAGTGCGGACATCGGCCCTTGCCCCTGCCACCTGCCACCAAGCTCCAGGGACCCTCCCCTGGGATGCCTTTCCTCCTTGCCCAACAGACTCACCCTTCTTTTCCTCTCAAAAGCATTTTGGTCTGGCAGCCTGACACTACCCAATCTAGACCGGGACTCCAACTTTCTGAGCTGCATCTTAAAGCGACATCTCAGGTGGAGCTTGGAGAGAAAATGTGTGAAAATGCTGAGCCCTCCCTCAGCAGTCTGGGCGAGAAGGATTCCAGGAAAGGATTAGAGCACTGGCATCCTGACACAGCACAGCAAAGGTGCGCGGCAGTCTGCTAATGTTAAGGCACATGAAACCACGTTGTAAAATAGTAGCTTAGACTAGCCAAACATAACACAAGAAGCATGAAAAGCAAGGTGCCACTTTTCCAGTAAATACATTCATTATATGAAGACCAGGCTTGGGTAGATTGAGCCTCTTGGGATTCAAAGAAGCTGTTGTGGATTTTACTACTATTAAAGATCTTTATCACTCCAATAACTATATACTCCAGTTTACTAGTAATGCTGTCATACAGTAATTTCTACTCCTTATTGAAAGAGTTTTGGTAGCCTAATGAGTAAGGAGTTGTGCTGCCAACTCTAAGACAGGTGGTTTGAATCCAGCAACTGAGACACAGGTTAAAAGGTGGACCATCTCCTCCCCTGTGATTTACCCTCTGATGGTCAGTTATTAATCAGTTCGGGCTTGAGGGCAATGAGGCACTGAGAGACCTCTCTCGGAGTTATTACTTGGACAGGTCTATAGGAATACATGTGAGATTCCTTCTCCTCATACCAGCTCTCCAAGGGAACTTGCCCCATTTTACTGAAAAGCAAAGCGTCATTCAAAGAGGTCAGTAGTGCGGGCAGAGTTAGAAGGGTAATTTCTACACCCTCAGTTGAACCGATCTGATTGAAAACAAATCACAAAAGCAAAGCCACGAGCTGAGGAGACACCGCAGGCTTCCTGGGCAGCGCGGAAAGCCCTGCCCTCCGCCGCAGTCTTCCTAGGAATGAAGGGCGGTTATTTTTTAAAACTGAGGAGGGAAAAAGTACCTGCAGCCAGGATGTTCCAGCAAACTTGAAAGAGAACTAAGGCATTGTGAGAAGAGGAAGCAGGGCTCACTTCCCCCTCTCCCCTCTAAAACCCCTTGCCAACACACAAGAGATTAACACAAGCGTGCACCCCAGCAGCATATCCAAACAAACCGGGGAGGGGTGGGGGGGCAACATCGGACCACGCTGACCCCGGACCTGCTCGCAGGAGACCATCCCTGCAGGAGACAATCAGCAGCGGCAACCCAAGGAAGCCCAGGAAATTTGTAGGTGGAAGGGTTCAGAGCGAGAAAACAGCTCATGTCCATCACCAACCCCCTTCCCTCACTTGCGCACACCCACTTTCCTTGTTGGGGAGGAGGAACCGATTGAAATAATTGCTCAAAACAAGAAGGGAAATGCCAAATATGAAATGCATTTCAGGGGCTTTCCATCAGGAGACAGAATTTCCCAGTGGGTGTGGAGGGGGTCTGGGGTAAGAAGTGGAGCTGCGCCGGGGAGCCAAGGCTGCACCCCCCTTACCAGCTTCATGGTGGTGTTATTCTGTTCCCAGCGCCACAGCATCACGCTCATCTTACTTCAGGCGAGGAGGGAAGAGGGAGAGGAAAGCGAAGGGAAGAGGGGCCGAGGCACCTGCCCGCGCGCCCCGCAGGTCGTGGTCCCGCCTGCGGCGCCTCCGGGCATCCCCGGCCCCCGCGCCTCGCGCGCTCCCCGGGCGGCTGCTCGCAGGCGGGGACCT
>NW_006399859.1:4327433-4342061 GCF_000299155.1 Elephantulus edwardii
GGAGGTGCGGGGGAGGGACGGGGCCTGGAGGAAGGCGGCACTTCCCTCTGTCGGGGAGGGCGGGGTAGCCCTGGGCAGAAGTGGAGAAGGGGGCGGAGAGGGGGTGCCGGAGCGCAGGCCATGCCTCCTGGGAACCTCGGGGGTCCTCAGCCCATACACAGCCCGCGCCTCTCCACACGCGTGCTCAGGTCCCCTTCTGCACCTAACTCACCCCGATTGTCCGACAGTGGCCACTCCCAGGCCGCCCCCGGAGCAAGTGGAATTGTGGCCGCAGGATGCATGCACCCCCCTGCACACACCCAAACACACACGCGGCAGCTCGCCGGCAGCATTTATTTCCTTCCTGCTACATGAAGGACGGACGAGACGCGGGTGTTTTCATATACACACCTGGCCCATGCCGGAGAAAGGGCATCCGCGGACTTCGCGGGAGCAGGAGAGGGCAGGAGACAGGGGAGGTGGCCTCATGGCCATTGTTTCTCTTCTGCTTCCCCCTCCAGAGGGGCCTGCCCTCTCTTCCCCCGGGGACTTCCCCCAGGATTTCGGAGGTCTGGGCTCTCTTCTCCACCTTCCTGCCTGGCTCTTGGCCTGAGTCCAACATCTCCTACTCTGAAAGTGACCATCCAGGGGTCCCCTGCAACTTTCAACACCCCGAAAGCCTCAGAAATCCTTCAGCTCCCCTAAGTGAGACCTCACTGGTCCCAGAGACCCCAGGGCGTATTTCTGCTTCAAGTTGCAATGACATCTTAGAATAGATATCAACTCTGCTGACAAAGAGTGGTGGGAAGAACTTTCAGAATTGCCTATTACTCATTCTTCTTAGTAGTCACAGCTTTTCAAGTAAGAGGAGGTGGTAAAATAAACCCTAATCTTGTTTAAGGGAGCTCTGGTGGCTTCTTCTTGTCTTGTACCATCCAGTTAGAATCTATTCATAGCTGACCCTCCAGCAGATTTTCAGAAAACAATTAATTGCACGGAGGAGATGATCCATTTTTTCTGAGAGAGCAGCTAGTGGATTTGAACGGAATACTTTTGTATTGGCAGCTCAGTTCCTTACCACTAAGCTACCAGAGCACCATCTGCCAACTGAAAGTTATGCTATTTGAATCCACTAGCTCCTCCAAGGAAGAAAGATGGCTTTCCTTCAGACCTAGGACCCCTCAGACCACAGATATGCTAAATCATTGCACTAATGCTTTACTGAACAACTCCCACGAACTAGGTCTTCTGCTGAGTACTGGAAATTGCCCAGATGATATAGTGGGAAGATGAACACAGGTATCTAAAGTAATATCTCTTTCTCATTGTTGTCAAGTTGGGACTGACTCATAACTTACCCTCTGCTGGGTTTCTGTGGTTATAAAAAGAAACAGGAGAAAATTGCCCAACTGCTGGTGGATTTGAACCACCAGAGAGACTTGGCTTTTAGGAACTCTAAAAACTATGCCACCAGTGCCCACTATATAATCAAATAGTTGTTGTGTACTATTGAGTCTTGTTATGTACTGTTGAGTTAGAATCAACTCACAGCTGACCCTCCAGAGGGTTTTCAGAGGCAGTAAATTGCACAGGAGGAAATTGCTCCATCTGTGTCCCATGGAGCAAGTGGTGGATTTGAACCACATGCCCTTGGGTTGGCAGCACAACTCCTTACCACTAAACCATCAGAGCTATAGAAGTGCTACAAAAAGGGTCTGTATAGGCCAGAATGAAAAATGCTATGAGCAAGCCTGGGGCGCATGGGGGCCTTCACTGAGGTCACAGTGACCTGCACCTGGGAGGATGAAGGTAAAGCTAACAGGAGTGAAGGAAGCAGTTTCTCAGGAGGGTACAGACAGTACTGCAAAGGTCCAGAGGGTTAACAAAGCATGGAAGGTTCTGTATGGTCAGATGTGGAGGTCAAGTGGCAGGAGATGAGGGTATCTAGCATGCAGGAGAAGGCTAGGTCATAGTAAAAGGGGACTCCACCCTCAGTTCTTACAGTGGTGGCAGGGATTCTGAGTTAAGATGTATCCCACAGCAGTTGTTAATAGTTTAAGTCATGGTATATACACAGTTTATATCCCAGATGCAGAACATCTTTTTGTACTGCCTCATCTAAATGCTGAATTATTAGGTCTAAATCCATTTAGTCTTATGTTGAAAAAACTATTTGTGTAACATAAGGTTTTTCACAAAATAGTACTGCCTGTACAAAAAAAAAAAAAAAGTGGTGGCAGGGAGTGGTTTTGCCAAGTTCCTGTCTTTGCCAATGATTTTGAGGTATGTGTGTGTGTGTGGGGGGGGGTGTTGTAGTTGTTTGGGGAGAGGGGCACTTAGTGTGTAATGTATCAGGCTGGTAACTGAAAGGTTGGAGCTTGAATCACCAGCCACTTCTGGGGAGAATGACAGGAAGTCTTTTAAGGATTTACAGCCTCAGAAACTCGATGGAGGGGCAAAATGAGTCAAAATACTCTAATAATAGCAGAAAGGCAGGCTTGAAAGGCAAAGGCTAGCCGGAGGGAAATCTGCGGAGTTGTGAAGTCAGGCTGAAAGCATTCAGAAGTCCCTGGATGATGCCATGGTTGTGGTGGCACAGTACATAGGGAGTTAGGCTATTAACTCAAAGACCAGGCCCCTCTGGTGGTTCAAATCCTACCGCAGCTTCACAGGAGAAAGATGGGCAATCTCCTCCTAGGCGATTTACAGTCTGAAAATCTAATGGAGGGTTGGCTATAAGTTGGTGCTGACTCAGTGGTAATGAGGAGGAGGAGAAAGAGGATGAAGACGAGAACTAACTTTAAAGAGCGGTGATTTGAACTCCACCAGCAGTGGTGCAGAAGGAAGGCCTGGGGATCTGATCCCATCATGATTTACGGCCAGGAAAGCCCTGTGGAGAAGCGCTGCTCTAACCCTCGAGGTTGCCATGGGTTAGAATCAACTCCACAGCAATGAGTTTTGCTTTTCTTTCTTACAGACAGAAGGGTTTGAGCACGAGATGCTGAACAAGGAAACCAACACCAACATCACTGATATGAAGGGTCGCTTTAGCGGGAAGAAGCTGTGGTTTTATTCAGCAGGTGTCAGGACTCAGAAGATTTTCAGAGACTGACATGAGTCCTTAAAACCTACGACTGGAGAGCTGTGCATCATTTTATGCCAATAACTCTCTCCTCCTCCGGCGCATTTTACTCATCCTGCACCTGGCCTGCTCATGTGGAGAATGAGATGAGCTTGTGTTGACCACAGGCGACAAAGCTGGGGGAACAATGCTTGGGAAAGTCTGTGCTGAAGTGTGGTCTGGTCCCTCCCAGCTGTTGGCCTCTTTTCTTCATCTCATGGCCTTCTGACCTGTCCCCTGGGCCTGACAATTCATCACTGACCCTCACAGGCACACACACCCTCCTAGCTTTACCCAGTCATTCTTTGTAGCACCAGAGCCTCGGTACTGTCCTACCCGCCTCTCTGTTCCAGACCTTTCCATCCTCATCATCCCCAGTCTTCCTCATGTCACTCCAGAACCAAACCCACCACCATCAGGTCAGGACCAACTGTGGTTCTGACTCATAGTATGCCTCCACCAGGTTTCTGAGGCTGTAAATCCCAGCTGCTCATCATTCTCATGCAGAGTGGCTGGTGGATTTGAACCACTAACCTTTCAGTCAGCACCATAACATACTGCACCACCCAAACTCCCTTTAGGCCCCTCACTCAATAAAAACCTCACTGATATTATATCATAGCGATCTTCTGTTGGTTTTCCGAGGCTATTTCCCATTGGGAAGAGACTGCTCATTTATCTCCCGCAGAGCTGATGGTATATTCAAGCCAAGAGGACACACAGCCTTTAAGTTTAAGAGCACCACTCACTAGGGACAAGGCCACCAAAGCTCCTGTCATGTCACTCAGCACTTGCTAACTCCCATGTCTCCCTTCCCAATCCTTACGCAACTAGGACTCTTCAGCACCTGCCCAGTCCAGCAGGTCTATCCATCTACTGAACAGAAATTGGCCTGCCCTGCTAGCTTTCTGAGGCAGCATGAAGAGGGAAGGGGATTCCACCTAGAAACCAGAGGCTGAGCCTGGCATCTGCAATGGTGCCTCTCACGCATCCTTCAGCAAGACCAGCTCTTCTCTGGATCTTCTTTCCTGCACCTACAAACTGAGGAGCCGTGAAGTCCGTCTTACTCCTCAGTTCTGCAAGTGCAGTCTGCGTCTGATAAACTAATTTGTGTCCAGCTGTTAATGGCTTAATGTGTTTCCCAGATAACGTAGTTCAATTTCACAGGGGTCTTCACTCCTTCAGCCAAGGCGGTGACTAATGGGGAAAAGTTCAGACACTGTGGAGGCTGGTCGGGAGAACTGCAGACAAAGTGGGCTTCCTAGACTGCCCCAAATGCCTCCTGTGGGCTGCTGCCTTTCCACCCACACATGACGCTGACGTGGGGGTCGGCTCTCATGTGCTTCAAACACGGTAAAGACCAGGACAGCGTGACAACCAAGAGCGGGATGTATGCTGGATCGTCTGATCAAGTCTTTCTCCTCCCCTTTCTCCACAACAGCTGGGCTTGAGTAGTCAAAGATCACAGAAGACTTTAGCACATCTTTCAAATGACTATATGAGCGATAGTCTCAAACTCACTCACTGCCATTGCGTTGGTTCCAACTCAAAACCACCCACAGCCTGGTTTTTCTAAAAATATTTTTATTGGTTTTCATACAATAAAGCATTTATATTGTGTTTCATTCATATACATTGTGCTCTATACAATCCCTCACTTACACTGTGTTCCATACAATTATTCATATACACTGTATCTCATTTAGTCCATTACCCTTGATCTGTGCTTATTGTTATACTCTTTCTGAGTCCCCATTGAATCTTTCCCATTCTCTCCCCCTTTCTTCAATCTGCACATTAAACTTTGCCCACCCAGTGATGTCCATCCTTCCCCTTTTTCTGTCCCCCTTACTCTTTTTCCCTTTCCCCTTTTGGACATCTATACACATTTTATTCATTATCCTTCTATTCTTACAACAATGCAGTATTTGCCCTTATGAGACTGACTTATTTCACTCATCATAATGCTCTCTTGACTTTCCTATGTGATACTGTATTTTATAAAATTGCTATACCTTAGTGCAGCAAACCACTTCTTGAGGTTATAAATTTTATTAGGAGACTGCCCATCTTTCTCTCAAGAAGCCACTGGTGGGTTCAAATGCCCCGAAATGCTCAGGCTGTGGGTCAGCAGTGCAATTCGCTACAGACTAAACCATTAGAGTTTCCTCTTTGCCCCTTTATAGCATAGTACAAACAACAACAAAATCTTAAATCCTACCAGAGTCAATTCTGACTACTGACAACCCTCTAGGGCCCAGCAGAACTGCTGCATAGTGTTTCCAAAGCTCTGTAAATATTCATGGAAGCAGACTGCCACAGCTTCCTCCTGCAGGTGTTTTTGAAGAGCCAATCTTTTGGGCAGCAGCCCACTGTTTAACCACTGTGCTGCCAGGACTCTTTCTAGCATGGGACAAGACACCATGTTTCACTGACTCACCTTAATGAGAGGGAACCTTTTCCCATTTTTCAGAGGAAGGCTCAGAGAGAACAGCTGCATCTTAGCTGTCCAACCAGCTAGGTTCCTTCAGCAGGAGCTGCCTGGCCTCTTATTTCTGCAGTGTCTGTGTTATTGTCACAGCACATCCAGGAAGTGAAATACCAGAAAGGGCATGCCTAAAATAACAAGGATAACCTATGGGCAGGAAAACGACTCAGAGACTTAGTCTAGGTCAGGTCCTACAATTGGCTCATTCGCTGTGACCCCTTGCTAAGAGTTGGCTTTTCTACCCCAGATAATACTGGATCACAGTCTGCATTTGAACAAGATCCCCAGGTGACTCTTACAGGTTGATCATGTCATCCTTTGTGTGTACATTATCAGCAGAGGCTTGGACCAGAAAGAAAAGGTTTGAAACCCTATTTGAGGATGAACATTTGAGGAGAGTTAGAGATGTTGGATACGGAAGAGAAAAATTTAGGGGAAAAAAATTTAAAAGACTCAGAAATACCACAGATGGGAAAACTTTCTGGACTTGAAAAACCAAATGTTCAGAAAATCACCAATCCTTCCTAGAGAAGAAAGAACTCTTGTCAACAAGCCTGTAGCAAAGAGGACCTGAGCCCAGAGGCACGGCTTCCCTCTACCAGCTCATTCAGAGACTGAGCCCCCTGCCAAAGGGCAGCCTAGAACACTGAGGTCTGCAGGGGGCAAAGGCTGTTGGAGGACTTAAAAGTAAAATGTGAGGCTTCCAGGCGGCAGACACAATGTCAAACTGGCAAGCCCAGGAATGAATGAGTCCACCCCCAGAAATGGCTGGGCTGAGCTTCCAAAGAATTTCTTTCCCACTTTACCCCTTTTCTTCTCCTTTGAGATAAAGAATTAAGGCATCTTCCCAGCACACTAAATACCATTGATTCTAGTGTTTTCCCTGGAAAGGGGTGAATGTGTTGCTTCCTCGCTCCCCACACACTTCCAACACTCTCTGCCTTCTTGTGGAGGAAGTATGGCAGTGGTTACCCTCCTGACTAAGATTACTAAGATATTATGTGGCCAAGGACGGAAGGAAAGGCATTCACGCAGAGGCAACAGTGTGAATGAAAGCTCATGGGCACCTTTCCTCCAGCTCTTCCTCAGCATGGATACTTTTCCTTCCATTTTTCTGTCTGATGATATTGTACTGATCTTCCAGGATTTGGAACTTCCTTCAGATCCCTCTCTCAACTATTTATACCTCTCTATGGTCCCGAGGGCTTTGTTTCTGGTTTTCCTGAAATCTTTGTATGGCACAAGAGCATTTGTAGGTGGGTTCATTTGCCTTCATTCGTTATGGGCAAAATTGTTGATATTCATCAGTTTTACTACTGGGTTCAAAATGGTTAAGAACAAGCACTCCATCTATCTCATGCATCATTGCAGATCCAGAGGAATGTTTGGCTGACTGTCAGAACTATTGGGGGCTTAAAAGGTGATAAAGTCCCACTCTCTTATTTTCCAGACCCAAATTCCCACTGTTCTAAGTGAGTCTCCGGTGGCCTAGTGGTAAGGAATTGCACTGCCAACCCAAAGGCAGGTGGTTAGAATTCACCAGTTGCTCTGTGGGGAAAAAATGGGCAATCTCCTCCTGTGTGATTTTACAGCCTGTGAAAACATGGTGGAGGGTCAGTCAATTTAAATGTGATGGCACATAACAACCACAACATGTTTTACTCAGTAAAGCATATTGAGTTGGGAGCCTCAGAAGGCTGGATGCAATGGCATCTTGGGTTGCCTTCAGGGAGAAGTTGACGGTGGCCTCAATGGACTGAAGATTCACCTGGTCACTAGGAATCCAGATATTTGACCAGTATCAGAAAAACAAACCCACTGCTGTCAAATCAATTTCAATTCATAATAACGCACTGTTGTTGTTGTTGTTGTTGTTGTTGTTATGTGCCATCAAATCTACTCTAATTCATAGTGACCCTGATATACAGTAGCTCTGAACCCTACTCTATCTTGAGCCAATTTCATGGTCTCTGACATACCTACCCCCATTACCCAGTCCATCTCATCCAGGGCCTTTCTCTCTTGAGGTGTCCCTCCACCCTTCCAAGCATGATGTCCCTCTACAAGGACCGATCCGTCTTTGCAATATACCCAATGTATGTGTCAGATGGAGCTTCAAAATCCTTGCCTCCAAGGAGCTGTCTGGTTTCACCCACTCCAGGACGGACCTGTCTCATAGGATTCCCAAGACTAAATCTTTGCAGAAGAAGACTGCCACATCTTTCTTCCACTGAGCAGCTGGAGAGTTCCCACAACCAACTTGTTCACTAGCAGCTAAAACACTTTAATCTCTGCACCATCAGGGCCCCTACTTGACATCCTTCTCCCCCAAGAGATAATCATTTTAAACTTCTATATACATTTTCTTTTGTTCTACATTCATCTTCCATCCTAACAGGAGCTTTCTGTTGTGTCCCTGGGTCACAGAGGTTGGCAATGGTAGTGGGGAACCATCTACCTCTTCTGGTCTCTGGTTGGAGGAGACTGGTTCAGTGGGCCATTGGTCTTACTTCCTTGAATCTCTGGCTTCTTTCATTCTCCTTTGTTCCAGATGAGGAGACCAAGAATTCTATTTTAGATGATTGCTTGTGAGCTTTTAAGACCCCCAGGCGCAACTGATCAAATTAGGATGTAGAACACTATCTTTATGAACTATACCAGTTGAATAGAGCTGAGATTGCTGTTGATTTGTTTGTTTTTGACATTACTTTTTTTAATGCAAAATTCTCTTATTTGGTTATTTTAATGAAGACATCACATTTTAAATATGATTTTTGGTAGACCTTTTAGAGAGCTGGATTCTATCTTATTTCTCTCTCTCTAACCCCTTGAAACATTTCTAAGCATAGAAAAAGCTCAAGGGGAGAAATAAACATGTAGTTGACTGGACAGCACGTAACAACAACAAGGTTTAAAGTCCATGGGTGAGTGGGTTTTTAGTCACACACGGTGTCTGGTCAAACAATCCAGGACACATGTCTGCCCACTGGAAGAGCTGCCGGTCTTCCTGAGCATCCAGTATTGCCAGGTGCTTCTGGTATTTATTGTTCTGTTAACTGTCCGGAGGGAACTAGCCCTCCAACCTCTTCCCTCCCACCCCCTTGGTGAGGCAGATAAGGGTTGAAATTGTGCAATCTTGAAGTGACCTCTGCCCCCTCTGAAGCAACTCCTGTTCTCCTTTCTCCCACCCTTCCAGAAACAGAGCCACCTCCAACTCTGACCCAAGGGCAGTGGTAGGGCTAGGGAGCCTGTACTTGTTTCTGGAAATGGCTTAAAGATTTACTTTAGGCCTATCTGGCCAACTTAAAAGGACTAGGAGTTCATTTGTGAGAGAATATGTTTTGAAAGAAACACATTTGAAAAATCCTGCCACAGAACTTGAAATAAAGCTAGCACTTTAAAAAGTGAAATGGTGTCTAACTTACTGTCCTCTGCTCTGGTTTTGTGTTTGAATGATTCATAGAACCAGTTCAGAAAGGAGTTGCCCTCTAATTGCTACTGCATTGAGTCAACTGGTTTTTGTTGTGTTTTCCGTAGTTGGGTCAGGGAGAGGATGGTGTCATTTTGTTTCTTTGATTCAGAGTGAGGTCATGTAATCAAGTAAACAAGGTTTCCTCATTGCTTGCTTGCTAATCTGAAGTGAATGATTTTTTTCCCCCCTCATCAAAGATTCTGTTTGGAGGAACCCAGGGATAGCTGGTTTCTGTCTCTCTCAATGTCACAGCACTTTCCTCCAGAATCAAACTCTTTTCTCAAATTTATAAACCCTGGCAGGGATGGAGAACCTAGTCAGGTACAGATGAGCTTGACTGTGCTTATTTACTAATCTTCAGAGACGGTTTCTCATATTTTTCTAATTGTTCACTACAGATTAATAAATAAAGCACAAATAAACCTATGCCTGCCTTGTTTATTGGGTAATCCACCCTGGGATTTTATTTTCTCTATTTCTTGATGAGTTATAATCACCATAGTTCAAGATTACTATTTTACCTAAAAAGAACCCTGGTGGTGTGAAGGGTTACATGTTGGGATGCTAACCAAAACATCAACAGTTCAAGTACATGAGCTACTCCTAGGAAGAAAGATGGTCAGCCTTGGAAGCTTGCTGGAGGGTCTCCACGAGCTGGACAGCAGGGGGCTTGGTCTGGTTCAGTCTTACCCAAGAGGCTGTGGGCAGTACTCCCTGGGAAAGGCTAAGAAAACAAAAGCCTCTAGTTTCTTTTCACAGGAAGGTTACATGATTGAGCAAATAAAGGAGAACAAATACTCACAAAATGGTTTAAAAAATGATGGAGCATGTGAGTTCTTTCCTTCTGAAAGCAGTAGGTAAACAGATTCCACTTTAATGAGGCCCCCAGCCCTCGGAGGAGGGAGCTCTGGTGACTTCTGGGAAGGAGTTGTGCTGCCAACCCAAAGGCATCTGGTTCAAATCCACTAGCTGTTCCATTGGAGAAACATGGACAATCTCTTCTCAAGTGACTAACTCTGAAAACCGGCTGGACAGTCAGCTTTGGGTTGGTTCCAACTTGACAGTAATACAAGAAACAATCACATCTGCAGAGAACTCTGGTGGCCTAGTGGGTAACAAGTGGCACTATGATCTCAAAGGCAGGAGAGTGAAACACAGCATCTGCTCTGGAGGAGAAAGATGAGCAACCTCATCCATGGCATTTGCATTTATAGCCTCTAACAGCCACTGGCAAGTCGGTTATGATGAGTCAGTTCTGAACAGATGGTAATGAGTTTGAGGGTTTTGTTTGAATCTTCACAGGAGATCATCACACACACAGCAGTATACACACTCTGAAGGCCTCCTCCTCCTCCACGCAGCCCCAGAGAGGGAGCATCAGTCACAAGGGTAAAGGTGAGAAGAACACACTAGCCTGGTTCACAGGCCATGAAGTGAGGGTAGATAGGTGGAGAGATGATGGAAATCCACCAGCTGAGAAAATGCCTGTGCGAAGTCAACACATGACAGCCCAGGGAATCCCAAAAGGAGGGTGCCAATGTTTAGCAGAGGAAAACTCCAAGCCCTCATGATTTTCTTTTCTCTTCTGTGATGACCTCAGCACATCAAACTTCTTATCTATGAAATGATCCTACTTAATTCTCAGGGTTGCTTTGAAAATGCACTCTAAAAGGGATGATAGGAGAGTGGATGCAAAACCGAAGAACATAAACACAATCAGGCTTATAGTCCAATAGACACTGGTGGAACTCCTGACACTACAGCCTTCACTCACCCTTCAAACCAGGAACAAAAGTCACCCCTCTGGCTCAGCTGCCAGTCAAACAACAAGCAGACATACAAGTGAATAAAAGCACCAGAAAGGCGCTCACTCCTTAAAATAATCAATCATCAGAGTCAAAGGGTGTTATTCACCCAAGGATAGAACTCAAATGTCAAAAGGTGTAAGACAGAAGGATTCATGGAAACAAGAATTACAAGAAGGAAGTGGGAAGATGTTACTTTGGGAGTATTGTAATTAATGCCATAGAACAAAATGTGTATGCATGGCTGAATGGAAAACCCAATTTGCTTGGTAAACTTTCATTCAAATCACAATAAAAAAAAATAAATAAATGGAGCAGACTAGGCACAAACACAAGTGGGCACTGGAGATGACAGAGCACACATAGGGACCAAGAAACCGAGAAAGACCAGGAGAACAGAGGCCGAGAAAAGGTCCTTCCTCCGAAGCTGACAGAGAAACACTTTCCTCTAAACCCAGTGCCTTGAATTCAGATTTCTAACTTTCTAAACTGTGAGAAAATAAATGTCTGTTCTTTAAAGGAAAAAAGAAAAGGTGAGATAGTATATGTGAAGGCACTTGAGAAACTGTAAAATCTTAGTACTGGTTTCCTAAAGTTAATGTGGGGACGTGAAGTTGAATGTGTCTAAAGGGCCTTGCATACATATATGACCTGTAGAACTTCTGAGAGATTAGTGCACATCATGGGGCTCCAAGAAGAAAAGTGGAAATAGAGCTTCCCCCAATTTTATTTGACGACAGGACCCTTTCAAGTAGAGCATTCCTTGAACTTCTATTCATAGAGCCCACTTCAGGCTAGTCTGGCACAGGGCAGAATGCAGTCTGTATTTTCCCAGATGGGCCCTCCTCTTAGCATAATTCAGAGCAGCACCATGCCATCTGAAGTTACTGCTGCATTTGTGTGGGACCCTCAGGAGACAGCCTGTACTTCTATACGACTGTCGGTGCAGGGACCACAAGGTCCAAGTGGAGAGAGTCTGACCTCCAACACAGACGAGACCTTTGATGACCCCAGCCTAGTCCTCACGTCCTACACGCAAGCCAATTCCTATCAGGTGGGCTCCTGTGGAGTCACATGGAAAGCTGGTCACTCGGAAAGTTTGGCTGGTCCCTGAAAAACCAAGGTTGGAAGGATGGTCCTGGTAATGAACTCATCCTACCAGTAAAGAGCAGACCTGTGATTGCTCCTCCGCACGCCAAGTACAGCTGGGAAAGAATGCATGGCTTTCTCTTTGTTCTGACTCCAAACTAGTGTCTCCACTCTGCCACAGAGGTGGAGGTAGGAAGTTTGAATTCTCTAATATTTTTTTTTCTGAAAATAACATGTGCTAACATTTATGAGCATTTACAGACTTAAAATGTCCCCAGATACTGTCCAAGCACTTTACAGAACTCCTCACAGAAACCATTTGACAGTACAGATCAGGTGAAGTCACTTGCTATTCATCTTAAGTGCTGTAGCTGGGAGTCCAACACAGGCTGGTTTGACTCCACCATCCGGGACCTAGGCTACAGGCCTTGGAAATCTTCTAGTGCAGCCATTTCCAAAGAGTAATCCTTGGGTGAGCGGCGTCACCTGACCAAATACGAAAATTCGCATGCCTTGTTTTAAACCTGTAGAGTAGGAAATTCTGGGAGCTGGAAAATACACAATCTGTAATTTTCAAACCCTTCAGGAGATTCTCACGCACATGGAAGCTGAGAAGCTCTGCTCTGGAGACAGGGCTGTGTACCCAGGCGGGGCATCACATTACCTGGGAAAAGTAACACAAGCAGCCCGGGAATGACTCACCTGCCCCATTCTCCAGCACTGTCACCGAGCAACAACACAACCGAGGGTAAGAGTGGGGCTAGCAGTTATGCTGCCAAGAAATAATGGTGCAATCTAGTGGCTCCAGGAAGCCTCAAAAATTGAAAGTGAGCACTGGTATCAGGACCAAGACAACATGGCAAGGGAGTTCTCGGTGGGGCTTTTCTCAGGACAGATTTGAAGACAGAATGCCATCTCCATTTCACTGCAGAGCTCTATCCCCTTTTGCCACCTTACCCTTCTCCACTTCACAGGGCTCAGAACTTCACAGGGCTCAGAGATCCTGAATCCTCCATTCTACCAACGCACATGTCTACACCTGAACAATGCCTGACCAAGTAGGTCTCATGCCTGCTTGAACCCCTCTGGCGATTGGTGGCTCATTACCCTAAAGCCAGTCCCTTCCCTTCTGGACACTGTTTCCTTGAAGTTACTCCAGCCTACTCCTTCTTCTACCTCACAGGTGTGCAGAGTTAGTCTACCTCAAGACAGCCCTTCGGACAGCTCAAGCCTCCAGGTCTTCCTTCTCCAGCACAGAGGCTCCAGTTCCTTCAACAGCTCCTCTTATGACTATTTTCATATCCTTTTGCCATCCAGGCCCATTTCTCAAAAGACTTCTGAGATTATCAGAGTGGAGTGTCCAGAAATCCCGCCTTTGGGTTGGCTGCACAAACACTACGCCACCAGACCACCTTCAACAATAAACAACAATTACTTAATTGAATCATAGACAAGCAGAGGACAGGGCACTGACACACTGGGCTGTGGTGGTGGGAAGGCCTGGACAGATGGTAGGAAGGACATGGGAAAAGAGCCTGCACTTCCAAGACCGCCTTCCCGGCTCCGTTGCTTCAATTTCTCCAAGACAGACACGGAACTGTGCTACAATGGAAGGTCAGGCCTGGTGGGCAGCTCCTGCCACATACACCCATCCTCTGTAAACTAAAAGTGGCTCGAGGCATCTATATTTTAATAAGCCCTCCAGGAAAATTCTGATGCCCATAAAAGATGCACTGCTCCAGAGGCAAGGACATTGTACCCAGGCTGTGGCATCATGTTACCTGGGAGCGGTAGCACAAGTATCCCCAGAGTGAGTCACCTGCTCTGTTCTCCAGCACTGTCACCCAGCAACCCACTGTCACCTATGCAGGACAGAACTAGGGGCCCTGCTCTCTGGCAATCTTTGTTTCCTACATCTCATGGGGATTTGCATTCTCTCTCAGAACCAACCCTTGGCTCTTAGAGGCGGTAACCATCAGGCTGTCAGGGCTCTGCAGTCTTCTGCACTTGGCAAAGACTGATCCTGACTGCAGGGAACAGATAGGGATGAGCCTGTTTTCACTGGACGGGCCTTTCCCTGAGGAAGCCAAGTGTGACTGGGCTGGGAGCCTGGAGATCAGGACTATAGGCCTTCAAGTTCCGAGTGCCTTATCTAGGACGAACTTCTGGAATTCATATTCTGAGCCAGCCTTGCTAGCTGTGTGAGTTGGAACAAGTTTTTTAACTTCTTTGCATCCTGCATTATCATCTGCACCTGGGAATTATGGGAGCTGCCCTGCTAACCCAAAGGCGTTGCCTCTCTGCAAGTTCAAGTTTTGAATTCACCAGCAGCTCCACAGCAGGGAGATGGGCAGTCTCCTTCCGTGCCAGGTACAGCCTCTGAAAAGTCGCTGGCGGCTCAGCTATGAGTTAGTTTGGATTCAATGGCTGGTGAGTTGAGTTTCACCCCTTCCTCAAGGTTCCTTGATAGTCCCAGGCACATAGGCAGTGCTCACTGGATGGTTAGAGTTCCTGTTGGCACTACCACTTTGTAGAGCTTGATTGTTGTTGTTGTTGTTATGTGCCGTCAAGTCGGTTGCGACTCATAGCGACCCTATGTACAACAGCCCTAAACTCCGCTCTCTCCTGTGCCAATCGCACTGTCTCTGACACTCCCATCCCAATTATCCCAGTC
>NW_006399859.1:4342766-4345223 GCF_000299155.1 Elephantulus edwardii
AGCCTCCCGGATAATCTGTTCTGCATATAGGTTGAAAAGGTATGGAGATAGAATGCATCCCTGGCGTACGCCCTTCCCAATTTTGAACCATGCAGTGTTATCCTGCTCTGTTCTGACTACTGCCTCTTGGTCCAAGTATAGGTTTCACATTAGCACAATTAAATGTTCCGGGAGCTTGATTAGGGATCAAATTACGCCTGACTAGCACTCCTGTAACTTTGTATGAACTCACATTATTCTCACTTTATCCTTATGATAACTCAGTGAGATAGCTATATCAGGACATCCTCAAAACATCTGTTTTGAGTGTGAAGACAGTGAGGACTGGAATGGTCAAGTGACTCGAGCAAGTCACACAGCAGACGGAGCACCATCCCACACCTCCTGACCTCTTACCTTGGCTTCCTGATATGTGGCAATAATAAAAGGCATGATTTGCTCTATGATTTCATTTCTCCTTGGGGTATGTTTTTGTCTTATTTTCCACTGTCAAGAGTTAGATTCAAGAATACTAGACTTAAAACTCAAAGCTGAACAGCGTACAGTCTCCATTTTGTACCTTGCCACCTTCCTCAACTCTAGTTTCTAACCCAAGAGACATCCAAAGAAAAGATTCTTGTACCTTTTCACTTTCTCACCTGGTTCTTGGGGACCCTGGTGCAGTCCTCACCTACTCTATGAGTCTATTTAGACCTGGGCTTCCTGCTCCATTCAGCATTTCCTGGGACCACAGGCTTGGCCAAAGCTCAGAGTCTGATCCTAAGTCCTCCTGGTCCTTCCAAAGGACTGCCTCTTGCAACTTTCTCCCCAGATGGCTTCCTGCAATGGCTCCACAAAGAAGCTCACCTCTTTTGAAAAGACTCTGATCTATATTCATATCTCCTGGAACTTCTGGGTTAGACAATACAGGATGGGTGTATGGAATTCAAAGGATGCCCTGATCTACGCCTTCCACTGGCCAGGATCTCAAGAGGTCCCTACAAGGAAGGACTTGTGGCTGGAGCTGGGAGTCACTACACACCACATAACAGTTCTGGAAATACTAGCTTTTCCCACCATGACCCAGTTAGCCCTGATAAGCACCATCCCTTCCATGTCTGCACTAGCTGGGATGCTAGCTGGCCAGGCTATGAGTCCCTGGGAAGGACGGTTGTTTATCTCAGAACTCTTCCTCTGGCTCTAATTGTTGCTCCTTCCCCTCCTCCAGAGACATCAAGCATTGGTTCGGCTCAACACTTATCACCCAGGGATGCAAGCATGACATCAGCTTCCTGAGAGCTGGACAGTTCCCCTAACTTCAAAGCTCTGCTATGCTCCCTCCTTTTCCTTCCCCCTCCCCACATCCTTGAGACATCCCAAAGCACCTGGCAGGAGGTTCCCAGGCATCCAGAGCACAGCTGGAGCTTCGGCCAGAATAGTCTTTGCATTAGAGTTAACAGGACTGAACATTTTAAAAGTGAGCCTTCTTGCAGAAAAGGACTCTAGGCTACAAAGTTCTTCTTGTTGTTGTTAAGGGCCATTGGGTTGTAGGCCACTCATAGCATCATTATGAGTGAAAGACCTGGACACTGGTATAACTTTCATCCTTTCTCCAGGTTCATAGGGTTTCCGGAGGCAAGCTATTTCGGAAGAGGATGATGCTCCTGCTTCCAAGCTTGTTTGAATCGGGAGCTACATCAAACACTGTCCACTGTGGGTAACCATTCTCGCATTTGACACATCAGTATCACAGTGTTCGGCTTCACAGCAACCACGAGTTATGTCTGTACAGCAAGTGGACAGACCAGGACTATAGGACCTAAAAGAATGTTTTTACATTTATAAATATATCAGGGGAATATAATGACTCAATGAAATAATTATCTTTAAGGTTTACAATTTGGTGGATGAAGAGAATAAAACCTAGGATGGCCAAGTAACAAGGTTTACAAAGTAAACCTGTGGCCAGATTCTACTAAATTCTTAGGCTATAAAGTGCATAGGACAAGATTGCTCATCTTTCTTCTGAAAACCACTGGTGGATTTAAACCGCCTGACAGGCTCCACTTTTGAGGTACAAGCACAACTCCTTAAGGACTATGCCACTAGAACCTTAATATAGATATGTTACTGTTGATTGTTACTGAATCAGAACCAACCCGCCCAGAGCTGACACTCCAGTGGGTTTTCCAAGTCTGTATATCACATGGGAGGAGATTGTCCAACCTTCTCCCACAGCATCCAGTGAACTCCAGCTGTATGGGTTTGCAGTACAGCTTCTTACCACTAGGCCACCAGAGCTCCCTTTAATATAGATATAGAACTATGTATTTAAAAATATATATTGTTGTTGTTGTTGTTATGTGCCGTCAAGTCAGTTACGACTCATAGCGACCCTATGTACAACAGCCCTAAACTCCGCTCTGTCCTGTGCCAATCGCACTGTCTCTGACACTCCCATCCCAATTATCCAAGTCA